>NC_079193.1:222545397-223145397 GCF_029499605.1 Hyla sarda
GTAACACTATTATTATTATATACCCTTACCCCGGGACTACAGGTCTCCTCTCCTCAGATAACACTATTATATTATACCCTTACCCCGGGACTACAGGTCTCCTCTCCTCAGGTAACACTATTATATAACCTTACCCTGGACTACAGGTCTCCTCTCCTCAGGTAACACTATTATTATATACCCTTACCCCGGGGACTACAGGTCTCCTCTCCTCAGGTAACACTATTATTATATACCCTTACCCCGGGACTACAGGTCTCCTCTCCTCAGGTAACACTATTATTATATACCCTTACCCTGGGACTACAGGTCTCCTCTCCTCAGTAACACTATTATTATATACCCTTACCCTGGGACTACAGGTCTCCTCTCCTCAGGTAACACTATTATAATATACCCTTACCCCGGGACTACAGGTCTCCTCTCCTCAGGTAACACTATTATTATATACCCTTACCCTGGGACTACAGGTCTCCTCTCCTCAGGTAACACTATTATTATATACCCTTACCCTGGGACTACAGGTCTCCTCTCCTCAGATAACACTATTATTATATACCCTTACCCGGGACTACAGGTCTCCTCCTCCTCAGATAACACTATTATTATATACCCTTACCCCGGGACTACAGGTCTCCTCTCCTCAGATAACACTATTATTATATACCCTTACCCCGGGACTACAGGTCTCCTCTCCTCAGATAACACTATTATTATATACCCTTACCCTGGGACTACAGGTCTCCTCTCCTCAGGTAACACTATTATTATATACCCTTACCCTGGGACTACAGGTCTCCTCTCCTCAGATAACACTATTATTATATACCCTTACCCCGGGACTACAGGTCTCCTCTCCTCAGATAACACTATTATTATATACCCTTACCCCGGGACTACAGGTCTCCTCTCCTCAGATAACACTATTATTATATACCCTTACCCCGGGACTACAGGTCTCCTCTCCTCAGATAACACTATTATTATATACCCTTACCCGGGACTACAGGTCTCCTCTCCTCAGGTAACACTATTATTATATACCCTTACCCTGGGACTACAGGTCTCCTCTCCTCAGATAACACTATTATTATATACCCTTACCCCGGGACTACAGGTCTCCTCTCCTCAGATAACACTATTATTATATACCCTTACCCCGGGACTACAGGTCTCCTCTCCTCAGGTAACACTATTATTATATACCCTTACCCTGGACTACAGGTCTCCTCTCCTCAGATAACACTATTATTATATACCCTTACCCCGGGACTACAGGTCTCCTCTCCTCAGGTAACACTATTATTATATACCCTTACCCTGGGACTACAGGTCTCCTCTCCTCAGATAACACTATTATTATATACCCTTACCCCGGGACTACAGGTCTCCTCTCCTCAGATAACACTATTATTATATACCCTTACCCCGGGACTACAGGTCTCCTCTCCTCAGATAACACTATTATTATATACCCTTACCCGGGACTACAGGTCTCCTCTCCTCAGATAACACTATTATTATATACCCTTACCCCGGGACTACAGGTCTCCTCTCCTCAGGTAACACTATTATTATATACCCTTACCCTGGACTACAGGTCTCCTCTCCTCAGGTAACACTATTATAATATACCCTTACCCTGGGACTACAGGTCTCCTCTCCTCAGGTAACACTATTATTATATACCCTTACCCCGGGACTACAGGTCTCCTCTCCTCAGATAACACTATTATATTATACCCTTACCCCGGGACTACAGGTCTCCTCTCCTCAGGTAACACTATTATATACCCTTACCCTGGGACTACAGGTCTCCTCTCCTCAGGTAACACTATTATTATATACCCTTACCCTGGGACTACAGGTCTCCTCTCCTCAGGTAACACTATTATTATATACCCTTACCCCGGGACTACAGGTCTCCTCTCCTCAGGTAACACTATTATTATATACCCTTACCCTGGGACTACAGGTCTCCTCTCCTCAGGTAACACTATTATTATATACCCTTACCCTGGGACTACAGGTCTCCTCTCCTCAGGTAACACTATTATAATATACCCTTACCCCGGGACTACAGGTCTCCTCTCCTCAGGTAACACTATTATTATATACCCTTACCCTGGGACTACAGGTCTCCTCTCCTCAGGTAACACTATTATTATATACCCTTACCCTGGGACTACAGGTCTCCTCTCCTCAGATAACACTATTATTATATACCCTTACCCCTGGGACTACAGGTCTCCTCTCCTCAGATAACACTATTATTATATACCCTTACCCCGGGACTACAGGTCTCCTCTCCTCAGGTAACACTATTATTATATACCCTTACCCCGGGACTACAGGTCTCCTCTCCTCAGATAACACTATTATTATATACCCTTACCCTGGGACTACAGGTCTCCTCTCCTCAGGTAACACTATTATTATATACCCTTACCCTGGGACTACAGGTCTCCTCTCCTCAGATAACACTATTATTATATACCCTTACCCCGGGACTACAGGTCTCCTCTCCTCAGATAACACTATTATTATATACCCTTACCCCGGGACTACAGGTCTCCTCTCCTCAGATAACACTATTATTATATACCCTTACCCCGGGACTACAGGTCTCCTCTCCTCAGATAACACTATTATTATATACCCTTACCCCGGGACTACAGGTCTCCTCTCCTCAGGTAACACTATTATTATATACCCTTACCCTGGGACTACAGGTCTCCTCTCCTCAGGTAACACTATTATATATACCCTTACCCCGGGGACTACAGGTCTCCTCTCCTCAGATAACACTATTATTATATACCCTTACCCCGGGACTACAGGTCTCCTCTCCTCAGGTAACACTATTATTATATACCCTTACCCTGGGACTACAGGTCTCCTCTCCTCAGATAACACTATTATTATATACCCTTACCCTGGGACTACAGGTCTCCTCTCCTCAGGTAACACTATTATTATATACCCTTACCCTGGGACTACAGGTCTCCTCTCCTCAGATAACACTATTATTATATACCCTTACCCCGGGACTACAGGTCTCCTCTCCTCAGATAACACTATTATTATATACCCTTACCCCGGGACTACAGGTCTCCTCTCCTCAGATAACACTATTATTATATACCCTTACCCCGGGACTACAGGTCTCCTCTCCTCAGATAACACTATTATTATATACCCTTACCCCGGGACTACAGGTCTCCTCTCCTCAGGTAACACTATTATTATATACCCTTACCCTGGGACTACAGGTCTCCTCTCCTCAGGTAACACTATTATAATATACCCTTACCCTGGGACTACAGGTCTCCTCTCCTCAGGTAACACTATTATTATTATATACCCTTACCCCGGGACTACAGGTCTCCTCTCCTCAGATAACACTATTATATATACCCTTACCCCGGGACTACAGGTCTCCTCTCCTCAGGTAACACTATTATATACCCTTACCCTGGGACTACAGGTCTCCTCTCCTCAGGTAACACTATTATTATATACCCTTACCCTGGGACTACAGGTCTCCTCTCCTCAGGTAACACTATTATTATATACCCTTACCCCGGGACTACAGGTCTCCTCTCCTCAGGTAACACTATTATTATATACCCTTACCCTGGGACTACAGGTCTCCTCTCCTCAGGTAACACTATTATTATATACCCTTACCCTGGGACTACAGGTCTCCTCTCCTCAGGTAACACTATTATAATATACCCTTACCCCGGGACTACAGGTCTCCTCTCCTCAGGTAACACTATTATTATATACCCTTACCCTGGGACTACAGGTCTCCTCTCCTCAGGTAACACTATTATTATATACCCTTACCCTGGGACTACAGGTCTCCTCTCCTCAGATAACACTATTATTATATACCCTTACCCTGGGACTACAGGTCTCCTCTCCTCAGATAACACTATTATTATATACCCTTACCCCGGGACTACAGGTCTCCTCTCCTCAGGTAACACTATTATTATATACCCTTACCCCGGGACTACAGGTCTCCTCTCCTCAGATAACACTATTATTATATACCCTTACCCTGGGACTACAGGTCTCCTCTCCTCAGGTAACACTATTATTATATACCCTTACCCTGGGACTACAGGTCTCCTCTCCTCAGATAACACTATTATTATATACCCTTACCCCGGGACTACAGGTCTCCTCTCCTCAGATAACACTATTATTATATACCCTTACCCCGGGACTACAGGTCTCCTCTCCTCAGATAACACTATTATTATATACCCTTACCCCGGGACTACAGGTCTCCTCTCCTCAGATAACACTATTATTATATACCCTTACCCCGGGACTACAGGTCTCCTCTCCTCAGGTAACACTATTATTATATACCCTTACCCTGGGACTACAGGTCTCCTCTCCTCAGGTAACACTATTATAATATACCCTTACCCCCGGGGACTACAGGTCTCCTCTCCTCAGATAACACTATTATTATATACCCTTACCCCGGGACTACAGGTCTCCTCTCCTCAGGTAACACTATTATTATATACCCTTACCCTGGGACTACAGGTCTCCTCTCCTCAGATAACACTATTATTATATACCCTTACCCTGGGACTACAGGTCTCCTCTCCTCAGGTAACACTATTATTATATACCCTTACCCTGGGACTACAGGTCTCCTCTCCTCAGATAACACTATTATTATATACCCTTACCCCGGGACTACAGGTCTCCTCTCCTCAGATAACACTATTATTATATACCCTTACCCCGGGACTACAGGTCTCCTCTCCTCAGATAACACTATTATTATATACCCTTACCCCGGGACTACAGGTCTCCTCTCCTCAGATAACACTATTATTATATACCCTTACCCCGGGACTACAGGTCTCCTCTCCTCAGGTAACACTATTATTATATACCCTTACCCTGGGACTACAGGTCTCCTCTCCTCAGGTAACACTATTATAATATACCCTTACCCTGGGACTACAGGTCTCCTCTCCTCAGGTAACACTATTATTATTATATACCCTTACCCCGGGACTACAGGTCTCCTCTCCTCAGATAACACTATTATTATATACCCTTACCCCGGGACTACAGGTCTCCTCTCCTCAGATAACACTATTATTATATACCCTTACCCCGGGACTACAGGTCTCCTCTCCTCAGGTAACACTATTATTATATACCCTTACCCTGGGACTACAGGTCTCCTCTCCTCAGGTAACACTATTATAATATACCCTTACCCTGGGACTACAGGTCTCCTCTCCTCAGGTAACACTATTATTATTATATACCCTTACCCCGGGACTACAGGTCTCCTCTCCTCAGATAACACTATTATATTATACCCTTACCCCGGGACTACAGGTCTCCTCTCCTCAGGTAACACTATTATATACCCTTACCCTGGGACTACAGGTCTCCTCTCCTCAGGTAACACTATTATTATATACCCTTACCCTGGGACTACAGGTCTCCTCTCCTCAGGTAACACTATTATTATATACCCTTACCCCGGGACTACAGGTCTCCTCTCCTCAGGTAACACTATTATTATATACCCTTACCCCGGGACTACAGGTCTCCTCTCCTCAGATAACACTATTATATTATACCCTTACCCCGGGACTACAGGTCTCCTCTCCTCAGGTAACACTATTATATACCCTTACCCTGGGACTACAGGTCTCCTCTCCTCAGATAACACTATTATTATATACCCTTACCCTGGGACTACAGGTCTCCTCTCCTCAGGTAACACTATTATTATATACCCTTACCCCGGGACTACAGGTCTCCTCTCCTCAGGTAACACTATTATTATATACCCTTACCCCGGGACTACAGTATTATAATAGTAATAATATTATATTATATACTCTCAGCGCAGGACTGCATACAGTGTCCTCGGCGGGGAGGGACACAGCAGCGGGCGCTCCCCGGGACTCCTCGCCAGGGTTTCCTCACATAACCGCTCAGGGATTTCCAAACCATTTCCCAATCTCCCCGTCACTTCCGCCCGCAGCGCTGTACTGAGGGGGACAGCCCGACCACCCGACCCCGCACACTCCACACACACACAAAGCTGAAGTTACCGAACAGCCGAGGACGGGTCACCCCGCGCCAGCCCGGGAGCGCTCCGCCACATCGCGTTAGGAGCCTCGGTCAGAAGTAATCTCTGTCAGGCTTAGGGAACCTAGGAATCCTCCCCCGCTATCTCTCCATAGCAACAGTATCTACAGCGGGGCCACCCCCTGCCTGACGCAAGCAGCCGGGAGGCCACGGATGTCAACAGCGGTCCCTGGCCTTCCAAACTTAACCCTCCCCGACCCGGGGTGCAGCTCTTACAAGAGCAGCGGCCGCCAGGGTCATCTGTAGGACACCAGGCTGAGGCTTTACCGCTGCAGCTATACAATACTATAAGAGACAACGAGCGAGCGCCTCCTCCATTACTGAGCACCAAACTCTGGCCTTCCAGCTGTTTAACTACAACTCCCATCGTGTTGGCTGTCCGGGCATACTGGGAGCCGCAGGCTGGAGACCACTAATGGACGTATATAGCATGCCAACACAGTCCATACATCCACTTATTCACACACTTTTTTCTGCGTTTTTAAAGTTTTTTTTTTTTTCTGTGATGTTTTGTACTGGCATATTGGAAGTCATATTGAGAGGTTATTCCTATGGCATGCTATGTTTTGGTTAAATAAAAAAAACTGTCAAAACAACTGCAGAGTTCTAGAGCAAATAAAAAATGCCACAGAAAAATAACACCACAAACACTGTGTGAAAGAGTCCTATGGCAGTTTCCAAAGAGTGTACCTCCAGCTGTCGCAAAACTACAACTCCCAGCATGCCCGGACAGCCTTTGGCTGTCCGGGCATGCTGGTAGTTGCAGTTTTGCAACAGCTGGAGGCACACTCTTTGGAAAACACTACTCCATGGGTAGAGCACCAGGCAGCCGAAACAACGCAGACATGGGCTTGCGAAATTGCACGACCAATGACAAATAACACCCCCCATGTGCAAACTAAATATAAAAAGGCAAAATTAAGTCACATTACATTCCATAAGGTTACTTATAAAGTTACCTTCTGTTTAAAGGGGTACTCTGGTGGAAAACTTTTTTTTTTTTTTTTTAAATCAACTGGAGACAGAAAGTTAAATAGATTTGTAAATTACTTCTATTAAAAAATCTTAATCCTTCCAGTACTTATTAGCTGCAGAATACTAGAGAGGAAATTCTTTTCTTTTTGGAACACAGAGCTGTCTGCTGACATCCTGACCACATTGCTCTCTGCTGACATCTCTGTCCATTTTAGTTACTGACCAGAGCAGCATATGTTTGCTATGGGGATTTTCTCCTACTCTGGACAGTTCCTAAAATGGACAGAGATGTCAGCAGAGAGCACTGTGTTTGTAATGTCAGCAGAGAGCTCTGTGTTCCAAAAAGAAAATAATTTCCTATGTAGTATTCAGCAGCTAATAAGTACTGGAAGGATTAAGATTTTTTAATATAAATAATTTTAATATAAATCTGTTTAAAGCGCAACGGTCATGAACTTTTACTGCAATAACCTGCACACAGCATGTGAACTGTGTGCAGGTGGTTTGTATAACAACCTTTCTACCTAATAGTTTCTGGCTTTTATTACCCTAAAAAAGGCTTTATATGAAAGCCACGGACAGTCGGATAGTTGTGGCGCGAGGTCCACGATGCCCCGCCGCCAGCCACGCCCACCGACTGTAATTCAGCGCTGGGACTCCGTGTGATTGACACACAGGTCCCAGCACATGCGCCGTTCACTTCTAACGTGCACGCCGCTGCGTACAATGCTTGCGAGTGCTCGCTCCCGCTGCCGTCTTTCTACTCAGGGCGCACTGCACAGGCACCATGAGTTGTTTTTTTTTCTTTTCTGTCTGACCACAGTGCTCTCTGCTGACACCTCTGTCCATTTTAGGAACTGTCCAGAGTAGGATCAAATTCCTATAGCAAACCTATCCTGCTCCGGACAGTTCCTGACATGGACAGAGGTGTCAGCAAAGAGCACTGTGGTCAGGCAGAAAGGAAATCCAAAAAGAAAAGAACTTCATGTGGAGTATACAGCAGTTGATAAGTACTGGAAGTATTAAGAATTTTAAATATAAGTAATTTACAAATCTGTTTAACTTTCTGGCACCAGTTGATTTAATAAAAAATGTACCCCTTTAAAGGGTGCTATGGTTCCATCTAATGCCTGGTTATAAGCGGTCGAGAACACAGACAATGGCCGCATTAGATGCCAATTTAAAAATGAAAGTAGTTTTTTTTCTAAAATGATTATTATGTACAGTGCTGCACCTTCATTTTTCATATTACTTTAATAGCAAACACTTCATGTTTTTTTTTACACTGTTAAAATCACATGGATTTTTTTTGTGGTTAACCATTACAGCAACAAGTCAAAAATGGCTGTGGGTTTTTTCCCCAAAAAAAGCTGTGCGAGTGTTCTTGCAGCATTTTTCAAAGAAAATGTTGACACAATATTGCCTTGATTTATCAATCTCTCTGAGACAAAAATGAGCCTGATTTTTGTTTTAGGGTGCGATCACACGCTAGCAGCGAGTTTACCGCTGCGGGAAACCCTCTGCGAGTTGCGCTACCATTGATTTAAATGGGTCCGTGGACAGTCCTCAAATCTGACACTATTGCAGACTGTCTATGGACCCATTCAAATCAATGGTAGTGTATCTCGCAGCAGGTTTCCCGCAGCATGAAACCCGCTGCTAGTAATAGCGTGTGACAGATAGCAAGCGATGAGAAACAAAAGCTGAGTTGTGATTGGTTGCCATCTGTCGGAGACAATAATCATGCACACAAATTGATAAATCTAGGCCTATGTGGGAGATTTATCAAAACGTGTACAGAGGAAAAGCTGGCTAGTTGCCCATAGCAACCAAATTGCTTCTTTAATTTTTAAAAAGACATCTGGAAAATAAAAGAAGTGATCTGATGGTTGTATGGGCAATTTCTCAACCTTTCCTCTACACATGTTTTGATAAATCTCCCCCAATGTTCCCAAAAAATGAATGCAATGCATATCCTATTATTTTTAATTAGAACATGCAAATGTGTGGATTTGCTGCTGCAGTTTTTCAGGGCTGATGCAGAACTTGATGCAGATCCACAGAGTTTCTACACTATAAACTGCAAAAGTAACATTTTAGGCTATGTCCACGTCAGCGTTGGAGATCCATTTAGGGAGCTCTGTTTACAGAATCTGTCAAAATAGCGGGAATTGGCGTAAAAAACACAACAAGCAGTAATGTTTTTCTCTGCCCAAATCCTACAAATAAACTAACACCAGACAGACCCCCATTAAAAGTCAATGGGCTCTGATGGTGTCTGTTGTGCAATGGACCATCCCAGATCAGGTTCTCTCTTTTTTTTTTTTTTTCCCCCATGAGCAGACTCTGGTATGTACTTAGCCTTATTGTGGAGTTCTTGTGGATTCTGACTACCTTATTCAAGTCAACAGGGACAATCAGCAACACATTTGCAGTGTATATATGGCAAACATTGACTTGCTGTAAATTCTGTGCACATATCACACATCTGATGCATATAAGATTTCTTAAAATCCATCACATCCCTGGCACTGTAACATGCTGCGGATTTTCTGCAGGCAAATCTGTGAAGAAAATTCCATAACATATGGAAACACCTGTAAAAGCACTTTTAGCTGCTGTTCACATCTGTGTTGCCTCTGTTGCAGATTCCATCCTTTATGAAGAAAGCCTGATCCTCTCACTCATACACACAATTTTACTTTCAATTGAATTGGATAGCTACAACTTTATATTTGACTATGCTTTTTGCTAGACAAGTTGAATTTTTACAGGATCATTATGAATAATTCTTAAAAAGTGCCTATTCTATTTTTTTATTTTTACATGTTGTGGGTATAGAGATAATCAATGAGTAAACTTGTCCTCCGGTGTCATAGGGCTGGAAATCAATAAGTGTAGACAATACAAAATACAAAAAAAGGGAACACATCCTAGATCTGAATGAATGAACTAATCGTATGAAATACTTTCGTCTTTACATAGTTGAATGTGCTGAAAACAAAATCACACAAAAATTATCAATGGAAATTAAATTTATCAACCCATGGAGGTCTGGACATGGAGTCACACTCAAAATCTATGTGGAAAACCACACTACAGACTGATCCAACTTTGATGTAATGTCCTTAAAATAAGTCAAAATGAGTCTCAGTAGTGTGTGTGGCCTCCACGTGCCCGTATGACCTCCCTACAATGCCTGGGCATGCTCCTGATGAGGTGGCGGATGGTCTCCTGAGGGATGTCCTCCCAGACCTGGACTAAAGCATCCACCAACTCCTGGAAAGTCTGTGGTGCAACGTGGTGTTGGTGGATGGAGAGAGACATGATGTCCCAGATGTGCTCAGTCGAATTCAGGTCTGGGGAATGGGTGGGCCAGTCCATAGCATCAATGCCTTCCTCTTGCAGGAACTTCTGACACACTCCAGCCACATGAGATCTAGCATTGTCTTGCATTAGGAGGAACCCAGGACCAACCGCACCAGCATATGATCTCACAAGGGGTCTGAGGATCTCATCTCGGTACCTAATGGCAGTCAGGCTACCTCTGGCAAGCAGATGGAGGGCTGTGCGGCCCCTCAAATAAATGCCACCCCACACTATTACTGACCCACCTCCAAACCGGTCATGCTGGAGGATGTTGCAGGCAGCAGAACGTTCTCCATGGTGTCTACAGACTATGTCACTTCTGTCACATGTTCTCAGTGTGAACCTGCTTTCATCTGTGAAGAGCACAGGGCGCCAGTGGCGAATTTGCCAATCTTGATGTTCTCTGGCAAATGCCAAACGTCCTGCACAGTATTGGGCTGTAAGCACAACCCCCCCACCTGTGGACGTTGGGCCCTCATACCACCCTCACGGAGTCGGTTTCTGACCGTTTGATGAGTGGACACATGCACATTTGTGGTCTGATGGAGGTCATATTGTAGGGGGGCTCTGGCAGTGCTCCTCCTTGCACAAAGGCGGAGGTAGCGGTCCTTCTGCAGGGTTGTTGCCCTTCTACGGCCTCCTCCACGTCTCCTGATGTACTGGCCTGTCTCCTGGTAGCGCCTCCATGCTCTGGACACTATGCTGACAGACACAGCAAACCTTCCTGCCACAGCTTGCATTGATGTGCCATCCTGGATGAGCTGCACTACCTGAGCCACTTGTGTGGGTTGTAGACTACGTCTCATGCTACCACTAGAGTGAAAGCACCGCCAGCATTCAAAACTGACCAAAACATCAGCCAGGAAGCATAGGAACTGAGAAGTGGTCTATGGTCACCACTTGCAGAACCACTCCTTTATTGGGGGTGTCTTGCTAATTGCCTATAATTTCTACCTGTTGGTGGTTCCATTTACACAGCAGCATGTGAAATTGATTGTCAATCAGTGTTGCTTCCTGAGTGGACAGTGTGATCTCACAGAAGTGTGATTGACTTGGAGTTACATTGTGTTGTTTAAGTGTTCCCTTTATATTTTTGAGCAGTGTATATCTCTGACACAGTATGTTTTGCTGATAATTGATTAATTACAGATTATTTCCCTATAGGTGTCTATAAAGTGATGACATAAAAAACTTGCCTAAAGTGTGAAGTTTCTGGCAGAATTAATAACAGCAACAAATTTCTCGGAATCTAAATAAACCCTATTTTAGAGCAATTATTTCCTAAACCCATTCGCATGTGACTGAACAAATTATGACAGCACTGAGGCTTCTAGTGGAACAACAACAGATCAACAACAGCTGTTTGTGGATTCTTCTTGGACCTCCCTCCTCCTGAAGCATATGCAATGCAAATCCGGTGCTCTGAAGCGTTATTCCAACCTTTACCAACCAATATATCTTTCCTATTACAGCTCTATGCAGGAACTGTATATTTAGTGCCAGGGACTGGATCATGTCCTGTGGGACAGGAAAAAAAAGTTTTGTGTAAGACTTTCCTAAAATTCAGAACTATTATCCATGGAAAAAATAAATTCCCTGCATATGTTTTACTATGTATTTTTTTTTACAGCACAACAGTTTAGCTTAGGGCTTGTTCAAACGGAAGTCTGACCCTGCTAATTCATACCGGTTCTCAAATCCGTTTGATACCTTTGCAAATGGGTTTCAAACGGCTGTAAAAGGATCCCATTGATGTCAATGGGATTTTTTTCCCCAGTCTTTTGTTGTTTGCTTCCTATTCCGTTTTTTTTGAAGGTGAAAACACGTTGCATGCAGTATTTTTTTCACAGTAAAAAAAACAAAAAAAAACCCTGTTTAAAAAACGGGTCCTTTCAAATTAACATTGAAGTCTATGGCAAACGGATGAGCCTTTAATGTCATCTGTTTGCACCCCGTTTTTAAAATCCGTTTTTGAACCGTTAATACTTCTGAGCATTCTCAGAAGAGGTGAAATCAGCAGACTCCTGCAGTGATGCGGGACTACTAATACTCCCATCATGGAACAGACTTGTTTCCATGATGGGAGTAGTAGTTTCCCTGGCTGCGGGAGTCTGCCGGAGGCTACATAAGAGCTTTTACTACTACCCCCATCATGGAAAAAGGTCTGCTCCATGTTGGGGGTAGTAGTACAGGGGCTGAGGGACAGATCATACAGGGTCTCACTTCTGAGACCCCATGCGATCACATGTTATTAACAAGGGGAGCAGGCAGCATGCTCCACTCCCCTGCAATGTATCATGTCTTCTACTTTAATTTTCAAATACCCCGCCGGGAGCCCTGAATGGCAAAAACAGAGTTCTCGGCGGGGTTTTTAAAGTCAGTCAGTGCCGAGGTGATTATACTTTCTACATATGGTGCAGCGGGGGCAAGCTATATATAGCACAGGGGGGGGGGGGACAAAACATATAGCTATATGTCTGGCCCTCCGCATCGCTTCTATATGGCTTGCCCCGCTTCGATATTTTATATAGCTTGTCCCCCGCTGCGCAGTATGACTTGCCACCACTGCGCTATATGTGCAAAGAATTGTTTAATGCTTCTGGCCGGCCAGGGAACAGTGCAATGCCACCCGCTTCCCCGGCCGGGGGGGCTCAATGTAATCACGATAGCACTGACTGTGCATTGCGCTGTGTACCCCGGCCGGCCAGAACCCACAAATTTTAGCTATATCTACATCTGTCAGTCATTCACTCAGTAGGGAGGAAGTAAAGGAGCTATAGTAATTCAAGATTCTTCCTTCTCTTCCCCATGCCAAAATCAATGGGAAGTGCAAGTGAATGAGGCCAATAAATAGAGTAGAAAATGTTATTTACACACTAAGGTTCATATTTTAAGAGGTTTTTAAGTGGAACTCTGGAGGTATAGAGTCCAAAAAGTCACAAAACTAAAAAATAAACTGTATGCAAATAGAGCATGTTAATGCAGAATAAAAATCCCAGTCATCTGCACTATCCTTTAATTTTACAGGCAATTCTAGGTCAGGGGTTTAGAGAGCAAGAAAAGATCTTGAAAATGATGAGAGGCTGAAACTACTATATAATATGGCCTACTTTATTCTTTGTAACACACATTACTATATAATACTATATAATATGGCCTACTTTATTCTTTGTGTCTGCACATTTCTATACAGTCACTGAATAAAATGTATAATAAAAAATAAACTTGTCATGTGCTATGGGTGTCATTTATCAGAAGTGATTGACAAGGATAAACCTGGCATTGTTGTTAACCACAACCACTTGTAAGGCCACTTCTTTGTTTCTCTGTTAAACTACTGGATCCCCGATGAACCCCATTCAGTGTGGGAGCAGTGCTGAGCTTGTCTGTGTCCCGGCTGCAGTCTGAGATTTAGGACTCCAGCATGAGTCTGAAATCTATAAAAAAAAAATTTAAAAAAAAGGCTTGCGGCCAGGATTGGTAGGGAGACCCCTAGCAGTCATTTTTTTCAAAGTAGAAAATTAAATAGACAGAAGCATATTTTTTAATAACATGCAATTGGAAAGTAATTCTGCATACATTGATCTATAATATATCAAACTTTTTTGGATGAAAGGTACCCTTTAATGGAAACTACATCAAAAATGTCAGCAAACAAAAAGAACTGTCTAACATATATTAAAATAAGATTTTTTTCTTCTCTATTTTTTCACAGTAGAGGCATATGTTGGATATGGAACTCTCTGATGTATATGCCTAGGACTCATCTGTCATATACATAGAATCCCATGTAAAAAAAAAAATTATATATAGATAATGTGTAATTGTATATCAGTGCTGTGGAGTCGAGGAGTCGGAGGAAATTTTGGGTACCTGGAGTCCTACTAAATAGTTACTGCAATGCCACCCATCCAAGTCAGTGTCGAAAGATTATTTTCAGCCCTAAAAATAATAAAGTCTGACTTAAGAGCCTCTATGAAAAAGAGGATCTGACAGAGGCAATTCTCTTCCTTAGAACTCTACATTGAATTGATTTGCATTTTCTAAGCCTATAACTATATTGCAAGATTAATATAAACCATTTCTAGGTTTTACAGATTTAGTTTTTGGTTCATATAGATAAGCTTTGTTTTTGTTCTAAAACAATCAAAAGTCTCTATGACAAGGCACCATTGCTCTCAGACACGGCCGCCACTACCTTAGCGACGCTTCCTTAGAGACAACTACTTCCGCCCACGGTCCGGATGCACCACGGAGGTCCCTGGCTACCAATAATCTGTCCAACACTTTTGTACTACACTGGCATGTCATTCCTGCATGTCACCACCTGGATTGTATTCTCATCTTGATTCTACTTGTCTTTATTCATGCTAATGTCGATTATTTGTTCTTTCTGCAAGTGATGCATCATTCACTGCATTGTAGTTTGGCCCCTCCCACTTTTATTTTGGCACCAAATGTAACTGTATTTAAACCCTGTATGTACTGTATAGCACTATCCCTGATCTGAAGGGGGTGTTGACCCCGAAACGCGTTATCCTGTTTATTTTGCTTTATTCTCAATAAAGCGGTCCAGCTTTGTTCCACATCACTTCTCTGGTCCGATCCTTCTTTTCCACACTGGAAACCACAGGATTTTTTGCATCATTCCATGGTACTTTCTCCAGGTTTGGCAAGCCCTTTCCTGAACCCTTGGCTCGGCAGCTGTCTCCAGCATTGTTACCCTGCTTGGTGGGTTGATACACGAGTTTTCCACTCGCTCCAGGTGAGCACCCATTACCTACAGGTAACCTTTGCCCACCTGCCTCTACTTCATCATTCCTTCTTTATTTGCGGTAACACACTAGGCGCACCCCAACGCTCTTTACTTTTCTCTTGAAATACATATTTTACAGACATGATGGGAGTTTTAGCTTTACAATAGCTGGAGAGCCATTTGAACCAAGGTTATTGGTGGGGGTCCCAGCATTTGGACCTCCACCAAAAAAATGGGCTGCTTATTCTAGAATGCCCGGGCCTATTTTTGATTCCACTTATATCATTATGTATTCTCTTGACTGTGTCCCATCAGTGCTATAGTCACTGATATCTTTGTGACATATATGTTGCCTTTCTTTCCTTCAAGGAATGTATAAAATACATTTGCATTTTAATACAGAGAAGTCTGGGAGTCGGAAGTACAAAAAACTGAGGAGTCGGAACATTTATCTACCGACTCCACAGCCCTGATATATATATATATATATACACCCACACATACACGGTACATATTTACCTAAACAGGGTTGTACCCTTATAGTGAGCAATGTGTAAAGCCTAATTTTAAGAGACATCCATAGATTCCCAAAACAAAAAGGTATGCGATGCCAAAAACACTTTGCTATTTCTTCTCCCACAGCAGTTGCACAGCTTGATAGTTGCAGTGCACAGGAAAAAAACATTCAGTTGCATGTTACTTGTCGTTCAACAGATATTTTGGAAAGTAAAAATTTAGGGAGGCTAATGCTGCATGCAGGTTGCACACATTAACCCCTTCAGGACGGAGCCCATTTTGGCCTTAACCCCTTAAGGACCAGGCCATTTTATACCTTAAGGACCGGAGCATTTTTTGCAATTCTGACCACTGTCACTTTAAACATTAATAACTCTGGAATGCTTTTAGTTATCATTCTGATTCCGAGATTGTTTTTTCGTGACATATTCTACTTTAACTTAGTGGTAAAATTTTATGGTAACTTGCATCCTTTCTTGGTGAAAAATCCCAAAATTTGATGAAAAAAATGAAAATTTTGCATTTTTCTAACTTTGAAGCTCTCTGCTTGTAAGGAAAATGGATATTCAAAATATATTTTTTTTGGGTTCACATATACAATATGTCTACTTTATGTTTGCATCATAAAATTTATGAGTTTTTACTTTTGGAAGACACCATAGGGCTTCAAAGTTCAGTAGCAATTTTGAAATTTTTCACAAAATTTTCAAACTCACTATTTTTCAGGGACCAGTTCAGTTTTGAAGTGGATTTGAAGGGTCTTCATATTAGAAATACCCCATAAAACACCCCATTATGAAAACTACACCCCCTAAAGTATTCAAAAAAACATTCAGTAAGTGTATTAACCCTTTAGGTGTTTCACAGGAATAGCAGCAAAGTGAAGGAGAAAATTCAAAATCTTCATTTTTTACACTCGCATGTTCTTGTAGACCCAATTTTTGAATTTTTGCAAGGGATAAAAAGGAAAAAAATTTTACTTGTATTTGAAACCCAATTTCTCTCGAGTAAGCACATACCTCATATGTCTATGTTAATTGTTCGGCGGGCGCAGTAGAGGGCTCAGAAGGGAAGGAGCGACAAATGGTTTTTGGGGGGCATGCCGCATTTAGGAAGCCCCTATGGTGCCAGGACAGCAAAAAAAAAACACATGGCATACCATTTTGGAAACTAGACCCCTCAGGGAACGTAACAAGGGGTAAAGTGAACCTTAATACCCTACAGGTGATTCACGACTTTTGCATATGTAAAAAAAATATATATTTTTTTTTACCTAAAATGCTTGGTTTCCCAAAAATTTTACATTTTTAAAAAGGGTAATAGCAGAAAATACCCCCCAAAATTTGAAGCCCAATTTCTCCCGATACAGAAAACACCCCATATGGGGGTGAAAAGTGCTCTGCTGGCGCACTACAGGTCTCAGAAGAGAAGGAGTCACATTTGGCTTTTTGAAAGCAAATTTTGCTCTGGGGGCATGCAGCATTTAGGAAGCCCCTATGGTGCCAGAACAGCAAAAAAAAAACACATGGCATACCATTTTGGAAACTAGACCCCTCGGGGAACGTAACAAGGGGTAACGTGAACCTTAATGCCCTACAGGTGTTTCACGACTTTTGCATATGTAAAAAAAAAAAAATATTTTTTACCTAAAATGCTTGTTTTCCCAAAATGTTTACATTTTTAAAAAGGGTAATAGCGGAAAATACCCCCCAAAATTTGAAGCCCAATTTCTCCCGATTCAGAAAACACCCCATATGGGGGTGAAAAGTGCTCTGCTGGCGCACTACAGGTCTCAGAAGAGAAGGAGTAACATTTGGCTTTTTGAAAGCAAATTTTGCTCTGGGGGCATGCCGCATTTAGGAAGCCCCTATGGTGCCAGAACAGCAAAAAAAAAACACATGGCATACCATTTTGGAAACTAGACCCCTCGGGGAACGTAACAAGGGGTAATGTGAACCTTAATACCCTACAGGTGTTTCACGACTTTTGCATATGTAAAAAAATATATATTTTTTTTACCTAAAATGCTTGGTTTCCCAAAATTTTTACAATTTTAAAAAGGGTAATAGCAGAAAATACCCCCCAAAATTTGAAGCCCAATTTCTCCCGATTCAGAAAACACCCCATATGGGTGTGAAAAGTGCTCTGCTGGCGCACTACAGGTCTCAGAAGAGAAGGAGTCACATTTGGCTTTTTGAAAGCGAATTTTGCTCTGGGGGCATGCCGCATTTAGGAAGCCCCTATGGTGCCAGGACAGCAAAAAAAAAACACATGGCATACCATTTTGGAAACCAGACCCCTCGGGGAACGTAACAAGGGGTAATGTGAACCTTAATACCCTACAGGTGTTTCACGACTTTTGCATATGTAAAAAAATATATATTTTTTTTACCTAAAATGCTTGTTTTCCCAAAAATTTTACATTTTTTAAAAGGGTAATAGCAGAAAATACCCCCCAAAATTTGAAGCCCAATTTCTCCCGAGTACGGCGATACCCCATATGTGGCCCTAAACTGTTGCCTTGAAATACGACAGGGCTCCAAAGTGAGAGCGCCATGCGCATTTGAGGCCTAAATTAGGGACTTGCATAGGGGTGGACATAGGGGTATTCTACACCAGTGATTCCCAAACAGGGGGCCTCCAGCTGTTGTAAAACTCCCAGCATGCCTGGACAGTCAACGGCTATCTGGCAATACTGGGAGTAGTTGTTTTGCAACAGCTGGAGGCTCCGTTTTGGAAACAGTGGCGTACCAGACGTTTTTCATTTTTATTGGGGAGGGGGGTTGTATAGGGGTATGTGTATATGTAGTGTTTTTTACTTTTTATTTTATTTTGTGTTAGTGTAGTGTAGTGTTTTTAGGGTACAGTCGCACGGGCGGGGGTTCACAGTAGTTTCTCGCTGGCAGTTTGAGCTACGGCAGAAAATTTGACGCAGCTCAAACTTGCAGCCGGATACTTACTGTAATCCTCCGCCCATGTGAGTGTACCCTGTACGTTCACATTGGGGGGGGGGGGGGAACATCCAGCTGTTGCAAAACTACAACTCCCAGCATGTACAGTCTATCAGTGCATGCTGGGAGTTGTAGTTTTGCAACCGCTGGAGGCTCCGTTCTGGAAACAGTGGCGTACCAGACGTTTTTTATTTTTATTGGGGAGGGGGGCTGTGTAGGGGTATGTGTATATGTAGTGTTTTTTACTTTTTATTTTATTTTGTGGTAGTGTAGTGTAGTGTTTTTAGGGTACAGTCACACGGGCGGGGGGTTCACAGTAGTTTCTCGCTGGCAGTATGAGCTGCGGCAGAAATTTTGCCGCACCTCAAACTTGCAGCCGGATACTAACTGTAATCCTCCGCCCATGTGAGTGTACCCTGTACGTTCACATTGGGGGGGGGGAACATCCAGCTGTTGCAAAACTACAACTCCCAGCATGTACGGTCTATCAGTGCATGCTGGGAGTTGTAGTTTTGCAACAGCTGGAGGCACACTGGTTGTGAAACACCGAGTTTGGTAACAAACTCAGTGTTTTGCAACCAGTGTGCCTTCAGCTGTTGCAAAAGCTACAACCCCCAGCATGTACGGACAGCGGAAGGGCATGCTGGGTGTTGTAGTTATGCAACAGCTGGAGGCATACTACTTTGGCTGGGGATGCTGGGGATTGTAGTTATGCAACAGCTGGAGATACACTGGTTTACTACTTAACTCAGTGTGCCTTCAGCTGTTGCAAAACTACAACTCTCAGCAGTCACCTACAGCCAACGGGCATGCTGGGAGTTGTAGTTATGCAACCACCAGATGCACCACTACAACTCCCAGCATGCACTTTAGCTGATTGTGCAAGCTGGGAGTTGTAGTTACACAACAGCTGAAGGTACACTTTTCCATAGAAAGAATGTGCCTCCAGCTGTTGCAAAACTACAAGTCCCAGCATGCCCATAAGGGCATGCTGGGAGTTGTGGTGGTCTGCCTCCTGCTGTTGCATAACTACAGCTCCCAGCATGCCCTTTTTGCATGCTGGGAGCTGTTGCTAAGCAACAGCAGGAGGCTGTCACTCACCTCCAACGATCCTCGCCGCACAGGTCAGTCCCTCGTCGTCTCCGCCGCGGCCGTCGCTCCTGGGGCCCCGATCCCAACAGGGGCGCCGGGGATCGGGGTCCCCAGCACCGGGGGTCGTCTTCCCGCACCCGCTCACGTCCTCCGGAAGAGGGGCGGAGCGGGTTGCGGGAGTGACACCCGCAGCAGGCGCCCTGATTGGTCGGCCGGTAATCCGGCCGACGAATCAGGGCGATCGTGAGGTGGCACCAGTGCCACCTCACCCCTGCTGGCTCTGGCTGATCGGGGCCGTCTCTGACGGCCCCGATCAGCCAATAATTCCGGGTCATCGGGTCACTGGAGACCCGATTGACCCGGAATCCGCCGCAGATCGCTGGACTGAATTGTCCAGCGATCTGCGGCCATCGCCGACATGGGGGGTCATAATGACCCCCCTGGGCGATATGCCCCGATGCCTGCTGAACGATTTCAGCAGGCATCGGGGACCGGCTCCGCTCCAGATGGTTGCGGGGGGCCGGTAAAACACATGACGTTCTCATACGTCATGTGTCCTTAAGGACTCGGAAATGGAGACGTATGAGAACGTCATGTGTCCTTAAGGGGTTAAGGACCGGAGCGTTTTTTGCACATCTGACCACTGTCACTTTAAACATTAATAACTCTGGAATGCTTTTAGTTATCATTCTGATTCCGAGATTGTTTTTTCGTGACATATTCTACTTTAACATAGTGGTAAAATTTTGTCGATACTTGCATCCTTTCTTGGTGAAAAATCCGTAAATTTGATGAAAAATTTCAAAATTTTGCATTTTTCTAACTTTGAAGCTCTCTGCTTGTAAGGAAAATGGATATTACGAATACATTTTTTTTTGGTTCACATATACAATATGTCTACTTTATGTTTGCATCATAAAATATACGTGTTTTTACTTTTGGAAGACACCAGAGGGCTTCAACGGTCAGCAGCAATTTTCCGATTTTTCACAAAATTTTCAAACTCAGTATTTTTCAGGGACCAGTTCAGGTTTGAAGTGGATTTGAAGGGTCTTCATATTAGAAATACCCCACAAAAGACCCCATTATAAAAACTACACCCCCCAAAGTATTCAAAATGACATTCAGTCAGCGTTTTAACCCTTTAGGTGTTTCACACGAATAGCAGCAAAGTGAAGGAGAAAATTCACAATCTTCATTTTTTACACTCACATGTTCTTGTAGACCCAATTTTTGAATTTTTACAAGGGGTAAAAGGACAAAATTTTTACTTGTATTTGTAGCCCAATTTCTCTCGAGTAAGCACATACCTCATATGTCTATGTAAAGTGTTTGGCGGGCGCAGTAGAGGGCTCAGAAGGGAAGGAGCGACAAGGGGATTTTGGAGAGTACGTTTTTCTGAAATGGTTTTTGGGGGGCATGTTACCTTTAGGAAGCCCTTATGGTGCCAGAACAGCAAAAAAAAAAAACACATGGCATACCATTTTGGAAACTAGACCCCTCGGGGAATGTAACATGGGATAAAGTGAACCTTAATACCCCACAGGTGTTTCACGACTTTTGCAAATGTAAAAAAAAAAAATAAAATTTTACCTAAAATGCTTGTTTTCCCAAAAAATTTTTATTTTTAAAAAGGGTAATAGCAGAAAATACCCCTAAAAATTTGAAGCCCAATTTCTCCCGATTCAGAAAACACCCCATATGGGGGTGAAAAGTGCTCTGCTGGCGCACTACAGGTCTCGGAGAAGGAGTCACATTTGGCTTTTTGAACGCAAATTTTTCTCATTTTACCATTTTGGAAACTAGACCCCTCGGGGAACGTAATAAGGGGTTAGGTGAACCTTTATACCCCACAGGTGTTTCACGACTTTTGCATATGTAAAAAAAAAATTTTTTTTTTACCTAAAATGCTTGTTTTCCAAAAAATTTTACATTTTTAAAAAGGGTAAAAGCAGAAAATACCCCCCAAAATTTGTAACACAATTTCTCCCGAGTACGGCGATACCCCATATGTGACCCTTAACTGTTGCCTTGAAATACGACAGGGCTCCAAAGTGAGAGCGCCATGCGCATTTGAGGCCTAAATTAGGGATTGCATAGGGGTGGACATAGGGGTATTCTACGGCAGTGATTCCCAAACAGGGTGCCTCCAGCTGTTGCAAAACTCCCAGCATGCCTGGACAGTCAACGGCTGTCCGACAATACTGGGAGTTGTTTTGCAACAGCTGGAGGCTCCGTTCTGGAAACAGTGGCGTACCAGACGTTTTTCATTTTTATTGGGGAGGGGAGGGGGGCTGTGTAGGGGTATGTGTATACGTAGTGTTTTTTACTTTTTATTTAATTTTTTGTGTTAGTGTAGTGTAGTGTTTTTAGGGTACAGTCACACGGGCAGGGGTTCACAGTAGTTTCTCGCTGGCAATTTGAGCTGCAGCAGAAAGTTTGCGGCAGCTCAAATTTGCAGCCAGATACTTACTGTAATCCTCCGCCCATGTGAGTGTACCCTGTACGTTCACATTGGGGGGGACATCCAGCTGTTGCATAACTACAACTCCCAGCATGCCCGTTGGCTGTCGGTGACTGCTGAGAGTTGCAGTTTTGCAACAACTGTAGGCACACTGGTTATGTATCACTGAGTTTGTGACCTAACTCAGTGTTTCACAACCAGTGTGCCTCCAGCTGTTGCAAAACTACAACTCCCAGCATGTACGGTGCATGGTGTACGGTGACTGCTGAGAGTTGTAGTTTGCAACAGCTGGAGGCACACCAGTCGTGAAACACTGAGTTAGGTAAAAAAAAACTGAGTTTCACAACCAGTGTGCCTTCAGCTGTTGCAAAACTACAACTCAGCAGTCACCGACAGCCAACGGGCATGCTGGGAGTTGTAGTTATGCAACCAGCAGATGCACCACTACAACTCCCAGCATGCACTTTAGCTGTTTGTGCAAGCTGGGAGTTGTAGTTATACAACAGCTGAAGATACACTTTTCCGTAGAAAGAATGTGCCTCCAGCTGTTGCAAAACCATAAGTCCCAGCATGCCCATAAGGGAATGCTGGGAGTTGTGGTGGTGTGCCTCCTGCTGTTGCATAACTACAGCTCCCAGCATGCCCTTTTTGCATGCTGGGAGCTGTTGCTAAGCAACAGCAGGAGGCTGTCACTCACCTCCAACGATCCAGACGCTGCAGGTCAGTCCCGCCGCCGCAGCTGCTCCTGGGGCCCCGATCCCAACAGGGGCGCCGGGGATCGGGGTCCCCAGCACCCGGGGTGCACGTCCCGCACCCGCTCACGTCCTCCGGAAGAGGGACGGGGCGGGTGCGGGAGTGACACCCGCAGCAGGCGCCCTGATTGGTCGGCCGGTAATCCGGCCGACGAATCAGGGCGATCGTGAGGTGGCACCAGTGCCACCTCACCCCTGCTGGCTCTGGCTGTTCAGAGACGGCACCGAACAGCCAGTAATTCCGGGTCATCGGGTCACTGGAGACCCGATTGACCCGGAATCGCCGCAGATCGCTGGACTGAATTGTCCAGCGATCTGCGGCGATCGCCGACATGGGGGGGCATAATGACCCCCCTGGGCGATATGCCGGGATGCCTGCTGAACGATTTCAGCAGGCATCCGGCTCCGGTCCCCAACCGGCTAGCGGTGGGGGCCGGAATTCCCACGGGCGTATGGATACGCCCTCGGTCCTTAAGGACTCGGGATGCAGGGCGTATCCATACGCCCTATGTCCTGAAGAGGTTAATCACAGCATTGGCTATAGTAGGTGTCTCATGTAACACTTGCTCTACACAGAGACTCCATCCATATTTATTTTTTATTTATTTATTTATATAGTGCCTACAGATTCCGCAGCGCTTATACATATATATACATCCATCACGAAAAAGGTGAGCGTTGCATAACAAATGACTGATAACCGGTTTCTGTTTCCCTTCAGGTAAAAGAATAGACAGAGATGCAGAACTTGGGGAGATTTTGTTTTCCATGACTTGATTAAATGGGCACCATCATTATCCCTTTAATGACGCAGGGTTTTTCCATTAAAAATTTTTCCTCATCACCTTCTAAAAATCATAATGCTTTCAATTTTGCACATAAAATTCCATATGATGGCTTATTTTTTGCGCCACCAATTCTACTTTGCAGTGACAGTCATTTCACCAAAAAATCCACGGCGAAACGGGAAAAAAATTCATTGTGGGACAAAATATAAGAAAAAACTCAATTGTTTTAACTTTTGAGGGCTTCCGTTTCTACACAGTGCATTTTTCTGTAAAAATGACACCTTATCTTTATTCTGTAGGTCCATACGGTTAAAATGATACCCTACTCATACTACATGCAGGAAAATGTTATACATTTAAAATTGTCATTTTCTGACCCCCTTTAACTTTTAAATGTTTTCCACCTACGGGGCAGAATGAGGGCTCATTTTTTGCGACGTGATCTGAAGTTTTTATCGGTACCATTTTTGTATTGATCGGACTTTTTGATCGCTTTTTATTCATTTTTTCATGATATAAAAAGTGACCAAAAATATGCTATTTTGGACTTTGGAATTTTTTTGCGCATACGCCATTGACTGTGGGGTTTATTTAACGATAAATTTTTATAATTCGGACATTTCCGCATGCGGCGATACCACGTATGTTTATTTTTATTTACACTTTTTTTCTTTTTTTTTTTTTTATGGGAAGAGGGGGGGGGGTGATTCAAAAATCAGGATATGCAGTCTGGAGTTCTGAGGAGGGTTGTGTGTGCAGCTTGGCCAATCATAGCTCATCTCAGATGATGTCATGCCTGCTGGGTAACACCCCTTCCCAGTCTGTGAATCTGACTGTGACTGAGCAGAAAATACAGAGCAATATCTAGGTAGAAAACTAAAAAATAATAAAAATAAAGGCAGGCATGGTTTATCATGATGGGGGCAGCCTCTTTGATTCAGGACCTACCATGTTTTGAAATGTTGTCATCACACAAGGTACAGAAGAGGCTACTGCACCACTAACAGAGTGGAGGATGTAGAGATCTAAACGCAGGAGTTAAGGAAGGAGAGTGGGATTTATTTTTAATTTCTGGGGGAGGGCTTATTGGAAACTACTTAACGGGGCATGTGCCTAATAGGGTGGATTTCCTCCCTACTGGCGGGGGGGGGGGGGGTGTGCTAACTACTGGGGGCTCTCCCTTTTATAAGGGAGATTCCCTGCTTGCCCTTCTACCTAAAAGGGGAGGATTCTCTGTCTACTTACCTACAGGGGGCATTAACCTAATAAGGGGATTCCCAGGGCTTCTACCTAAAAAGGGGAGTATTCTCTACCTACTCTTTTGGGGCTTCTGCCTACCTAACTAGTAGGGGCATAGCTTAACCCCTAAAGGCATAAAATTTTCATTTTTTCCTACTTGCCTCTAATAGCCATAACAATTTCAATTTTCTATCTATAGATCCAAATGTTTTGCACGACCAATTGTACTTGTCATGTAATGACATCATGGTATTTTGTTTTTCAAGTATATACCATTTTTAAAAATGGGAAAAGCTGATTAAAACTTATTAGGGGAGGGACTTGTTCACATAATTAAAACATTTTTTTTACATTTTATTCACAATTGTCCCCATACATTGTCCCCATAGGAGATTTTCTACACACAAATCTGCAGCATATCCAAACAGACAGCAGCATTTAAAAAGGTACGGTATATACCAAATTGTTAGTATATAGTGGGTTGGATCAGACCCGGTATGCCCAGTGTCCTTTCCTATTCATGTGAATGGGATTGCCTATGTTCATGGAACTTGATGTAAAGAATATATCTAAATGCTGTTAAAACAGCTCAGGTAAAATGGCTGCCCCCATGATATTGTCCCCCCAAAAAATTACAATAAGAAAGTAGAAACAAATTAGAAAAAATAAAAAAATAAAACAATTTTTCAGTATTTGTATCTAATCAGTAAAAAAAAAAAAAACTAAAAATACTTTCTGTTCTGAATGTGATAATGAGGAAACTGTTGGAAAATGATGTGCACTGGTGTCACCTTTCACTGTAGTGCTGTAACCAGTGGTGTACATAGAAGAAAGGGCCCATTGCAATTATCAAAATGGGCCTACTATTATGGCGTATGATTTTGCCCCCAGGGCAGAAAGGTCTGCTGTTTACTTTTTCTTGCTTTCCATGACCCATTGGTCAGGATCCTCCTCCAATAGTTTGCTGGCAATGCAGTTTCCTGGAGAGTAGTTCTGCAGCATTTACCACAAATAAAAAAATAGAATGGGACCAAACAGGACAGTGCGCCCGCTCTCCATGGGCCCTATCCAACAGCAGCTGTATGGACTACCGCTATGGTACTTACACTTGCCAGTAGATGATTTAAAGTCCCCTAGGTATGTGCAATTACTTGATAAGATTGGGTTTAGATTACAGGATTTCCAAGCGTAATTCTGTTTAGAAATTCTGCTCGGAAATTCCGATTCAGCAATGAATGGGAATCCACTGTACAGTGCACACTACAGAATTTCAGAGGCAGAGCTTCCACAGCTGAAAATCCTGCCGCCGAAAGGATGATTTTGCTAATTTTTTAGGCGGATTTTATTGTAGTCAATTGGGACGGCAATGTCTGTGAATTCTTCGTCACCCTCAGAATCTACAGCTGGAATATTTACAAATAGAGATTCCACAGTCTGAACATGGCCTTAGATGGGAATACCCCCTTTAAGTCAGTTAGGGAAATTATATATCAATTTCTCCAATGAAGAGTCTATGAACTGCAAAAGTTTCACTGCCCATCAACATTTCTCAAATATTTCACAACTTTGTGAGAAAAACACAATGCGTAGCAGCTGTTGAGACTGGTATCACGTCAAGACGAGTTCAGTCTGGAAAGTACCTAGCGTTCATGAGCCAGTCATAGTGAAAGAGCAAGCTAGTTCCTTCTTAAATCAGCTGTGCTGGCTAACCAAAAATAAGGTTTAGAAGGAAGTTGGGGGCCTTTTTATACACATACATAAATAGCGTTCACATGTTTAGATAAACTTGCTTTCAAATTTCAAACTACATGCATAGGTATGATATTAAACATCAAAGCAAAGAGAACTTAAAAAAGGGCTCTGCTCACATTCTACATTCTGGATTTCTAGTTACTATTAAGCAGATTCAACATTTAAGCTTTTACACACGTCTGTGTCTGCTTTAAAAGAACTTCAGAAACATGATTCTCTGGAAATAGTGTAACCCTCCAAACAGCACCACTGATGTTCTTATATTTGAGGTTCACCATGCAGGCGCTCACACTGCTGCCACTTCTCTGTGCTGTTATGCTGGAGATGAAACCGTTCTAAGAAATCATTGCATACACTTTTGCTGTTTATTCTGTAGGAATCTAGACTGAAATATACATGAAAACTAGGGCTCTGCTCACACTTTTATCATTCCTTCAAGTCCACAATAAGAAAAGGAGAAATGGAGCACTCACCAAGTCTTGAAGAACAAATGAAGCTTCTTTATTTCATTTTGCTTGACAACACATAAACACGAAAGGGAAAGCGGACAGTACAAACAGGTGGGGAGAGGCTAAGGGCGACTGTCCGTGTTCGCGCACGTAGCGCTTCGTCAGGCCTATTATGGGCCTGACGAAGCACTACGTGCACGAACACGGACCGTCTCCCTTAGCCTCTCCCCCACCTGTTTGCACTGTCCGCTCTTCCTTTCGTGTTTATGTGTTGTCAAGCAAGATGAAATAAAGAAGCTTGAATTGTTTTTCAAGACCTGGTGAGTGCTCCATTTCTCCTTTTCTTATTGTGGACTTGCCATTATACTTACCTGATGTGAGCACCGGGAAGGTTTGACAGAGTGCAGAGGTTTTAGTGGATGACTACACAGCAGTGCCAGGCAACTCTCTGTTTAAGGACTGTGTATCATTCCTTCCTTTCTATAATGGAAGCCTCTGTGTTGTGCCACATCATTAATTCAATTGGTCTGAAGGAAGTCTCATGGACCTTGCTTACTTATAAATCAGGTCCATCAGGATTCAGTCCAAATTTCCATATTTTGACAGGACAAATGGTGCTGCATTCAGAACTGAAAACTACTGCTTTTTACTTTAAAGTCCAAAAACAAACATCTATCACTTAGATATATAGCTTAGGTAAACAATTACTCACATGCTTTTGTATGATGAACATTTAGATCCATCATTCTTTGTGGAAAGGTGCCTAATGGAAGACTATCAATACAAGTTAGGATGGCTGCAATGTTCTTGTGCAGACCATGCAGCATGCATTTCAGACGGTAAAACTTCTCTTAGAGAACAGGTACAAACTATTATTTAAGAACATTTTATATTAGCAAGCCACAGCAGGTGATATATTTGTATCATGGATGAGGGTCCCATTCTATTAACCAGTGAGGTGCACTGAATTTAGCTTCAGGAAACCTAGTGTTTCTATCCAGTGGCCTTCTGCAGTAACTTTTGGAAATATATATAGGTTGCGAGGAATAAATTATTGTCTGGTACGAGCGCTACTCCTGGGTATCCACTGGAAATTTTTGAGCCACCACAAGAGTTGGCGTACTGCGAGGTGTCCCCTACAGCACTTGTTTATTGTTGAACCCAAGTAAGGCACAGGTGAGTGTTGTCCATTTTCTTTTCCTTTCTTGAATAAATCTTTATGTCCTGTGCAACTGTGGGTCAAAAATTTTCTGTGGATACCCAGCAGTAGCGCTCATACCAAACTATAATTTATTTTCATAGTTTAGTTTATAAGGTTGAAAAAAGTCCATCAAGTTCAACCTAAAGCCCTATTGTGTTGATCCAGAGAAAGGAAAAAAAACCATGAGAGAAAAAATTCCTTCCCAACTCCAATATGGCAATCGGAATAAATCTATGGATCAATGTTCTATCCACATAAATCTAGTATCCATAACCTTTAATATTATAATTTACTAGAAAAAAAAATCTAGGGAGTCAGACATCACAACATCATGTGGAAGAGAGTTCCATAGTCTCACAGCTCTTACAGTAAAGAATCTCTGTCTGATGCCTTATTTCCTCTAGATGTAGAAGATGTCCCTTGTCATGGTTACCAGCCTAGGTATTTAAAAAAATAAATAAATAAAAAATAAATAAATAAAAAAAGACCCCTGTACTGTCCCTCCATATATTTGTACGAGTGATCAAATCTCCCCTAAAATGCGGCCAAAAGTGGACACAATACTCCATATACAGAGGTAGAAATATGTTCCTGAGCCTCTATGCCTCTCTTGATAAATCCCATTACTTTATTAGCCTTGGCAGCCGCTGCCTGGTACTGGTCACTAAAGTCCAGTTTACTGTCAATCAGTACCCCCAAATCCTATTCGGTAGATGTTTTACCTAATGTTTTATTATTTAGCACATAATGTACAAGTTGTTTTAACGGCTCAAGTGCATCACCTTATATTTATCTACATTAAAATTAATTTGCCATGTCTGTTCTGAAGCCGTCCATGGTCATTAACCGGTTAATGTTTTTGTAACCCCACTAGTAGACATTCCCTAATAGGATAAATAATAACATATTATTCTATGGTCAAGATTACCAAGATGACCCCCCACCTCTATCTCGGATGCTATGTCTGACCTATTGGTTAGTATAAGGTCCAGAAGTGACTGTTGGAGGTCAGGAGGTGACTACTCACACTATGTGCTGGAAAACGGTGCTCTGTGGGTGGTAGTCAGTAGCAACTTGTCATCAGATAGGTAGTAGAGACCAATGCACTTAAAAACTCTTTATTGCGGCACACAAATTACATAGACGAGGTGTGAGCGCACTCCAAACGAGGGCTAGTTTCACGTCATGTGACGCATCTCATGGTATGATTGCGCTGCGGGGCGGTCCACCCCACTGGACCACCAGGGAGCAGTTAAAGGTCCCTTTAGATGCCTCTGTCAGCTTTGACAGTGGCGATCTAAAGGGTTAATTGCCGCCCAATTCGGCTATTAACGCTGGCCCTTAGCTACAAGAATCAGCTGTGGGCTGGACTGTATGACACGGGCTCGAGTCGGGAGCCCGCACCATACCCCGTTAATGGCACAAAGACGTGTATACACATCCTTGGTCATTAACCAGTGGCCTAAGTCCCTGAAATAATTTTTAAAGGACACTCCACCTACCTCTTACTTTGTCGCAACCTCCATTTACTGATATGCGGACAGGGTCTTCGAGCTGCAATCTCAAGACATAAAGCATACTCTTGGGTTGTCCCTATTATAATACACAACCCAATAAGGTCAGTACAACACCAGTGGTGTGGTGCCGGGTCAATACTACCTCGCAGTACTACACTAAGTAGCGCCCTTGCATTTCTTCTTTTTCCCCTTTCTCTTTTGGGAATATAGTGAGGTACTTTCCCAGCAGTATACTATTAATAATGATGAAGCGTCTGATGAAGCGTGCATGCGCACGCGCAACGGCTGTCACCCAGTCATGAATCGATCCACCGGCTGTATCCTGTCATGCTGCTTGTTTTAACTGCACCGATGGAATAAACTAAGTTACAGTTTTTGCACCTATCCTGTGAGTGCGACCATTACTTCTACTTTCTTGAATACTATTAATAATAATGACACACTGCAAATGTAAGCAGCCCCCAAAATACATTGCTGACTAATGCCCTGTCCCCTGTGTGTGCTTTTATGTAATATGTAGAGAACAAGCAATTTGTAACAGATAAACAATGTGTGACGATTTTTCTTGCCACAGCTCCAAAAACAATTGGAAATGTGCTAATTAGCTGGTAATCGAAATGAAAACTGTGGTTTGAAACTGAAAATTTAGGAAGTTCTTGGCCAAAAACTGAAACCGAAATGGACACAAAACTACAGCTGCCAGCAGGTTGTGCTATAGAGCAAAGATCTGCAACCTGTGGCTTTGCAGCAGTACAACTCCCAGCAGGCAATGGTAACTAACAGAAATGCACAAAGGGCAGTAACACAATAAAGAGCATATACAGTGGGGATAAAAAGTTTGGCCACCCCAGGTAAAAATTTGTATTAATGTGCATAATGAAGCCAAGGAAGATGGAAAAATCTCCAAAAGGCATCAAATTACAGATTAGATATTCTTATAATATGTCAACAAATGTTAGATTTTATTTCCATCATTTACACTTTCAAAATAACAGAAAACAAAAAAAATGTGTCTGCAAAAGTTTGGGCACCCTGCAGAGTTAATATCTTGTACTGCCCCCTTTGGCAAGTATCACAGCTTGTAAACGCTTTTTGTAGCCAGCCAAGAGTCTTTCAATTCTTGTTTGAGGTATCTTTGTACATTCTTCCTTACAAAAGTCTTCCAGTTCTTTGAGATTTCTGGGCTGTCTGTTACGCACTGCTCTTTTAAGGTCTATCCATAGATTTTCAATTATGTTGAGGTCAGGAGATTGTGAAGGCCATGGCAAAACCTTCAGTTTATGCCTCTTGATGTAATCCCCCGTGGATTTCGAGGTGTGTTTAGGATCATTATCCATTTGTAGAAGCCATCCTCTCTTTAACGTCAGCTTTTTCACACATGGCATCAAGTTAGCATCCAAGATTTGCTGAAATTTTATTGAATCAATTTTTCCTTCTACTCGTGAGATGTTCCCTGTGCCACAGGCTGCAATACAAACCCAAAGCATGATTGATCCACCCCCATGCTTAACAGTTGGACAGAGGTTCTTTTAATTAAATTCTGTTCCCCTTCTTCTCCAAACGTACCTTTGCTCATTCCGGACAAAAAGTTCAATTTTAACCTCATCAGTACACAGAACTTGTTTCATTTGCAAAGTTCAAATGCTACCGTATTTTTCGTCCTATAGGACGCACCGGCGTATAAGACGCACCCAATTTTTAGGGGCAAAATCTTAAAAAATAAAGATTTTGAACCCAATAGTGGTCTTCAACCTGCGGTCCTCCAGATGTTGCAAAACTTCAACTCCCAGCATGCCCGGACAGCCGTTGGCTGTCCGGGCATGCTGGGAGTTGTAGTTTTACAACATCTGGAGGTCCGCAGATTGAAGACCACTGCAGGAGGAGGTAATACTCACGTGTCCCCGCCGCTCCGGACCCGTCACCGCTGCCCTGGATGTCGCTCCATCGCTGTCACCGTGTCCCCGTCGTTCCGGAACGTCTCTGCTGCCGGCCGGGTATCCTCGCTCTCCGTCGCCGACATCACGTCGTTACGCACGCCGACGCACGTACGCGACGACGTGATGACGAGGAAGGAGAGCGCCGGCCATACAGGGGATCCCGGCACGGAGCAGACACCAAGGAGGCAGGTAAGGTCCCTCCCGGTGTCCTGTAAGCACTAACCCGGCTATTCAGTTGGGCTGTTCGGGACCGCCGCGGTGAAATCGCGGCGGTCCCGAACAGCCCGACTGAACAGCCGGGTTAGTGTCACTTTCCCTTCAGACGCGGCGGTCAGCTTTGATCGCTGCATCTGAAGGGTTAATACAGGGCATCACCGCGATCGGTGATGTCCTGTATTAGCCGCGGGTCCCGGCCGTTGATGGCCGCAGGGACCGCCGCGATAGGGGTGTATTCGCCGTATAAGACACTTTCCCCCCCAGTTTTCCCCCCCAGTTTTGGGGAAGAAAAAGTGCGTCTTATACGGCGAAAAATACGGAAATTTTTATGGCGAGGACGTAGAAGAGGTTTTCTTCTGATGACTTTTCCATGCAGACCATATTTGCACAAGTATCTCTTTATAGTGGAATAGTGTACCACAACTCCAGTGTCTGCCAGATCTTTCTGGAGGGATTGTGCAGTCACATGTGGGTTTTGAATTGTTTTTCTCACAATCCTGCGAGCTGTTCTGTCTGATATTTTTCTTGGTCTTCCAGGTCTTGCTTTAACTTTCACTGTTCCTAATGACTGCCATTTCTTAATTACATTCCAAACAGAGGATATTGACATCTGAAAATGTTTTGCTATCTTCTTATAGCCTTCTCCAGCTTTGTGAGCGTCAACTATTTTCAGTTTCAGATTTCTAGACAACTGCTTAGAAAAACCCATGGTGCTGATTGTTGGGGTAAGGTCAGATGAGTCTGCGCATTTAAAACCTTTGAGATTGACATCCCCAGATGATGATTGAGAACAATCCATGACACTAGCAGGTCTCAGCTTTGCAAAGGGGGCAGTGCATGCTATAAATTCTGCAGGGTGCCCAAACATTTGCAGATGCCATTTTTTTGTTTTCTGTTATTTTTAAAGTGTAAATGATGGAAATAAAATCTAAATTTTGCTGACATTTTATAACAATGTCTAATCTGTAATTTGATGCCTTTGGGAGATTTTTCCATCTTTCCTTGGCTTCTTTATGCACATAAATACAATTTTTTACCTGGGGTGCCCAAACTTTTGATCCCCACTGTAATTCTAAAGTACAGCCTTTGGCTGTCAAGACATGCTGAGAGTTGTAGTTCTGTACCAGCTGTAGAACCACAGGTTGCAGATCACTGCTCTTTAGCTCAGCCCCACCTACACCACGTCATCATTATCATAGCAGGTCCTACAGCCAAAGTTTCCTCACAGCTCAGCCCCACCTGGAACCCTCTCCAGCGAAATGTAGAATGAAATACTTATGGCACAACCTGCTTCTGCCTCTGCCCAGGGTGAGTGTGTCCACCCATCTGGCCCTGCCACCGTTGCAAGGCCCACCCCACACCCCTAAATTATCAGCACATTTTTTCCTTTTGAAATAATGCTGATAACTAAATTTTTGGTAAGTTTGCTAATGTATATCCCCTTCTATAGATTGTACAGGACCCTAACTTCTTGTTTGGATATTTAGTCTGCAATATTTTAATGTCTGATATTTGTCTTTATTTCTACCCTTGGAAAGTGCCACTGAAATTGTAGGCACTATGTAAAAAAATTATTATTACTAGAGATGTCCCATTAACTATACAGGACATTTGCACGGGTACTTGTACTTGTGCAAATGATACCTAAACAAATACCTGCTGACGAGAGCCCGCCAGCAGGTATCATGGAGGTATCAAGGAGGTGTGGTAGGCCCACCGCACCCTCGATGTAGAATAACCCCTATAGGACGCAGGGCATAAATTTACTCCCTGAGCCCGCTCCCAAACTATGAAGCGCACTCATTAGCTGAGCGAGTGTCATAGCTGGTTGGCTAATGCCAGACATAACCAATCTGGGTGATATGCGACATTAACCCTTTAGACACTGCGATCAAAGTCCTGAAATTAACGGCCGGTGAGCTCAGGAATGCTGATCGCGATCAACGAGATCTACTTCTCTGGTTTGCTAGAAGGCAGACAAGAGAAGACCACGTGAGAGCGGCCGAAGGCAGGTAATGAGACCTCCGCCCGCCATCTTGGCTGATCAGATTCCCGTGTTCATGCCATGGGTGATCAGATCAGCCAACAGAAAGGATACATTGCTGCAGATGCCGTGATCAGTACTGATCTCTGTTGTTCGCCATTACCGACGGCTCTCTGGGACCTGCCGTGCATGAAGCAAGTGCAATTCCAGCGCTCCCTTCATGTACAGGATGTAAACGTACATCCTGATGCACTAAATACCAGCACATCAGGACATTTAAGGGGTTAAAGGGGTACTCCGGATTTGTAAATTACTTCTATGAAAAAATCTTAATCCAGTACTTATTAGCTGCTGAATACTACAGAGGAAATTATTTTCTTTTTGGAACACAGAGCTCTCTGCTGACATCACGAGCACAGTGCTCTCTGCTGACATCTCTGTCCATTTTAGGAACTGACCAGACCAGCATATGTTTGCAATGGGGATTTTCTCCTACTCTGGACAGTTCTTAAAATGGACAGAGATGTCAGCATAGAGCACTGTGCTCGTGATGTCAGCAGAGAGCTCTGTGTTCCAAAAAGAAAATAATTTCCTCTGTAGTATTCAGCAGCTGATAAGTACTGGAAGGATTAAGATTTTTTTAATAGAAGTAATTTACACATCTGTTTAACTTTCTGGCACCAGTTGATTTAAAAAAAAAGTTTTCCACCGGAGTACCCCTTTAATAAGAAATGGTTTGCAGGAAAAACAGTTGGTAAACAGGAGGTGCATTAGGTAAAGTAAAAAAGTGGCACAAGGGGAGAGAAAAATCATGAAAGATTTCCTTTAAAAAGGTCCATGGGGCTGATAAGGGAAGCTTAGCAGTTAAGCACCCCAAGCGATCATACAGTTACCACACAAGCGGTTCATAGGTGTTCAGAACTATTCTTGAGTGTTCTGTCATGTAGCGATTAAAGGAATACTCCAGTGCCCCAGCACATTGTCACGTCCCCTCCAATAGACATGGACGTCACGTTCATAGCCACCTGGTCCAAGCGTTCTGAACAAAACCCCTTTAAAGTACAGTGGTCCCTCAACATATGATATTAATTGGTTCCAGGAGAACCATCATATGTTGAAACCATCATATGTCGAGTACATATGTCTATGTAAAAATGGTAATTGGTTCTGGGGCCTTGGAACCATTGTATGTTGAATACATATCTCTATGGGAAACTGCTAATTGGTTCTAGGATGACCATTGTATGTGGAGTGTATGGGGAGTGTTTAACAAACCAGGGTGCCTCCAGCTGTTGCACAACTACAACTCCCAGCATGCATGTACAGCCATTGACTGTCTGGGCATGCTGGGAGTTATAGTTTTGCAACAGCTTGAGGCACACTGATAGGGAAACATTGATGTATGGATTGTATAGTGCGTCTATGTATTGTATGTGATGTGTGACATCGCAAACAGTACTGTACAGTTCTTTAAATACCTTCGGGGGAGACAGAATGTCCTCCGTTACGATCCTGCCGACTACAGCTCTATAGGAAAGGAAGGGGAGGGCAGCCAGCAGCTCATTGGATGCCTGCAGCAAGATGCTGCATGCTATTGGCTATGGCTGCACTGTGGGGCGGGGCTTACACAGAGCTCACAGTGGAAGTCTCCATGAGTTAGCAGGACAGCATGTGAGTAACAGGAGGCAGAACGGGTCACACGGGGCACATTAAACAACTATCTGTCAGTTGCTGAAGTTGTCAGCGCTGTCAGATAGCTGTTTGTACGATGGCCCCGACACACAGCAGCATCATATGTCGATGCTGCCTTCAACATACGATGGACTCTGAGAGGCCATCATATGTTGAAATGATCATATGTCGGGGCCATCATAAGTCGGGGGGGTCACTGTACTCAATTAAATAACAGACGTTTATTTAGCCTTTTCGTTGTTTCACAGAAATTAAATTGAAGCGGAAGTAAATGGATAAGCACCTACTGAATATTGGAGTTTTAGGGAAAACAAGTTGACATTTTCTCTGTGACACTTTGATTATTTTTTTATTCCATTTTATATGAGGGGACAAAAAAATTTATTTATTTAACATTGTGCTCCATGAAGTATAAAGAATATGTTAACTTAATTCTGCAGGTCAATAGGATTATGACAATAATTTATATCAAAATAGATTTACCGTATATGTTTTTGAAATATAACAATTACTCCATAAAAACTATTTTTAAAAATGTCACCATATTCCAAGAATCACAATTTCATTTTTTCACCAATGTAGCTGTACGACAACTTTTTTTTTTTTTTGAAGAGTTGGCGTTTTCTTCTTGTACCATTTTTGAGTTTATATAATTATAAAAAATCACATTTATAATACATTTTTAAAGAAGGAGAAATAAAAAATAACTTTGGTAAGTTTTTTATGGTGATCACCAAGTTTAAATCTAATACTGCCTTATAACAAATGCAATGAAATGTCTAGCATAAAATTCTTCTTTGTTTTCCTGATGCAGAAATAGTATTGTGGAAAGTGCACGTGTAAACAGTAAGAGGTGATCGCTGCAAACACAGCATCCCCTTCGTGTACATGCATATGAAAGGCAATTTGCTAAGCTGGTCTGCAAAAGTGATCCTATAGGTACCGTATATACTCAAGTATAAGCAGAGTTTTTCAGCACAATTTTTGTGCTGAAAACGCCCCCCTTCGGCTTATACTCGAGTGAAGAAAAGAAAAAAAAAGTTTCTGGCTTAGCTGTGAGGGGATGGTCCGAGCCGTCCATCTCCGCCTGTCAATCCCTTCTCCGTGGTCTTCAACCTGCGGACCTCCAGATGTTTCAAAACTACAACTCCCAGCAGCTGGGAGCTGTAGTTTTGAAACATCTGGAGGTCCGCAGGTTGAAAACTACTGCGGGCTTCGTCATCATCCAGACCCCCCTTTTGTCTTCTACTCACCTCCCCTTGGTGGGAAGGAAGGGTGAGCTGGTCTGGGCCATCTATGCTGCAGGGACCTTCCGGTGGGGAGTGTTAGTCGTTCCAGGCTGTCCATCTTCATCGGGAGGGCCTTCTTCTCCGCTCCGGGCCGGCCCCGGACTTGTGACGCTGCATTGACGCCACCACGCAGGGATGTCACGGACTTCTGCTGCGCACGGATGGCCCGGACCAGCTCACCCTTCCTTCCCACCAAGGGGAGGTGAGTAGAAGACAAAAGGGGGGTCTGGATGATGACGAAGCCCGCAGTAGTCTTCAACCTGCGGACCTCCAGATGTTTCAAAACTACAACTCCCAGCATGCCCAGACAGCCGATGGCTGTCCGGGCATGCTGGGATTTGTAGTTCTGCAACATCCGGAGGTTCACAGGTTGAAGACCACTGAGAAGGGATTGACAGGGGCGTCTGGATGAAGGGGCGTCTGGATGATGTATTTCCCACCCTAGGCTTATAGTTGATTCAATAACTTTTCCTAGGTTTTTGGGGTGAAATTAGGGGCCTCTGCTTATATTCGAAACGGCTAATACTCGAGTATATACGGAATGTACAACAACCTATGGATGACACATATCAAAGCTGTCACCTCTTTTTCTGCAACTGAGGAAATTCTGCAATGAAAATTCTGCTTTTCGGATTTTGCAAAAACATTAAACACGTCTTTACATTTTGCAGGATTCTCGGCAGAATCCCATTGAAATAAAATGGGGTTTTGAATTTCAGCAGAATTCTATGTTTTGAGCACACAGATATTCCCCTCAAATTCAGCAAAACAGCAAAAAATCCGTAGCAAGATTTGCAGGACTGGATTTGAGTGAATTCACAGAATTTCCATCATGTGAACATAGTCTCAGGCTATGTTCACATGGCGGAATTTCCGTGCGAAATTCTGCAGAAGAATTCCATCCTAATTTAATCCCTATTGATTTCAATGGGATTCCGCAGTCCCACTTAGACAGCAGAATTTCCCGTATTGCCTATTGTGGTAATTCTGCTTTCGGGAAAAATATAAGAGCAGCTTTATATTTTGTGGAATTCTGCGGCACAATTTCATTGAAGTCAATGGGGCTTAAATTTTGGCAGAGTACCGAACAGAAAATACTGAAATTCTGCCAGAATTTGCTGCAATTCCATTTAGCATGCTTTACTGAACAGCATTTCTACAGAATTGTGGAAATTCCACCGTGCAGATTTCTGTGTTCTGAAAACACAGAATTCTGCCAAAATTCAAAGCCTCATTTACTTCAATGGGATTACGCCAATAACTCTGCAAAATTTTAAGACATGTGCAATGCTTTTGCAGAATGCGGAATTTTTGTTGCAAAATTTCTGCAGCGGAAATTCTGTCGTGTGATTGGGACAGTAGAATCCCTATTCGAAGCAATATGCAGTGAATTTTGCAGAATTTCCTAGCAGAATTTTTCCAGCAGATTCTCCTAGGAAATGTTACAGTGTGAACATAGGCCAATAATCCATGGATACAGCATTCCTAGAATTACGCTCTCTCATAGACACACACTAAAGCCACATTTTATGGTACTCACTACAGTGTCAGCTTCAATGAACCTCTACACTCTCTCAACAAGCACTAATGGAAAGATAACACATTTACAGAAGTCATGCAAAGGAATAAATATGCAGAGGTTGAGAGTCTGTCCTGGTCACGTGATGATCACATGATGCTTGGTACGTTACAGTTCAGTTACTAGAACTGATGCCAAATGTGGAAGGATTGGTATCAACTGCTATTGATGAGTACATGGAGGACAGTCAAGTCAGAAAGCCAAATGTCTGACTTAACCCCTTAGGGACTCAGCCCATTTTCACCTTAAGGACTCATCAAATTTTCGTTTTTGCATTTTCGTTTCTTCCTCCTTCCCTTCTAAAAATCATAGCACTTTCAATTTTGCAGCTACAGACCCATATAAGGGCTTGTTTTTTGCATCACCAATTGTACTTTGTAATGACATCACTTATTTTATAATGTAGCCTGCGGCGAAACCAAAAAAATTAATTGTGGGGTGAAATAAAAAAAGGAACGCCATTTTGTAATTTTTGGGGACTCCCGTTTCTACGCAGTGTACTTTTCGGTTAAAATGACACCTTATCTTTATTCTGTAGGTCCATACGGTTACAAGGATTTTCAATTTATATAGGTTTTATTTTATTTAAATACTTTAAAAAAAATTATAAACTACATGCAGCAAAATTAGTATGTTTAAAATTGGCATTTTCTGAACCCTATAACATTTTTAATTTTCTGTGTATGGGGCAATTTTTTTGTGCCATCATCTGTAGTTCTTATTGGTACCATTTTTGTTTTGACTGGACTTTTTGATCGCTTTTTATTACTATTTATATGGTATATGAAGTGACCAAAAATGCACAATTTTGGAAGTTGGTATTTTTTTTATGTGTATGCCATCGACCGTGTGGTTTAGCTAACCTAATATTTTAATAGTTCGTACATTTACGCATGCGGCAGTACCACATATGATTATTTTTATTCTTTATTACATTATTTTATTTAAAAAATGGGAAGAGGGGGTGATTTAAACTTTTTATAGGGAAGGAGTTAATGAACTTTTATTAAAAAAATAAATAAATAAATGTACACTTTTTTTTCTGATTGCATACACTGATCAGTGTAACAGGCATGGAGCAGTAGATCATCGATTGGACGACGGAGAGGCAGGTGAGGACCTTACCGTTGTTTTTGTCGCAATAGTCCGGATCAGCTCCGCTGAGCTGTTGGGATTCTTTTACTATCGCTTTAGACGCCGCAATCAACTTTGATCGCGGCGTCTTAGGGGTTAATGTCGGGCATCCGCCCGATCGACCGTGCCCGTCATTAGCCATGGGTCCTGGCTGCTCGTAGTAACCAGAACCCACAGCATTTAACCCGTTCTCTGCCAATGAGAATGGTTTAAACCCGTTAAAATGGACCAGGGCGTACAGGTACACCCTGAGTCCTTAAGGATCATGGAAGCAGGGTGGATGCGTACTCTTGCATCCCCAAGAGGTTAAAGGGGTACTCCTGTGAAACTTTTTTAAATCAACTGGTGCAAGAAAATTAAACAGATTTGTAAAATTACTTCTATTTAAAACTCTTGATCCTTCCAGTATTCCAGAAGAAGTTCTGTAGTATAGAGCAGTTTAGGTTTGCTATGGGGATTTCTTCCTGTTCTGGATAGTTCCTGAGATACAGACATGTGTCAGCAGAGAGCACTGTGGTCAGACAAAAAAGAAATGAAAAAAGAAAACAACTTCCTCTGTAGTATACAGCAGCTGATAAGTACTGGAAGGATTAAGATTTTTAAATAGAAGCATTTTACAAATTTTTAAAGTTGTTTAAAAAAAAAAAACAAAAAAAAAAAAAACATTCCACTGGAGTAATCCTTTAATCTTTAGTTTCTTCATACAGAATATGTAGCATGCCACTTATTTCCATAGCATTTAATTTTAATTTTTTATGACCAATGTTACATAATCTCCATGCACTAGTATAGGATGCAGACTGTCCTCAGATTTTATGGGAATTTCAGTGCAAAATCTGTGCCTAAATATTCACATTTATACAATCTGAAACTCTCCTACTGATTTGCTATTACATTGGTAAGCATTCAGTACTCTGATCCTGAGATAGTCTGTTTAGAGGCCACGCCTAAAGCAATTTCCGAAACTGCATGCATATTTAGACAAGAAGCACCGGGGCTGTATAGACTTGCCAAAGTAAATAGGTTGACTGGCATTTGAAAAAGCAGCACACGTTCACCGTTACATAAGCCTCTGCATCTGAATCCACATTTGTCATGTTTTCCTTTTATCGTTTTTTATATATGGGAAATCTATGGTACAGTGGATCTAAAAAGTCTGCACACCCCTGTTTAAATGCCAGGTTCTTGAGATATAAAAAAAAATGAGACAAAGATAAATCCTGTCAGAACTTTTTCCACCTTTTCATGTGACCTATAAAGTAAACAATTGTATTGCAAAACAGACTGAAATCTTTGAGGAGGAAATTAATCCATATAACCTGGTTGCATAAGTGTGCACACGTTCAAAATATGCTTCGACAAACTATAAGTTTTCTTTTTATTACAGTAATCGGTCACTTTGGGTAGGAGTCTATTAGAATGGCACAACTTTACATGGCAATTTTTGCCCGCTTTTCCTTGGAAAAGTACTGCAAAACTGTCTGTGCAGCACACAGCGTTTGTTTAGAACGCTGGGTGCACCATCGGGGGCTTGTGGCGTCATGGCCACACCCCTCATGACATCACGCTCTGCCCCCTCAATGTAAGTCTATGGGAGGAGGTGTGGCAGCCGCCACACCCCCTCCCATAGACTTGCATTGAGGGGGTGTGGTGTGACGTCACGAACCCCCGATGCTGCACCCAGAGTTCTAAACAAGCGCCGGGTGAAGCACGGAGATCACGGGGTTCCAACAGATCCTTTGGATAGGGGATAAGATGTTGAGGGGCGGAGTACCCCCATTAAGGATAGGGGATAAGTTATGTACCACTACAGATGTCTTTTAAGTGATAAAATGATGACAGGTGTGTAATGACATCTATTTAACATGAGTTTTTTTTTTATGTGATTGGTTAATTTTAAACAAAGCTGCATCCCCTGTCATAGGAGGGTGTGCACACTTATGCAACCAGGTTATTCATTAATCCCTTAAGGTCCGGAGCATTTATTGCAAATCTGACCACTGTCCCTTTAAGCATTAACAACTCTGGGATGCTTTGACTTTTCATTCTGATTCAGAGAAAGTTTTTTCGTGACATATTCTACTTTATGTTAGTGGTAAATTTTTGTCGATACTTGCATCCTTTCTTGGTGAAAAATTCCAAAATGTAATGAAAAATTTTAACATTTTACATTTTTCTACTTTGGACATCCCAAATAAATTATATATTGATTTTCATATACAATATGTCTACTTTATGATTGCATCATAAAGTTGACATGTTTTTGCTTTTGGAAGACATCAGAGGGCTTCAAAGTTCAGCAGCAATTTTCCAAATTTTCACAAAATTTTCAAAATCTGAATTTTTCAGTTTTGAAGTGGATTTGAAGGGCCTTCATATTAGAAATACCCCATAAATTACCACATTATAAAAACTGTGCCCCTCTAAGTATTCAAAAACACATTCAGAAAGTTTGTTAAACCTTTAGGTGTTCCACAGGAATAGCAGCAAAGTGAAGGAGAAAATTCAAAATCTCCATTTTTTTAAACTAACATGTTCTTGTAGACCCAGTTTTTGAATTTTTACAAGGGGTGAAAGGAGAAGAAGCCTCCAAAAATGTGTAACCCAATTTCTCTCGAGTAAGGAAATAGCTCATATGTGAACCTAAAGTGCTCTGTGGACCAAAAGTGCTCTGTGAACCTAAAGTGCACTAGAAGGCTCAGAAGCTAAGGAGCGACAATGGGATTTTGGAGAGTGGATTTTGTTGAAATGGTTTTTGGGGGGCATGTCGCATTTGGGAAGCCCCTATGGTGCCAGAATGCCACATGGTATACTATTTTGGAAACACAACCCTCAAGGCACATAACAAGGGGTAAAGTGAGCCTTAACACCCCACAGGTGTTTGCCGACTTTTCGTTATAGTCAGATGTGTAATAAAATCTTTTTTTTTTTCACTAAAATGTAGTTTTTTTCCCCAAATTTACAATTTTTACAAGAGGTAATAGGAGAAAATGCTCCCCAAAAGTTGTAACCCCATTTCTTCTGAGTATGGACATACCCCATATGTGCATGTAAAGTGCTCTGCGGGCACACTACAATGCTCAGAAGAGAAGGAGCGCCATTGGGCTTTTGGAGAGTGAATTTATATGGAATGGAAGTCGAGGGCCATGTGCATTTACAAAGCTCCCATGCTGCCAGAACAGTGCCCCCCCCCCCCCCACATGTGACCCTATTTCGGAAACTACACCCCTCACGGAATGTAATAAGGGGTGCAGTGAGCATTTACAGAACCGCTGTAACGATCAGCTACCCTAATGCAAATCACCTCAAATTTACATGGTGCGCTCTCACTCCTGAGCCTTGTTGTACGCCCGCAGAGCATTTTATGTCCACCTATGGGGTATTTCTGTACTCAGGAGAAATTGCGTTACAAATTTTAGGGGGGCCTTTTTTTCATTTTACCTCTTCTGAAAATGAAAAGTATGGGGCAACACCAGCATATTCGTGTAAAAAAATAAAACATTTTACAATAACATGCTGGAGTAGACCCCAACTTTACCTTTACTTATCTTTTCAAAATTTGTTAGGCAATTTCTCCCGAGTACAGAAATACCCCATATGTGGCCCTAAACTGTTGCTTTGAAATACGAGCTCCAAAGTAAGAGAGCGCCATGCGCATTTGAGGCCTAGATAAGGGATTTGCTTAGGGACGGAACCGGATGCAAGAATGACACTTACCTCCAATACTAAAATTACCCTAGTGTAATTTTAGTATTGCCTGGACAGTCAATGGCTGTCTGGCAATACTGGGAGTTGCTGTTTTGCTGGAGGCTCCGTTTTGTAAACAGTGCATTACCAGACGTTTTTCATTTTTATTGGGGGGTGGGGGGACGGGACCGTGTGGGCATGTGTATATGTAGTGTTTTACTTTTTATTTTGTGTAGTGTTTATTAGGGTACATTCACACGGACGGGGGTTTACAGAGAGTTTCCCGCTGGGAGTTTGATCTGCAGCAGAAAATTTGCTGCATCTCAAACTTGCAGTGAGAAACTTGCTGTAAACCCCCGCCCATGTGAATGTACCCTGTACATTCAGATGGGGGGGGGGGGGGGTCAAACCTTCAGCTGCTGCAAAACTACACATCCCAGCATGCCCTTTGGCTGTCTGTGCAGACTGGGGGTTTGTGGTTATGGAACAGCTGGTGGCACACTAGTTGCAAAACAGAGTTTGTTACTTAACTCAGTGTTTTGCAACAGCTGGAGGCGCACTTGTTGTGAAACTACAACTCCCAGCATGCACTGACAGGGAAAGGGCATGCTGAGAGTTGCAGTAGTGTGCCTCCAGCATAACTACAAGTTCCAGTATGCCCATACCCTGTCAGTTCCAGAGTTTGTTACCTAACTCAGTGTTTCGCGACCAGTGTGCCTCCAGCTGTTGTAAACTACAACTCCCAGCATGCACTGAAAGACCGCACATGCTGAGAGTTGTAGTTTTGCAACAGCTGGAGGGACACTGGTTGCGAAACACTGAGTTTAGTCACAAACTGTTTTACAACCAATGTGCCTGGGCATGCTGGGAGTTGTAGTTGTGCCTTCAGCTTTTGCATAACAACTACTCCCAACATGCCCTTTTATGCATGCTGGGAGTAGTTGCTAGGCAACAGCAGGAGGAACGGGCTTACTTCCTGCTGCCGCTCTTCCGGATCCTGCCTGACGCTGCCGCTGTCTCCGCTCCTGGGGCCCCGATCCCACCACCGATGCCGGGGATCAGGAGCCCTAGGTCCAGGTGAGGACTCCTGGCACCCGCTCTCACCCTCCGGAATAGGGGCGTAGCGGGTGCCGTTAGGGAAACCCCCACAGCAGGAGTCCTGATTCCGGCCGACGAATCAGGATGATCGTGGGGTGGCACCAGTGCCACCTCACTCCTGCTGCTAAAGGGCGATAGGTGCCGTCTTGGACGGCACTAACACCCTTTTTTTCCAGGTCGCCGCAAATTGAATTGATCAGCGATTAGCAGCAATCGCCGACATGGGGTTTGCACGGGTTGCCTGCTGAATGATTTCAGAAGGCATCTCGGTCCGATCCCCACCCAGCACGCGGCGGGGACCAGAATTCCCACGGGCGTACAGGTACTCCCTGGGTCCTTAAGTCCAAGAACGTTAGGGCGTACCTGTATGCCCTGGGTCCTTAAGGGGTTAACATCACAAGAACCTAGAATTTTAAAAGGATGTGCAGACTTTTTATACCCACTGTATATAACATAACTCCACTAGTATGGAGCCTTTTAAATGTTCTTATTCACGGACAGCAAAAGAAATATTAAAAAGTAGTGACTGAAATGAACATATCTGAATACCTGCCTACAATCTAATTTGAATAGGAGCAGCCAGGCTACCAATGTTTCTGATGGCAGGAGTTTAATGTGTACAGGAAGCTTCATCTATATTTAAATAGCATGTGGTAATGTAACATTAGTAGTATGACACAAAGTGTGTTCAGAAAGTTTTCAAACCCTTTCACTGTTTCATATTTTATTATTATCTTACAGCGTTGTGCTAAAATTAACAGAATTCAAGGTTTCCCCTATCATTGCATTCAATACCCCATTATGATAATGTGAAAACAGAATTTACATTTTTTGGGGATTATTCACTTAAAAGGAAAAACTAAACTTTTGCATGGACATACGTATTCAGAACCTTTCCTCAGTATTTAGATGAAGTCCCTTTTGCAGAGATTACAGCCTCCAGTCTTCTTGGATATGATGCTACAAGCTTTGCACACTGGGATTTTTTGCCATTCTTCTCTGCAGATTCGCTCAGTTTCTGTAAAGCTGGATGGGGGCCATTGGTGGAAGCAATTTTTAGGTATTTTCTTAGATGCTGAGCCACACAATCCTGCCTCATCTCTACAGGCAGTTCTTTTCTGTTTTTTGCTCTTATATACAGTTAGTTGTGAGACCTTATATAGACAGCGATTTGTATTTTCATTTCTCCAATCAACTGAATTTACCACCGGTGACTCCAATCCAAAAAGGTGTAGAAACATCTCATACATGATCAAGAGTAATGGGAACTAAATATTAAATGTCATAACAAAGGGTCTGAATACTTACTTGTATGGGAAATTTTTTTTTTTTTGTTTTTGTAATAAATTTGCAAAAATTTCATAAATTCAGTTTTTATTTTGACATTATGGGGTATTGAGTGCAGAAAAAGGTGATAGGTGAAAAGGTTTTTAATTTTAGGACAAGGCAGAATTATAACAAAATGTAAAAAAGTGAAAGGGTCTGAACATTTTCTGAATGTATTGTATAGCAAAGTTTTAATGTTTATTCAAAACCCATTTAAAATAAATCTAACTCCCTCTCTCAATGCCTCCTTGGATTGCCTATACAGTGATACCTCAACTTACAATGGCCTCAACATACAATAGTTTCAACATACAATGGTCCAGGAAAAAATATTGTAACTTGAAACCAGACTCAACATACAATGCTAGGGCCAGTCCAGATCCGTGAGACATGTCACAACTGGAGGAACTGACCAATCAGAATGGGCATTTTACTGGTAAATCACCTGTAGGTGCAAGCACTGACTGGTGTCTGGTAGCGCCCCCTACAGTACAGGGAGGAACTACAAGTTCTGTACTACTCCTTACCTGTGCCAGGGTTAGCTGCTCCTTTGGACACCAAGTAAGGGCGGCTCCATTTGGGACACTGTGTGTACTGTATAGGACCCTGAAGAAGCTCTTGTCCTCTACTTAAACCTTTGTTTCCCAACCAGGGTTCCTCCAGCTGTTGCAAAACTACAACTCCCAGCATGCCCGGACAGCCGTTGGCTGTCCGGGCATACTGGGAGTTGTAGTTTTGCAACAGCTGGAGGCCCCCTGCTTGGGAAACACTGACAGACAGTGATTTACAGCTCCCAGCAGATCGCTTTTTTTTTTGATATGTAAGGATTTGCTTTATCTATATTAGTTATCTACTTATTTATCTTTACTCCTCACTTTTTCCTAGTTTTTGGATGACATTTTGGTGGCTTCAGAACCAATAATCAGGTTTCCATAGAGTTCTGGTCTCAACATACAATGGTTTCAACATACAATGGTTGTCCTGTAACTTGAGGGACCACTGTATTCACAATCCATATTTGTTATACTTTTTAAATAATTATTTAATAAAGTAAATAAATTAGTATGAAAATATTTTTCTATTTAGAAATGTGCCTGCTCCTGAAAAATACAACTGCAATGTCCAAGCATTGGCTATAGGGTCAGAAACCAAAGACCCCCTATTCATAGAGTTGATAGGCCATTTCACAACTGGATGGGTACTTGCAGATGTTTTTTGGGGACCCCCGGGATCATGCACGCGGCACCCCGTTTGTAATCAGTCCCGGGAGCGTGTTCGCTCCGGGACTGATTACCGGTGACTACAGGGCGGGCGGCGTGTGACGTCACGCCTGCGCCGGCGTGTGATGTCACGCTCCGCCCCTCAATGCAAGCCTACGGGAGGGGGCGGGATAGCTATAAAAAGGTTTTGCCTGGAATACCCCTTTAATGGGAATTTTGCTCAGAGTTAATGTGTTTGTTCTTTTTCGGAATCTGGAATGCAGAATTTCCGCCGTGGAAAATCTGCCATGTGATTGGAACAGCAGAAATTCCATTCACCACAATGATAACTTCATGAAACAGAGTTTCCAAGCAAAATTTTGCGACCAGAGCATGAGCAAATCCCCATAGAAGTGTGCATTCACACTACGGAATGCCCACCCAGATACATTTCCGGGCAGACATTTCATGCACAGCAGCCCTAAATGATTCAGCCAGCGCTAGGACCGCAGAGATGCGCAGTCACCATTGACAGCAATGGATATCCAAGTAGATCCACCAAAATAACAAACTTGTTCATTCTTTCGGCAGAGTACAGAATTTGTTTTTTTGCAGCGGAATATTCCGCAAAATTCCCATGGCAGACAATTGGAAGCTAGTACCCAGGAGCTCAGCCTGGTAATTCTGAAGTTTTAAAGCACTTTAAGGCTATGTTCACATGTCAGAATGTCTGCACGTAAAATCTCAGTGCGGACAATCTGCAGGCTGGACATGCGGGTGGCTAGGACCACTCGCTAATGCACAGTCTCAAAGATGGCAATACATTCTGAGGGAAGTCCCCGGAACATATGGATATGTCTATTCATTCTGAAGACACCGAAATTTGTCTTTCTGTGCCAGATATTTCCAGCGTGGAAATTCTGCTATATGAATAGTGCAGCAGAATCCCATTGAAGTCAATGGGACTTTGCTGTTGCAGAATCTCCGTGCGTAATTCCACACGGAAATTCTGATGTGAACATAGTCTAACGGTTTGCAATAACCTAGTGCTTTACAAACTGTGAGGCAGACCTCACAATATTAAAGGGGTACTCCGCTAAAAACAATTTATCCCCTATCCAAAGGACCCCCATCTCTGCTGCGGCACCCCTGTCATTCAGTGAACGGAGCGAACTCTGCTCCATGCCTGATGATTGGCGAACACAGCCACCATGCCCCCTCAATTCATGTCCATGGGAGAAGGCGTGACAGCTACGTACTAGCCGGCATGTCTTCTCCTATAAACATGAATAAAGGGGGCGTGTAGTGACCTCACAAACACAGAAGCTCGAAGCTTTGGTGTTCCGGACGACGCCGCTGCTGGCCCGGTGATCGCGGAGTCCCCATGGGAGGGACCTCTTATCCCCTATCCTTTGGATAGGGGATGTTTTCAGCAGAGTACCCCTTTAAGAGTTAGAATTATACAAATGAAAAGTATTTTATTTTTTTGCATGGCTTTCCACCGCAAATGAGGAGGCTCAGGCATTCCCTTGGTCAGTCGGGTGAGGCCTTACTAGATAAAGTTTGAAAAGCTCAGTATTAATGTATGAAACAAGTTTAGAATGTTGCAAAACAAGATTTTCTTATGCCTTCTACATTTATGTAAACACTGCAATTTTTAAGAGTTGTAATTTTTCTGCTTTTCTCATTAGTTTGTTAAAGGGGTACTCCCCTGGAAAACATTGTTTTTTAAATCAACTGGTGCCAGAAAGTTAAACAGATCTGTTAATTACTTCTATTAAAAAATATATGAATCCTTTTAGTACTTATAGGGTTCTGTATGCTCCACAGGAAGTTCTTTTCTTTTTGAATTTCTTTTCAGTCTGACCACAGTGCTCTCTGCTGACACCTCTGTCCGTGTCAGAGCAACATAGGTTTGCTATGGAGATTTGCTCCTACTCTGTACAGTTCCTGACATGGACAGAGGTGTCAGCAGAGAGCACTGTGGTCAGACAGAAAGGAAATTCAAAAAGAAAACTTCCAGTGGAGCATACAGCAGCTAAGTACTAGAAGGATTTAGATTTTTTAATAGAAGTAATTTACAAATCTAAATACACAAAACGAGCGATAGCATGTACTCACCGCAAGGCTGGTATCTATACATCTGGAGATCCGGGGCACCTGGAGGACATCAGGCTGGAAGCAAAGCGCTCAGAGGCCTCTGAGCACTTCGCTTCCAAACTGATGTCCTCCCGATGCCCCGGATCTCCAGATGTATAGATACCAGCCTTGCGGTGAGTACATGCTATCGCTCGTTTTGTGTATTTCGTCAGTACTTCAGCTTTTGTTGCGTGCAACCCGCAGGTATCAAGCCATACACAGGATCCCCAGCCTCCTCCACCAATATATCTCTCCAGCATTAGTGACATAGGATGTGATGCGCTCCCCCTCATTCTTTTGCTCCACTGTGCATTTCGATAATTTACAAATCTGTTTAACTTTCTGGCACCAGTTGATTTAAAAAAATGTTTTCCAGCAGAGTACCCCTTTAACTTATGTGTACAGTGGCAACTTCCATTGCACATTTCAGTTTATCAAAGCAGCTAAACAGTAATGATTACTGTAAGGATATGTGATAGATCTGATGTAGACTGTTGTAAAGCCCTAACAAAATAACAATGTTCTGCTTATATGACCACCATCAAAGAAAATACAGTAGAAAAAAGTCATACATATGTGAGAGAATGTTGATACTACTTCAGCTGCATTTAGCCAGCAAATTTCTCAGAATAGCATCTAAATCAGGATTTGTCTCCTTCTGGAATAGAGAAGAACTCCATGCATATCATTCCTAAAAGTAGAACTTTCCCGAGATCCCTCACTGCTAAAATCATTAGGAATGTCAGGTCTGTCCTCTGATGCCAGAAGAGACAGACAAACACATGATAATCCACCAGAAGAAAGAAACAAACAGCAGTTTATGTCTTTGCCTTCTATGGTTTGTTGAGTTTTACTTAGGAAGTGTGTTTCTTTGACTATTGTAGTTAAAATCATTTTCAAGGTCAAAGCATCCCCATAATATCATGTAAGTATCCTAACCTTATGTAGTACACTATAGCCAAGCCTAGCCCTATTCATATTCAATGCATTATTTAAGGTTCTTAAACCCTTTCACTTTGTTCACATTTTGTTATATTGCAGATGAAATAAAAAAAATCAAGTTTCCCATGTTATCCTGCACTCAATTCCCTATAATGACAAAACGAAAAAACTAAATTTTAGAAACTTTGGCAAATTTATAAAAAAAACAAGAAAAAATATAATCTTGAATGAAAAAATTAGCTCTGGTGCCTCCATTTCTCTTGATCATCTCTGAGATGTTTCTACACCTAGATTTGAGTTACCTGGGGATAATTCAGATGATTGGACATGATATGGAAAGACATTAGGTCTCATAGCTGGCAATGCATATCAGAAAAACCGGGCCATGGAGGTGGGAAGAACTGTCTGTAGAGCTCATAGAGAGGACAGTTCTAGAGAAATGTACAAAAAAAAAATTCTGCTGCACAGAAAGTTCCCAAGAGACCTTCATAATTATTGTTTGGAACCACCGCCACTCGGACTTGAGGTAAGAGGTGACCAAGAACCCAATGGTCAATTTTGTCTGAGCTCCAAATATCCTTTGTGCAGAGGGGAGAAACTTCCAGAAGGTCAACCATCAGTGCGGTACTCCACAATCTGGGCTTTATGGCAGAATGGTCAGAAAGAGCCTCTCCTCAGTAACATGAAATCTTGCATGGAGATTGTAAACAAGCACCTAACAGGCTCTTAGATTGTGAGCAACAAAATTTCCTGGTCTGTTGAAACCAAAATTGAACTTTCTAACATCAATTCTATGCGTCATGAAACCAGGCACTGCGCATCACCTGCCCAATACCATTGCTACATTGAAGGATGGTAGTGGCAGAATCATGCTGTGGGGGTGTGACAGGGAGTACAGTGACCCCCCCCGACCTACGATCATTTCAACATACGATGGCCTCTCAGAGGCCATCGCATGTTGAAGGCAGCATCAACATGCAATGCTTTAGTATGTCAGGGCCATCGCATAAACGGCTATCCGGCAGCGCAGACTGCTTCAGCTGCCACCGGATAGCCGTTTACGGTGCCCCATGTGGTCCGCTGACGATCACTTACCTGTCCTCGGGGCTTCGGCACGTCCTCTTCGGGATCCCCTGCATCGTCGGCGCTCTCCATCATCATCATCACGTCGCTGCGCACGCCGTCCCGTCATCCAATAGGAGCGGCGTGCGTAATGACGTGATGGCGGCGACGAAGAGCGAGGATGCCAGGGAAGCAGAGGCCTTGCCGGAGTGTCGGGGACACCCTGGGGACGCGGCGACAGCGATTGAGGGTGACATCCAGGGTAGCGGTGACGGTCCGGAGTGGCGGGGACACGAGAGTATAATCTCAAATACCAGTGGTCTTCAACCTGCGGACCTCCAGATGTTGCAAAACTACAACTCCCAGCATGTCCGGACAGCCGTTGGCTGTCCGGGCATGCTGGGGGTTGTTGTTTTGCAACATCTGGAGGTCCGCATGTTGTAGACCACGGTCCTATACTTTACATTGCACGGATCCCTCAACATACGATGGTTTCAACAAACGATGGTCCATTTGGAACAGATTACCATCGTATGTTGAGGGACCACTGTATAGTCAAGGTTAAGGGAAAGATAAAAAGGAGCAAAGTAGAGGAATATTATTAATAAAACCTGATCCAGAGTGCTCTGGACCTCAGATTGGGCCGAAGGTTCAGCTATCAACAAGACAGTGACCCTAAGCACACAGTCAAGACACAAAGAACTAAAGAAATGCCCTTGAGTGGTCCAGCCAGAGCCTTTACTTAAATACGAATGAACGACTCTGGAGAGACTCTTAAATGGCTGTCCACTGACCCCCATCCAAACTGAAAGAGCTAGAGAGGATCTGAATAGAAGATCTGCAAGAAATTACCAAATCCAGTTGTGTAAACCTTGTGGCATCATACCCAAGAAGACTGGAGGCTGTAGTCGCTGCCAAAGACAATTCAACTAAGTTCTGAGTAAGGGTCTGAATACTTATGTCAATGCAATAAGACTGTTTTTCCTTTTCTATAAATTAGCAAAGAATTGTAACATTCTGTTTCCACTTTGTCATTATGGGGTCTTAAGTGCACAATGATAGGGAAAAACGTAATAAATTTATTTTAGAAGGAGGCTGACACATAAAATGTGAAAAAATGTAAAGGATCTAAAAAAACAAACCTTCCAAATGCGCTGTATTCCAATGTGTATACAAGAACTAGGCCTTTGTCATCTCCAGTGACACCGGGGTAAGGGCTGTCAGGAATGCAAAGCACCACTTGTTGGACGCAAGAGGTATAGTTGGCAGAAAAGATAAAGTTGCAAGGTGCCCGGTAAAATAACAATCCTTGAAACATTACAGGACACAAATCAGTATCTTTTGGAGTTGCATACACATAGGCTTAGTCAGTTGTGTGTATACAGCATCTTAATCATTATTGTGCTATAAACAATTATAAAAGGCAAATTAAAAGTTGGCAGATTTATCTATGTAATTAGAGCAAAAATATACAATGTCCCTGCTGTGTTTGCACACAGAAAATGTGCATGGTAAGGCCAATTTCTGCATAGTTCTAAGCATTCATATATTGTTGGAACGTGTGTAAAATTAATACCAACAACACATCATAATATTGGCAACATACCATATGACATACAAAAGCATATTATGTCATTGCAGTGGCTTCTCACAATACAATGACAGACTAACGGATAACATACAGATAACATTCAGCATTCAGGCCTTTCATACATTGCTCCAATTAAGTTATCACACTGCATGCTTGACATCAGCTGAGTGACCCTTGCCCCCATACTGACCTTAGCTCTAATCTCACCAACGAGGCCTACAACATAGAACCACACAGGTTATAGTGAAGGCCCTGACAACAGTGAAGGTGCTTTCTGTGTTACAGAAGTATTTTAGCTGATGTGACATAATCAGGTTGGCCATAAAACTTATTATTCAATAGGAGTTAGCGCATTCGAGCAACACTGACATGGAACCCAACTGGAGATAGACAAAGGATACTCCACGCTACATATCTGGGGGTCATTGTACACTTTACAATCTGCTCCTTTAGCTTAGATTCTGCAAAAGCTTAGGATGAAATCACCAGCAGATGAAGCTGTCCTCATGACTCTATCCAGGACAAGCTTGCAGCTACCAAACAATGACATGCTGCAGAGCATCTCTCTCCCCAGCTAGCACTGCCACCTATACTAGGTAAACAGCTGGATGCATCCCTCCAAAACAAGCACACAATCAAAACAGAGAAACCATTTGCTAACCTTTTAGGTTTCTGGGGTGGATCTGTTTTGTCCGAGGCATGATCCTCCTCCTCCTGAAGCCTGGTTTTTCCTTCTCAAAAATGGAGAGCAGTGGTGGCGGAGAGAAGCCTCCATATACCCGCCAAGTGTATCAGTTAATCCAGCAGCTGAACAAGGGAAGGAGAAAAACAACATGAGGGAAGAAAAGACTAAGGGGAGCCAGGATGCACTGGTCTGGGACTTAACTCCCCTCCCACACCCCATGAAATGTACAGCCCTGCATGTGATCAGCAAAAATAATAAAGAGCAAAGACAGAATGGAAACTAATAGTGCGGTTTAGGGAAAATAAAAAGGAAGAGGGCTCTAATGAATACTACAGCAGCCTTCCACACATATACAGTACACACACCTCCTTCAGGGCAATGCAAAACAAAACAGCATCATCCTGCACATGAAGATCTCGCTGGCTGCTCGCCTCTGGATCATTCATGGTTTTATGAATCACATGCGATGTGCACAGCCCACTAATGTGCCTGCTTTACAAATCGGGATGCCTTGTCGTCCTATTGCAACACTGCAAGCAAGTATACTGGGGAGGGAAAGAGAGAGGGAGGGAGAGAGAAAGCGGGAGAGGAGGAGGGAAGGGGGAGGTAGGGAGACCAGGGGTGACAGAGGAGAGAGGGAGAGAAAGAGAGAAAAGGATAACATTAGCTAGCCTCTGAATGAAAGCTCACATGCACATCTCCAGAAAGCATTACGTCTACCTCCTCACTGACAAGGGACCTTACCAGGCTCAGCAGCACCAGTGCTGGAAGGGGAGGGCACCAATTAGATCATCAGCACTCTGTAATGTGAGCTTCACATGGCTCGGCTACATCATGCATCATTTTCTCTAATTAGTCATTTGTCAGTGAGAAAACAAATGCAGCAAAATGTTGTGTGAGCTCTTCCAACCATGGATTCAACATTAGGTTTGTGCAAACGCCTTGACACCTTGACATCCTGCAAGGGTGGTAGACAATAGACAGAGGATGTACAAGATGTGGTCCCTCCACTTCACTCATTACATTGCAGCAGAAGCAGTGGGTATAGTAGGGGTTCATTCTCATCTCTCTATTACAGGATGGATTTAAGGGTTAGTGCCGAGAAGAGGCAGGGTGCCATGAGTGCTGTCTGGAAGCATGAAGGAGGGTGGGCGCCTACCAGTGCTGGGGACATTAATGGGATGAAGGGGCACAGATCAAGCGGGATTCATGCAGTTGACAGTTTGGAAAAGACAAGAGGCGATACAGGATGGCTGAATAATGTGCAGCAAAAGGGGGAAGGAACTAACAGAGGGAAAAATATGAATGAATCTGGGAGGAGGAGCTTGGGGAAACCCCTATGAAACATAGAGCGCCTTACAGGAACCCAAGAGGATTAGAGCTGCGGGGAGACGCTCTCCACTTCATGCTGCTAGCCAGCGCCTCTTAGTCATACAAATACCCAAACTATTAACTCTTACAGACAATATATGGACTTGCAGACAAAAGGGCATGTTTACAGCTTGCTTTCACCATTACACAAAGGATTAGCAGACCTTTTTGATAGTAAATCCCCTTACATTTAAGGGTTTGACAGCAGTCTCAAGATTAATTTCTAAGTTTAAAGAACTTTTTAAATAAACATCAAAATGCCACATAAAAAAGGGGAAAAAATAATCAAGAAAAAATAAATAAAAATAATAAAATGAAAACATTCTGGTGTATTTACCATCAATGGAAAAATAAAAATAAATAGGGAAAAAATCAGGTAATTTCTCTTTGGGCAGTGTGAATAGTGTATTATAATGGCCTTCTAGTAATTTAGTCTGTTTCTTGCCATAATAAGAACGGTCACTTTTTTCAAAACGGAGAAGAACTCTTTCACTGCTGGCTTCGGGTGCATGCACACCCCGTTTTTGCAATACAGTTCCCATATCAGGTTTCTGATGAAATACAGATTCCTCAAAACCTGACTAAACTGTATCAAAACGTGTGTACAAAATATAACCCATATACGGTTGAAAACCTTATACAGTTTGAAAAATGGTGTCCCGTTGCATCCGTTTTTTTAAGAAAAAAAAACGTAAACGTTTTTAACTTTTCACTCCATTTTGAATAAAGTTTCACGTGTTTGATTGAAATTCCAAGAAAAGAAAACTGTGCAAAGTCAAAAACCGTAAGGTAAAAACCTGATGGAACCGTATGCACATACAGTTCTGTACGGTTCCCATAGACTCCCATGTTTAAAAAAAAAAAATAAAAAAAAAATAAAAAAAAACGGATACGGTTTACAACAGTTTTTCATCCGGAACAAAAAACGTGGTAGACTACGGTTTTGGGTACGGGTAAAAAAAACGGACAAAACCATATATGATGCAAAACGGACTAAACCGGATGATGCATTTGACATACGGTTTACAATGTTAAGTCAATGCACACGGTTTTCTATACAGTTCCATACGGCTTTTAACTTGGAACCATATACGGGAACTGTATAACAAAAACGTGGTGTGCATGCACCCTAATGCTAAATGGCAGATCAGGATGCTTTTCCACGCTGCATTCAGTAACAACATTCCGTCTTGTAAATTGGTAACTTTAAGTGTAAACAAAGTGTCTAAGGCAGTGTTTCCCAACCAGGGTGCCGCCAGCTGTTGCAAAACTACAACTCCCAGCATGCTCGGACAGCCGAAGGCTGTCCGGGCGTGCTGGGAGTTGTAGTTTTGCAACAGCTGGAGGCTCCCTGGTTGGGAAACACTGGTCTTGGGATTCCACTTAAAAAATATATACGGGGATATTTAAAACATGTGCCGCAAATTCCACAAAGGATTTTTCAAATGAAAAAAAAAAAAAAACAATCACAAAACACCCTAAGCATCACAGCATCCTTTGCAGTGCCAACACATGGTAAACACTGGCAGCACTTCATGGGCCACAAAGACTTAGTGGGGCCCCTCAGGTACTGGGTAAAATAGCAGTATATGGAATCCTCTCTCAATCTGCAACCAGGGCGTGCATATATATATATATATATATATATTAATTTTTTTATTATTATTATTTTATTTTTTTAAACCAAGAAGCGCTATTTTTGGTTGCTTACAGTGTAAGAAGTCATCCATCACTGAATAGTACTGCACCAGGAATGACGTCACCATTCTGGCAATCAGACGTCATCACTGATCTCCTTTGTTCCATTATACGCCTGTGTAACCACTAGACCTATACACATTGGAATATGTATATATATATATATATATATATATATATATATATATATATATATATCTCACTTTTCTTTATTTATCAAGCTATGCTGGGATAATTTAGTATGCCATGGGAGAGAACGTGGAGCAGATATCTGAGCGTCTTTCATTTCAGATGTGAAGATGATTTTCAAGGACAATGAGAGGAGACTGCCTCATTCCCACCTCTCTGCACCGAGTGTTGAGAATGGGAGGGACAGTGTGGAACACCAGGCATTAACACACTATCTTCTGGCATGCTTTCTGTTCAACTAGAATCTGGCAGATCACTGGAGCTTAGTACAAACCTTTATTCTTTTATACCTGACAGAATGCACAAGATATCATCTCCGTTTTAATTCCGAGAGAGAGAGAGAAGGATAAAAGGCTTAGCTAGTATGCATGTGTATATGCAGGCCCAGTAGATCGAACAGACGAGAAGTGAAAACACCAATTCTAAAGAGTCCCAACAATATTAAAGTCAGAATATAAACTGGTCACTTACAAAAACCTAAAACCTCAGGAACATGAAGTGACACCGCAGCAAAAGGTTTCCAGAGCTTACAATATGATGCACTGCAGACGCTGTACAATAGATGTACATGAAAACACACGCTGTACCTATACAATTAAAGAAAAATGGTTAGATACTATATATCTTCGCCAACTATGTGGGATCAACAATTGATATTTTCAGCACAAGGCAACCATTGTTCAAGGTCAGTTTGGCTTCCTCAGTGGCCGTTCTCCTTCTTTACACAATGCTATATAAGGTTGCCAGATTATTATATCTTATATAGACAAAGATAAAAGCTCAAAGTGTCCGTCAATTTCCAAGTGCATTTAAGAAGAAATCCATCTTATCCAAATTCACAAAACAGATTAAAGGGGTACTCCAGTGGAAAACTTTATTTTTTTTTCTTAAATGAACTGGGGCCAGAAAGTTAAACAGATTTGTAAATTACTTCTATGTAAAAGTCTTAATCCTTTCAGTACTTATTAGCTGCTGTATACTACAGAGGAAATTCTATTCTTTTTGAATTTCTTTTTTTTTGTCCTGTCCACAGTGCTCTCTGCTGACACCTCTGTCCATGTCAGGAACTGTCCAGAGCAGCATAGGTTTGTTATGGGGATTTTCTCCTGCTCTGGACAGTTCCTGATACGGGCGTTAGGTGCCAGCACAGAGCACTGTGGACATGACAAAAAAAAATAAAATAATTTTCTCTGTAGCATACAGCTGCTAATAAGTACTGGAAGGGTAAAGATTTTTTAATAGAAGTAATTTACAAATACTTTCTGGCACTAGTTGATTTAAAAAAAAAATTTACTCAATCTCTTGTCTCTTCTAAAGCTGACCACAAAAAGTCATGGTTTACCTCTGATGTCTAGAAATAAAATAAGATGTAAAGGAGAAGTACTCCCAAAATAAACCTTCAGTGAAGCTGGGCTATGTTTTCCATGCTCCACGACTAGCTTCAACTCTTTCCTAAATGGCTCATATAAAGTGGTCACCCAAGTTACAATATTTTCAACATACAACAAAGTCTCCTGGACCACTGTAATTTAATACCCTACTCAATAGGGATCGACCGATTATCAATTTGGCCGATATTATCGGCCGATAATCACGATTTTGGACATTATCGGTATAGGCAATTACCTTGCCGATATGCCGATAATACCCCGCCCTGCCCCCCTAGCCAGAGACGACCGTCACCCCAGCTGTCCTATTGCCTCCCCCCATCCTCTGCCCACATACCGCCACCGCTGCCCCATTGCCTCCCCCCATTGTCTGGCCACATGCCGCTGCCCCATCGCCTCCCCCCCCATCCTCAGCCCACATACCGCCGCCGCTGCCCCATTGCCGCCCCCCATCCTCTGGCCACATGCCGCTACCCCATCGCCTCCCCCCATCCCTGGTGTAGTAATTACCTGTTCCCGTGGTCCGCGATCCTTCTGGCTCCTGCGCTGTTGCTGTGCGCTGCGTAATGACGAGTGACGTCCCCAATGCGACGTCACCGTCAGTCCGTGCAGTGACAGCGCAGGACGCCGACGGAGCCAGAAGTATCGCGGACCCCCGGGAACAGGTAATTATAACACAGGGGATGCGGGGAGGCGATAGCGGTATGTGGGCAGAGGCTAGGGGGGCGGCGGTATGTGGGCAGAGGATGGGGGGGGGGCGGCGGCAGTATGTAGGCAGAGGATGGGGGGAGGGAGGCGATGGGGCAACTGTGGTGGTTAGACTCAGGACCCCAGGACAGGCAGGGGAGAGAAGCGGCGGCAGTCTCTGGCCCGGCAAAATGCGCTGCAGTTCCTCGATTTAAAGTGCCCGCTTTAAATCATTGATCTGCAATGGCTTCAGCCCGCCGGGGGTTGAAATAGCCGATAACTTATACTGGAATATCGGTATAAGTCATCAGCTATTGGCCTGAAAGGCGACAGGTTATCGGTATCGGCCCTAAAAAAATCGATCCCTAATACTCAACATACAATGCTACAGACAGTCCAGATTTGGAGCATGTGTGAATAGCTAGAAGATGCGATCAATTAGGATGTGCATGCTGTTGGAAGAAAACAACATAAAAGGGCTTGTTCACACGGAGGATTTGATAGAGAACGTGCAGAGTGTTTCCCACTGCGAGTTTGAGCAGGGGCAGACTAACCGCAGGCAGAAAACATACTGCAAGTTCACAGTCAAATCTGCTCGTGTCAACTCTGACTGCCATTGACTTCAATGGGTAGCAAAATCTGCTACAGCAAAACTGCAGCAGAAAATACGCACGTGTGAACGTACCCTAAGGGATCGTTCACACGGGTGGATCCAGAGCGTATTTTACTCTGCGGATCCATCGACTATGGACTAAAAGTGTGCCTCCAGACGTGCCTGGTCAGAGCGGCAGTCCACAGCTACGATCAGACACACTACTGCGATGTGCAAGTTGCCGTGCGCATGTGCGGTGTACTCACACACATCGCGGGCGCTTCCCCTGCTCCCTGAGCTAGGCCGAGAGAAGCCGCGATCTGTGAGAGTATACTGCGCATGGCGACTCGCACATCACAGTGTGACTGCTCATTTCGGCAGATTGCCGCTCTGAGCAGGCACATCTGAGGCACACTGTAGGGGTCCATCATCGGTACATCCGCAGCTTAAAATATGCTGTGGATCCACCCATATGAACATGCCCTTAGGGTAGGGGTCTTACAGAGCGCCTCCGCAGCATATTTTTGCAACGACAGCAGTCATTGAGTGAGCTCCCTGCTGCAGCTGGGTAGCTCTGTGTGTCCACTCGTAGCAGCGAAGTTCCCACTGGTAGTCACAATGGGACACACAGAGCTACCCAGCAGCAGCAGGGAGCTTGCTCTTGTGACTGCAGAAGTTATTGCCTTATTTCACACTGTGGATGAGCTTCGTGTGACCCTAACCGTAGGCCGGATTCACACGGCAGAATTTCTGAACTGAATTCAGCATGAATTTATAACCCATTCACTTTAATGGAATTCCTGCAGCAGAAATTCTCCTGTGTGAAAGGGAAAGCAGAATCCCATTGAAGTGTATTGGCTATAAATTCATGCACAATTTTCATGCAGAATTCAGTGCAGAAATTCTGCCGTGTAAATGTAGGCTTAGGGTACGTTTACACGAGCGGACCAACAGCGTATTTTACACTGCAGATCCGCCGCTGAAGGACCGCTGCATGGCGGCTTTACAAGTGCCTGCTCGGAACGGCAATATGCCGCTACGAGCAGACACACTGCGATGTGCGAGTTGCGGCACATGCACAGCGTACTCACACACATCGCGACCGCTCCCTCTGCTCCATGATGTGGAGCGATGCGACTCACACATCGCAGTGTGTCTGCTCGTAGCGGCGTATTGCTGCTCCGAGCAGGTGCACATAAAGCCACTATGCAGGGGTCCTTCAGCGGTGTATCTGCAGCATAAAATACGCTGTGGGTCCGCTCGTGTGAATGGACCCCTACAGTGTCTCTGATGTGCCTGCTCGAAGCGGCAATCCGCCGCTAGGAGCAGACACACTGCGCTATGAGTCACTGTGCGCATGCTCAGTATACTCGCACACAGTATACTCGCACACATCGAGTACAGTGTACAAGTACACTGCGATGTGGGCGAGTACACCACGCATGCGTGCGGAGACTCGCACATCGCAGCAGTGTGTCTGCTCGTAGCGGCGGATTGCCACTCTGAGCAGTCACATCTGAGACACACCGTAGGGGTGCATCATCGGCAGATCCGCAGCGTAAAATATGCTGCGGATCCGCCCTTGTGAATGAGCCTTAAGGCCAGATTCACACGGCAGAATTTCTGCAATGAATTCTGCACTGAACTCTGCATGAATTTATAGCCCGTTCACTTAAACCCCTTAAGGACCAAAGGTTTGTTCATTTTTTGCACTTTCGTTTTTTCCTCCTCACCTTATAAAAATCATAACTCTTTAAATTTTCCACCTATAGACCCATATGAGAGCTTGTTTTTTGCTCCACCAATTTTACTTTGTAATGACATCAATAATTTTACCACAAAATCTGCGGCGAAACCAGAAAATAATATTTGGAGGGACTTATTTGAAAAACAAAACTGCATTATTGGTATGAGGGTATTTTCTGTGCCATGATCTGAAGTTTTCACCGGTACCATTTTTGTTTTGATGGGATTTTTTTATTGGTTTTTATTTTATTTTTTTAGAGAATACAAAGTTACCAAAAATACGCAATTTTGGACTTTTTTTTTTTTTTTTTTTTTTTTTTACATATACGCCATTGACCGTGCGGCGATACCACATATGTTTATTTTAATTATGTTTTTATATTTTTATATCAAATTTGGGTAAAGGGGGGTTTTAAACTTTTAATTAGGAAGTGGTTAATGTGTGTTTTTTTTAAACTTTGATTTAAAAAAATATAAATATTTTTTTTAGCACTTTTAGTCCCCTTAGGGGACTTTTAGGAGGAATCATTAGATGCTTCATACAGATCCATGTGGTTCTATAGAACTACATTGATCTGTGTGCTCTGCGCTCGGTTGATAAAGTCTGGTCCAGCCAGGCTTTATTATTCTCAGAGCCGCAGCAGCCGCAGAAGAAGAGGTAAGCCCTCTGGCTACCTCAGCAGTGGATCCTCCCCCCACGATCGGGCTGCTGGGGGGGGGGGGGCATCCACCCCACTGGACCACCAGGGAGTATTTAAATGTCCCTTTAAACGTTGCTGTCCGCTTTGACAGTGGCGATCTAAAGGGTTAATAGCCAGCCATGGCGATCGCTGCATGTCAGCTATTAAAGGGGTATTCCAGGCCAAAACTTTTTTTTATATATCCACTGGCTCCGGAAAGTTAAACAGATTTGTAAATTACTTCTATTAAAAAATCTTAATCCTTCCAATAGTTATTAGCTTCTGAAGTTGAGTTGTTGTTTTCTGTCTAACTGCTCTCTGATAACTCACGTCCCGGGAGCTGTGCAGTTCCTATGGGGATATTCTCCCATCATGCACAGCTCCCGGGACGTGACATCATCATTGAGCAGTTGATATATATAAAAAAAGGTTTTGCCTGGAATACTCCTTTAATGCCGGCCCTCAGCTACAAGAATTAGCGGGCTCGAGTTGGGAGCCCGCGCCATATCCTGTTAACGGTACAAGGACGTATATACACGTCCTTAGTGGTTAACCAGTTAATGCAATTCCTGCTGCGGAAATTCTTCAGCAGAAATTCTGCTGTGTGAATGGGACAGTGGAATCCCATTGAAGTGTATTGGCTAGAATTTCATGCAGAATTTTCATGCAGAATTCAGTGCAGAAATTCTGCCGTGTGAATCTGGCCTACGGGTACATTTATACCTGTACATTTTGCTGCAGATTTTCTGCGGCTGATCTTCCTACCCATTGATGTCAATGGGTAGGAAAATCAGCAGCAGAAAATCTACAGCAAAATAAGCATGTGTGAACATACCCTTACAAAAGAGCATGAACCAATTCCGTAGCGCCTCTCTATAGTACACAGAGATACTAGATGTTGTGTACTGCTCTTTACTGTACTGTACAGGACACTGAAAAAGCTTCTGTCCTTTACATATAAAAGTGTTTATTGCTTTAAATCACTTTCTATGTAAGGATTTGCTTCATCTGTTTATTATTATCCTGTAAAAACTGTATTTCTGGTCAAATACCTGTCCCAGATTTTCTTTGTAACTATGGAGGTAGAAACTTTTCTTCTAACTAAAATATTGTAGGACACTGTTATTATTCACCTTTATTTCTGTTATCAGATATACAGTATAGGAGAATTATTAAAACCTGAGTAGAGGAAAACTGGTGCAGTTGCCCATAGCAACCAGATTGCCTCTTTCATTTTAAAAAGGCCTCTGAGAAAAGACACAATCTGATTGGTTGCTATGAGCAACTGCACCATTTTTACTCTACATAGGTTTTGATAAATCTGCCCATAGTGTGTATATGGGATGGCTCATGTCTACGTGGACACAAATAGTTCATTTGAAGATAATGATGCCTCTCTAGAACCCCTTAACCCCTTAAGGACCGGGGGTTTTCCGTTTTTGCACTTTAGTTTTTTCCTCCTTACCTTTAAAAAATCCTAACCCTTTCAATTTTGCACCTAAAAATCCATATTATGGCTTATTTTTTGCACCACCAATTCTACTTTGCTGTGACATTAGTCATTTTACCCACAAATCTACGGCGAAACGGAAAAAAAAGTCATTGTGAGACAAAATTGGAAAAAAACTGCATTTTGTAACTTTTGGGGGCTTCCGTTTCTACACAGTACATTTTTCAGTAAAAATTACACCTTATCATTATTCTGTAGATCCATACGGTTAAAATGATACCCTACTTATATAGGTTTGATTTTGTCGTACTTCTGTAAAAAATCATAACTACATGCAGGAAAATTTATATGTTTAAAATTGTCATCTTCTGACCCCTATAACTTTTTTGTTTTTCCGTCTATGGGGCGGTATGAGGACTCATTTTTTGCGCCATGATCTGAAGTTTTTAGCCGTACCCTTTTTGTATTGATCGGACTTGTTGATTGTTTTATATCATTTTTTCATGATATAAAAAGTGACCAAAAATGCACTATTTTGGACTTTTGAATTTTTTTTGCACGTACGCCATTGACCGTGCGGTTTAATTAACAATACATTTTTTTAATTCGGACATTTCCGCACGAGGCGATACCACATATGTTTATTTTTATAAACAGTTTTTTTTTTTAATGGGAAAAGGGGGGTGATTCAAACTTTTAATCGGGGAGGTGTTAAATGATCTTTATTCACTTTTTTTTTTTTTGCAGTGTTATAGCTCCCATAGGGACCTATAACACTGCACACACTGATCTTTTACATTGATCAGTGGTTTCTCATAGGAAACCAGTGATCAATGATTCTGCCGCTTGACTGCTCATGCCTGGATCTCAGGCACTGAGCAGTCATTCGGCGATCGAACAGCATGGAGGCAGGTAGGGATCCTCCGGCTGTCTTGTAAGCTGTTCGGGATGCCGCGATTTCTTCGCGGCTATCCCGAACAGCTCCCTGAGCTAACCGGCATGGTTTCACATTCACTTTAGACGCAGCGTTCAACTTTGAATGCCGCGTCTAAAGGGTTAATAGCGCGCGGCACTGCGATCACTGCCGCGCGCTATTAGCCACGGGTCCCGGCCGTTGTTATAGGCCGGGCCCGACCCGCTATGATGCGGGGCCACGTCGTGGCCCCGCGTTATAGAAAGGGAAAGGACTCAGGACGTACCGGTACGTCCTTGGTCCTTAAGGGGTTAAGGACAGGCCAATTTTATTTTAGCATTTTCGTTTTTTCCTCATTGCCTTCTAAAAATCTTAATTCTTTTATATTTTCATCCACAGACCCATATAAGGTTTTTTTTTTACGCAACTAATTGTCCTTTGTAATGACATCACTCATTTGACCATAAAATGTATGGTGCAACCCAAAAAATATTATTATTTGAGTAGGAAAATTGAAAAGAAAATCACAATTTAAAGAGGTTATCCACTATAAGGTGATTTTAGTATGTACCTGGCAGACAGTAATGGACATGCTTAGGAAGGATCTTGTCTTGGGGCTAAATGGCTATGTTGTGAAATTACCATAATACTGTTGCTAGCTTTTTGTGAATTAGTATTTCCTGTTTGACTTTTCTTTTTGACTACAAATCCCACAATTCCATTTTCCTCCCTCACACACATCAGCCTCCCCACCCCTTGAAACATAAATGAGCTGCATCCATTCAAAAAACCTGTGGTTTTCAATCAAGGTGCCTACAACTGTTGCATTAGTTGCAGATTGATCTCTCTCCCACCAAGCGATCCCTACACCCATTGAAGCAGACAGGCTCACTGTCATCAGCTGACTTGTGAGTCAGGTCTCGGCCGCATTGCAAGCTGGGAAAAATCTGACACAACAGTCATTTTGTATGCTGATAAAAAATAAATATTGGGGTGAAAATCACAGAAGAATTGTGAGAAAACCGTCACACAGGTACAGACACTATATTACACTAACTTTACAGCCCCTGTAGCATAGCGAAATAAAAAAAAAATCCTGGAATACCCCTTTAACATATTCTGGAGGGTTTCTTTTCACGCTGTACACTTTATGGTAAAAATTGCATGTTTTCTTTCCTCTATGGGTCAATACAATTAAATGGTTACTCCGATCCCCAGCGTCCGGAACTCAATGTTCCGAATGCTGTGTGGGGGCTTCAGTGTTCATGCACGCAACCTCGTGACATCAAGGCCTGCCCACTCAATGAAAGTCTATGGGAAGGGGGCGCGACGGCCGTCACGCCCCCTCCCATAGACTTGCATTGAGGGGGCGGAACGTCACATGACAGGGCGTGACATCACGAGGGGGCGGGCGTGAACTCAATGTTCCGGATGCTGGGTAGCGGAGTAACCCTTTAAAATGATACCCATGGTTATATACTTTTCTATCACTGCTATCTGTACGCTTTTTGGGATAAAATGGGAAAAAGGGGCCATTTATATTTTTTGGGGGGAGGGGCTTGCTTTTAATTTTTTTATTTTACACTTTTATAGTATCCATAGGAGACTATTTATAGCAACCATTAGATTGCTTATACTGTTCAGTGCTATGCATAGCAATGTGCATAGATATGCACAATGGCCCAGATTTATCAAACTGTGTGAGAGAAAAACTGGAGTGATTTCCCCACAACAACCAATCACAGCTCAGCTCATTGGTTTCTGTAGAAAAATCACACAAGTTTTTCTCTCACACAGTTTGATAACTCTGGGCCAATTTGTACATAGACACTTGAGAAGTTTGCTTGAGATCAGCCACCTCTGATGTATATGAAGCTATTGCCTTCTCATTTACCTATACCCAACAAGCTACCTAACAATAAATACATCTCTGATGTGTTTGAAACAAATGTTCCCTTGTTTATCTATAGCATATATATTATATATATATATATATATACATACATATACATACACACAGTGGTCCCTCAACATACGATGGTAATTCGTTCCAAACGAGCCATCGTTTGTCGAATCCATCGTATGTTGAGGGATTCGTGCAATGTAAAGTTTAGGAAGCTGTACTCACCTGTCCCCACCGCTCCCGATGGTGACTCCGGGCCTCCGCTGGGCTCTCCTGGTCTTCTCTGGTCCTCTGCTGTCTTCTCTGCTGTCTTCCACAAGGCCTTACTGGGCCTGCGTAGCGACGTCATTACGCCGCTGCGTACGCCATTCCTATTGGATGACGTGCGCAGCAGCGTATTGACGTCATCGGAGAGGACCGAGAAGACACCGGAAGACCAGCGCTGGACCCGGAGGGCACCCTGGAGCATCGTGGAGGGGTAAGTAATACTTACCGCACCACACAGGGAACATTAAGCTGCTATCCGGCAGCAGCTTAAGCATTTTGCTCTGCCGGATAGCACTTAATGCGATGGCCCCGACATAAAAAAGCATTGTATGTCGATGCTGACATCGACATGCGATGGCCTCTGAGAGGCCATCGTATGTCGATTTGATCATATGTCGGGTCCATGGTAGGTCGGGGGGGGGTCACTGTGTGTATATATATATATATATATATATATATATATATATATATATACATACACACACACACACACACACACACATATGCATATATATAGGGTGGGCCATTTATATGGATACACCTTAATAAAATGGGAATGGTTGGTGATATTAACTTCCTGTTTGTGGCACATTAGTATATGTGAGGGGGAAACTTTTCAAGATGGGTGGTGACCATGGCGGCCATTTTAAAGTCGTCCATTTTGAATTCAACTTTTGTTTTTTCAATAGGAAGAGGGTCATGTGACACATCAAACTTATTGGGAATTTCACAAGAAATGATCATGTGCTTGGTTTTAACATAACTTTATTCTTTCATGAGTTATTTACAAGTTTCTGACCACTTATAAAATGTGTTCAATGTGCTGCCCATTGTGTTGGATTGTCAATGTAACCCTCTTCTCCCACTCTTCACACACTGATAGCAACACCGCAGGAGAAATGCTAGCACAGGCTTCCAGTACCCGTGGTTTCAGGTGCTGCAGAATGGGCAAAACAAAAATTGGAACAGGACCTTCAGTTTACGCAGAAGATTTTGTTCAGTGATGAGGCAAACTTTTATATGAATGGTGAAGTTAACAAACAAAACCACCGCTATTGGTCTGACACTAACCCACATTGGATAGATCCCTCCAAGACTGTTGGAACACAAGAATTGATGGTATGGTGTGGTATATGGGGTACAAAGATAGTGGGGCCATTCTTCATCAATGGAAACCTCAAGGCCACTGGATATGAGAAATTGCTACATGATGATGTGTTTCCCTCTTCATGCACTGAAGCTGGCACATTCCCTGAGTTTTTCCAGCAAGATGGTGCACCACCACGTTATGGGTGTCAGGTCCGAGCATTCCTAGATGAACAGTTTCCTGGAAAGTGGATTGGTCATCGTGGGCCAGTTGAATGGCCCCCAAGGTCTCCCAATCTGACCCCCTTAGACTTTTATCTTTGGGGTCATCTGAAGGCAATTGTCTATGCTGTGAAGATACGAGATGTGCAGCACCTGAAACTACGGATACTGGAAGCCAGTGCTAGCATTTCGCCTGTGGTGTTGCTATCAGTGTGTGGAGAGTGGGAGAAGAGGGTTGCATTGACAATCCAACACAATGGGAAGCACATTGAACACATTTTATAAGTGGTCAGAAACTTGTAAATAACTCATGACAGAATAAAGTTACGTTAAAACCAAGCACATCATTGTTTTTCTTGTGAAATTTCCAATAAGTTTGATGTCACATGACCCTCTTCCTATTGAAAAAACAAAAGTTGAATTAAAAATGGACGACTTCAAAATGGCCGCCATGGTCACCACCCATCTTGAAAAGTTTCACCCTCACATATACTAATGTGCCACAAACAGGAAGTTAATATCACCAACCATTCCCATTTTATTAAGGTGTATCCATATAAATGGCCCGCCCTGTATGTATATTATTCATATACACACACACACACACACATTATACACTTGAGCAGCTCAGCCACCATGAGGCATATGAAGCAATTGTTTTTCATCATCTATAGCCAGGTTACCTCAGACATGCCCGGTTAAGCTCTGCTATATCTTTTCTGAGCCATAAGAAGTAAGTGCTTCCTCATCTACTGTATCTATCTATCTATCTATCTATCTATCTACACACACACACACACACACACACACCTCAATGGGGGAGATTTATCAAAGTTGTCTATGTCCCGCATCAATATTAGACCCAAACTACAGAGGGTTAGGTTGGTCTATTGTGCGCCTAATTTATCAAAAGTCGCATGGCTTGATAAATTCTGCGCATGGACTTCAGGATCTATGCTTTAGACTGTATTTAAACCTGCTCCAACATGGTCTGACATTTCAGTGTACTTTCAGCAGATGTGACTTGTCGCTGAAAAGTCGCTTTTGATAAATTCAGCACTAATGCATTTTTATGTCTATAATAGACTAGAATCCATCATGTTCTAAAAACCCTCTAAAGCAAAAGTTGCAGGAAAGTCGCCCATATTTAGACTGCAACTTTCTGTACGATAAATTTAGACAGGAAAAACCAGTCTAAATCCTTTGATTAATCTCCCCCATTGTGTGTATGTATGTGAGTATGTTCAAGCATCAAGTCCAAACGGCTAAAGATATTAACATAAATCTATGACCACTTAAAATAAAGGATAGTTAATTTAACCCTTACCTACCCCCATTTGTTAGGGTCGGGGGCTTTGTTTAACCCCTTAAGGACTCAGCGTTTTCAGTTTTGGCATTTTCGTTTTTTCCTCCTCACCTTTTAAAACTCATAACCCTTTAAATTCTCCACCAAAAAATCCATATTATGGCTTATTTTTTGCGCCACCAATTCTACTTTGCAGTGAAAGTCATTATACCCAAAAATCCACTGCGAAACGGAAAGAAAAATCATTGTGCGACAAAATTGAAGAAAAAAACACCATTTTGTAATTTGGGGGGCTTTCGTTTCTACGCAGTCCATTTTTACACCTTATTATTCTGTAGGTCCATACGGTTAAAATGATACCCTACTTATATAGGTTTGATTTTGTCGTACTTCTGGAAAAAATCATAACTACATGCTGGAAAATTTATGTTTAAAAATGTCATCTTCTGACCCCTATAACTTAAATTTTTCTGCTTACAGGGCAGTTTGAGGGCTCATTTTTTGCGCCGTGATCTGAAGTTTTTATCGGTACCATTTTTGTATTGATCGGACTTTTTGATCGCTTTTTATTAATTTTTTAATGGTATAAAAAGAGACCAATAATACGCTATTTTGGACATTTGAATTTTTTTATGTGTACGCCATTGACCATGTGGTTTACTTATTGATATATTTTTATAATTCGGACATTTACGCATGCAGCGATACCACATGTTTATTTTTATTTACACAGTATATATATATATATATATATATATATATATATATATATATATATAGGAAAAGGGGGGTGATTCAAACTTTTATTAGGGAAGGGGTTAAATCACATTTGTTAACACTTTTTTTCCCCTTTTTTTTTGCAGTGTTATAGCCCCCATAGGGACCTATAACACTGCACTAGAGATGAGCGAACTTACAGTAAATTCGATTCGTCACAAACTTCTCGGCTCGGCAGTTGATCACTTATCCTGCATAAATTAGTTCAGCTTTCAGGTGCTCCGGTGGGCTGGAAAAGGTGGATACAGTCCTAGGAAAGAGTCTCCTAGGACTGTATCCACCTTTTCCATCCCACGGGAGCACCTGAAAGCTGAACTAATTTATGCAGGAAAAGCCATCAACTGCCGAGCCGAGAAGTTCGTGACGAATCAAATTTACTGTAAATTCGCTCATCTCTACACTGCACACACTGATCTTTTACATTGCTCACTGGCGTGTATTAACATGCCATAGATTAGTGTTATTGGCGCTTGACTGCTCCTGCCTGGATCTCAGGCACTGAGCAGTCAATCCGATGGGGACACTGAGGAGGCAGGTAGGGATCCTCCTGGTGTCCCGAAACTGTTCGGAACGCCGTGATTTCATTGCAGCGGTCCCAAACCACCTGACTGAGCTGCCGGGACACTTTCAGTTTCAGTTCAGACGCGGCGGTCAACTTTGATCGCCGCATCTGAAGGGTTAATACAAGGCATCACCGCGATCATCGGTGATGTCCTGTATTAGCCGCGGGTCCCGGCCGTTGATGGCCGCCGGGACTGACCCAATATGACCCCATGTTATATCACGGGAGCCTGCGCAGGACGTAAATATACGTCCTGCGTAGTTGTGGAGTTAAAGGGGTACTCTGGTGGAAATTTTTTTTTTTTTTTTTAAATCAACTGGTGCCAAAAAGTTAAACAGATTAACAGATTCGTAAATTACTTCTATTAAAAAATCTTAATCGTTCTAGTACTTATTAGCTGCTGAATACTACAGAGGAAATTATTTTCTTTTTGGAACACAGAGCTCTCTGCTGACATCATGACCACAGTGCTCTCTGCTAACACCTCTGTCCATTTTAGGAACTGTCCAGAGCAGCATATGTTTACTATGGGGATTTTCTTCTACTCTGGATAGTTCTTAAAATGGACTGAGATGTCAGCAGAGAGCACTGTGGTCATGATGTCAGCAGAGAGCTCTGTGTTCCAAAAATAAAAGAATTTCCTCTGTATTATTCAGAAGCTAATAAGTACTAGAAGGATTAAGATTTTTTTAATAGAAGTAATTTACAAATCTGTTTAAACTTTCTGGCACCAGTCGATTAAAAAAAATAAAAAAAAAAAATAAAATTTCCACCGAAGTACCCCTTTAACCCCTTAAGGACTCAGGGTTTTTCCATTTTTGCACTTTCGTTTTGTCCTCCTTACCTTTTAAAAATCATAACCCTTTCAATTTTCCACCTAAAAATCCATATTATGGCTTATTTTTTGCATCGCCAATTCTACTTTGCAGTGACATTAGTCATTTTACCCAAAAATGCACTGCGAAATGGAAAAAAAAATCATTGTGCAACAAAATCGAAGAAAAAAACGCCATTTTGTAACTTTTGGGGGCTTCCGTTTCTACGCAATGCATATTTCAGTAAAAATTACACCTTATCATTATTCTGTAGGTCCATACGGTTAAAATGATACCCTATTCATATAGGTTTGATTTTGTCGCACTTCTGGAAAAAATCATAACTACATGCAGGAAAATTTATACGTTTAAAAATGTCATCTTCTGACCCCTATAACTTTTTTATTTTTCCACGTACAGGGCGGTATGAGGACTCATTTTTTGCGCCGTGATCTGAAGTTTTTATCGGTATGATTTATGTTTTGATCGGACTTTTTGATCACTTTTTATTCATTTTTTAATGGTATAAAAAGTGACCAAAATACGCTTTTTTGGACTTTGGAATTTTTTTGCGCGTACGCCATTGACCGTGCGGTTTAATTAATTATATATTTTTATAGTTCGGACATTTACGCACGCGGCGATACCACATGTTTATTTAATTTTTTTATGGGAAAAGGGGGGTGATTCAAACTTTTATTAGGGAAGGGGTTAAATGACCTTTTATTAACACTTTTTTTTAACTTTTTTTTTTGCAGTGTTATAGCTCCCATAGGGACCTATAACACTGCACACACTGATCTCCTATGCTGATCACAGGCATGTATTAACACACCTGTGATCAGTGTTATCGGCGCTTGACTGCTCCTGCCTGGATCTCAGGCACGGAGCAGTCATTCGCCGATCGGACACCGAGGAGGCAGGTAAGGGCCCTCCCAGTGTCCGATCAGCTGTTCAGGAGGCCGCGATTTCACTGCGGCGGTCCCGAACAGCCCGACTGAGCAGCCGGGTCACTTTCACTTTCGCTTTAGAAGCGGCGGTCAGCTTTGACCGCCGCTTCTAAAGGGTTAATACCGCACATCGCCGCGATCGGCGATGTGTGGTATTAGCCGCGGGTCCCGGCCGTTGATGAGCGCCGGGACCGACGCGATATGATGCAGGATTGCGGCGCGATCCCGCTTCATATCGCGGGAGCCGGCGCAGGACGTAAATATACGTCCTGCGTCGTTAAGGGGTTAAAGTCCAATGAAAATCAATGGGAAATGTATGTTCCCACATAACTTCCGTATGGCTGGAGATATTTCAATAATACCAGGTACACATATTACCTCTATGTCAAATAAAAATATATGATAGTTAAATTAACCTTTACCTACACCCTTATATAAAAGATTTTTTTTGTGCTCTCTCCTGTCTGATGGCACTCCTCTGTGCTCTCTCCTGTCTGATAGTACTCCTCTGTGCTCTCTCCTGTCTGATGGCACTCCTCTGTGCTCTCTCCTGTCTGATAGTACTCCTCTGTGCTCTCTAATGTCTATCAGACATGAGAGAGCACCGAGGAGTGCTATCAGACAGGAGAGAGCACCGAGGAGTGCTATCAGAGGAGTACTATAAGACAGGAGAGAGAACAGAGGAGTGCTAGCCCACCCTAACTTACTGGACTTTGTCCATGCCTGTGCTTCAGCTTGGACAAAGCCATGATATTATAAGACATGATTTGTATTAAAAGGAAATAACATTTTCTTATGAAGTATATTAGAAAGGTTAATGTTTTGACAAGATGTACAACATATAAAAGGTTTTTGTATCCGACAGTGCATATTTAAAGACTTATTTCATAATGCATCTTGCAGTGTCTTTTAAAGTCCCATGACAAACCTATAACTGATACCACCAAACTGTATATATTTTCTGTACTGAATCCAGTTCAATACAGTATTGCTGGAATCTGCGCTATTACACTCAGCAAGCCACAATGGATACTACTCAAACAATGACACACAATAACATCTGTCAGGTCATGTGATTCTATGTATACATTTACCGCACTTGCTGGGGTCCCATCCCCGCAGATATATTAAACAGTGCACAGCTAGATGCAATGTGCAATGAGCCTAATACTGAACTACTGGTAAAACTTCAAGAAATTTAGAACATTTCTTTTGATAAAAGTTTGGAAATCGAATGTTCCATTAATGTGACTGCAGGATATTGTTGTTTGAGAATTTATCATTCTGGACTGCTTTCACACTCGCGACAATGATATATGAGTTTGGAAAATATACTGAAAAATACACACATACTGTAGCCAGAGAGAATACTGCTGACACTGTGCTACAAAAGCTACCCACAGACTGCAAGCTATATGACTGATGACTTTACGAAAATAAATTGTAAAACCTGACAACTAAATTATCCACACGTTCTGCAGTAAAACAATAACAAAATAAGTCAATGAGTCAAGGCTGGTGAGAATTTTCAATGGAGGGTCAGAACCAGAACGGATGCAGCAACCGCTACAAATAAACAGGATTAAAAGATCTGTGTCGGAGTGAGCAATTTTTTACTTATGTCTTAGCTTTATATTTAAATGGGCACTGTCCTTTCAAATAAAGTGCCTCCACCTAAAGAGATATTGCAGTACTTTAAAATGTAGGATAGGGGGGAAAGTGTCTGATCACGAAGGGGTCAGACCACTGGGATCCCCCGCAATCTCCAGTACAGGGCCCCAGCTGTCACCTGCATGGAGTGGTGGGATCAGCATACGCTCTATGCACTGTCTATGGCAGCGCCGGAGTTACACGGATAAAGCACTTGGGCAACTCTGTCGCTTTCATAGACAGTGCATTGAGAGCACACCGACCCCAGCACTCCATGCACAGGGAGAAGGTGGGGTCCCATTCTGGAGATCACTGGGGGAGAGGGGGGAATTCTCATTAGTCGGACCCCCACACATCCACTTATCACCTATCCTGTGGTAGGGGATAAGTATTAAAGTACTGTGTTCCCCTTTAATAGCCAGTGTGATTTCTAACATATTGATAACTCACTTAGTTTAGCAAAAATAACTCCTTAGCTCGGAAAAAAAAGCTCTAAATTGGGGGTGGGCTTAGTTTAGGATATGTGCAGGAGAGAAAGCCAGAGGGTAGGAACACACTATTTTTCGCCCCCCGTTAACCGTATCTGTTGGCATCCCGTCGAAAGTGGGATGCTGAGATATTTACTGTTAACGGGAGCAGCGCACCCCATTCACTTCTGCTGCCAAACGGAGTCACCCCTAGTGACTCAGTTTGCAACATATGCATTATTTTAAGCTCACTCATGAGTGAGTCCCTAAAGGAGTGATTAGGTGACTCCGTTCGGCAGCAGAAGTGAATGGGGTGCGCTGCTCCTACTAACAGTATATGTCTGCATCCCCTTTTCGGCGGGATTCCAACAGATACGATTAACAGGGGCCAGAACGTAGTGTGTTCCTACCCTTAGCTGCATACCTGCAATCCGTAAGCTTATCTGACTTCTCCAGGGCATACACACTGTGAATCAAGGCTCTCATCTCTGACCACCCATAAAGTTCTGGGCATCTGAATTATTGTACACATTATGGGGGAGATTTATCAAAACCTGTCCACAGGAAAAGTTGCTGAGTTGCCCATAACAACCAATCAAATTCTTCTTTCATTTTTGAAAAGGCCCCTGAAAAATGAAAGAAGCAAACTGATTGGTTGCTATGGGCAACTAGGCTACTTTTTCTCTGGACAGGATTTGATATATCTCCCCCTATATTTACACAGTGCTTTTTACTGAATGTACTCTACCCTTCCCCCCCTTCCTCACTTAGCAGCAGCAGCAGTTTTGCGCTTAGTGTAACCTGTTCCATGCTGTACAGCTGCTGTTTCGTGCATCACTAACCCCTTCTTCTTCCACATGTCATCTATAGTACTAGACTGTAAATCATCCACCAGCACAGTGCTAGCCTGTTCACTCCAGTTAACTTTCAGCAACACTGGCTCTTATTTACTAAGAGTGTTGTGTAGGTTTCTTTGTGGGTTTTAATTCCCTACAATTTATTTTCCAGGGTATTTACTAAGGTTTCCCTACATTTTCCACTTTCCCTACACTTTGCTTTTTTCACACATGCTCTGATCTGTCTGGTTTTCCTCAGCTCATATCCACCACATTTTATGTGGAAACCTTAGTAAATATGTTTTTTTTTTTTGTGAAAATGTCGGGAACACGCCCCTTTTCGGAGACCATGCCCCCTTTTCCTGGCGGCCACGCCCCTTTTCCAGGTTTTCTTCACAAAATGGAGAGTTAGTCGGGTTTTTTCAATTCTGGCGCAAAATCTGGCGCAGACAGAATTTCTGGCGCAACAACCCGACAAAACATGTCGGGTTTGCAATAGTAAATGGAGGCCACTGTGTCAAGGCATAGCTGTAAGGAGTAGGTGCAATACTGTGATTGGACGACTAAGGAAAAGATTTTACAGTATAAATTTAAACTATTTAGAGAATTAGGAAAACAGATTAGAACACCCACTAATTTGCAAGTTTCACCAGCCACCTTCCATACAAATCAATTTGTGGATGCTCTTGAGGAATTTTGCATTTGATTCAAGTACAGTAATTGTTACTGTAACTATGGAATGATGTAGCATAGTGTAGCACAACCTTTATAAGCCAAGTACCCCCCTAGCAATAAGTTTAAACAAAAAAAAACCTCCCAAAAATGGGGGAAGCACCCAAGGAACGTATTTCACTCACACAGTAGTGGAGGACCAGGTCTCCCACCCATAAGGCAAAAGCCAAAATTGTTAACACCAAGAAGATGCAACTACTATGGGCCTAGAGCAGGGCTTGACAGATTTGTTATGAATCTAGAAGCCAGTAAAATTTGGAAGCTAGGATGCCGCGAGTAACAGAAAGCGGCATTAATATGCCGCATGACATCAAATAATCATTCATTAGGGTCACCTCATCCCTCACTGTGTCACAGTCATTACTGTCTGCTCAACTCACCCGTCAGTCATCACTGTCCCATCAGCGCCCCTCCGTGTGTCAGTTATTACTGTCCCCTCATCTTACCCCTGTGTGTCAGTTATTGTGCACCCCTTTTCTCCCACCTATGTCTTAAAGAGGGAGATTTATCAAAACCTGTGTAGAGGAAAAGTTGATCAGTTGCCCATAGCAACCAATCAGATCGCTTCTTTCATTTTTAAAGAGGACTGTGAAAAATGAAATCATTTTACAAAAAAATATTTTGCTTTGTCAGTCATTTAATATCATCATTATATAACTAAGTTGCTTGCTTTGTTCTCTAGGTTAGGGCTTGACAAATCCTGGGCGCCAAGTTGCCAATGCAATTAAGAATTTTGTAGTGGCCCCCAGGATTTGTCAAGCCCTGATCTAGAGAACACAGTGAACAACTTAGTTAAACCTATGGCCATTTATTATCTTTTTTAGCTTTAGTTTTTTTTCTATAGGAGTGCCAATGATGCACGAGTGCTGTGCTCGGGTCTCTTCGGAGCTCCCATAGAAATGAATGGAGCTCCACACTAAGCATTGCGTACCTTCCCGAATATTGCAGGAGTCCCAGCGGTCAGACCCCCTGCGATCAGCTTCTTATCCCCAGTCCTGTGGTAAGTCAATTTTTGCTGAAGTTCTACTCTAAAGCGTTTTTGTCAATTTCTGCTCACCTTTTAGGAGCCATAACTCTACGCTGCACTGCGGAGAAACTAAATTCCCAGTAGAGTTATTTTCTGTAACCTAACCCCTACATTTTTTTAAAAGTTTTACCGTACATTTTGTGGTAAAATGGTGATGTCATTAGAAAGTACAACTGGTCTCGTATAGATGGCCCTGTAGGTAAACAATTTAAAGACTTTTAAAGGGGTACTCCGGTACTTAGACATCTTATCCCCTATCCAAAGGATAGGGGATAAGATGCCTGATCGCGGGAGTCCCGCTGCTGGGGACCCCCGTGATCTTGCACGCGGTACCCAGTTTGTAATCAGTCCCAGGAGCGTGTTCGCTCCGGGTCTGATTACCGGCGACTACAGGGCGGGTGGCGCGGGACGTCACGCCTCCGCCCCGTGTGATGTCACGCTCCGCCCCTCAATGCAAGTCTATGGGAGGGGGTGTGACAGCTATCACGCCCCCTCCCGTAGGCTTGCATTGAGGGGCGGAGCGTGACATCACACGGGGGCGGAAGCGTGACATCACACGCCGCCCGCCCTGTAGTCGCCGCTAATCAGACCCGGAGGGAACACGCTCCGGGGACTGATTACAAGCGGGGTGCCGCGTGCAAGATCACAGGGGTCCCCAGCAGCGGGACTCCCGCGATCAGGCATCTTATCCCCTATCCTTTGGATAGGGGATAAGATGTCTAAGCACCTAAGTACCCCTTTAAAAGGCGGGGGGAGGAAAATGCAATCATTTCAGCCATATTCAAATCTTCTGTTTCATCTACAAATGTGAGGAAAACAACATTTATAAAATGGCGCATGCAGTATGTAAATTAAGCTTACAGGGGTAATCCGGAGGGGAAAAAAATTTCAATCAACTGGTGACAAAAAGTAAAAAAAAAAATTGTAAGTTACTTCTATTTAAAAATCTTAATCCTTCAAGTACTTATCAGCTGCTGTATGTTCCACAGGAAGTTATTTACTTTTTGAATTTCTTTTCAGTCTGACCACAGTGCTGACACCTCTGTTCATGTCAGGAACTGTCCAGAGCATGAGATGTTTGCCATGGGGATTTGCATGTACTCTGGACAGTTGCTGACACGGACAGTGGTGTCAGCAGAGAGCACTGTGGTCAGACAGAATAGAAATTCAAAAAGAAAAGAACCTCCTCTGGAGTATACAGCAGCTGATAAGTACTGAAAGTATTAAGATTTTTAAATAGAAGTAATTTACAAATCTGTTTAACTTTCTGTCACCAGTTGATTAAAAAATAGGTTTCTCCTACCGGAGTACCCCTTTAAGTAGGCCGCTGGGCATGTAGTCCTTGCTCCACACAGGTTTTAATAAGTCTCCCCCCATGAATTTTAAGAGTTTACAAGGATCTTTGGTGCTATAAAAAAAATACCCAGAGCATGCTGCAATGAAAACAAAACAAATTCTACTGATCAAGAAAACACAACATAGAATAACTACACATTTTTTTGTAGTAGATTTAAAGAGTTTATTTTCATTAAAAAAAAAAAAAGAAAAGAAACACTTTGGACATGTGGCCCAGACATGTCATTAGCTCTGATCACACTAGGATTCACTCACAGACCCACTACAATCGCTGGTTCTAAGCCAGGTAAGAAAGATGAGCTTAGTAGCTGACTATACACATTACAAATATAACAATATTCTCACTCATAGTGGTATGTGACCTGTGCTCCTCTGCATCCATTATTGTAACCACCTTTGACAACACAGCAGACCAGAATTTCAAGGTTGGTTAAGATAGCATATAAGATGACTCCTTTCAGGTCATTGTAATGAACAGCACCCCTCACATATTTGTAATGAACAGCACCCCTCACATATTTGTAATGAATAGCACCCCTCACATATTTGTAAATATTTTATTAGCACTTCATGGCAAAAAAAACTCTCAAAAATGTTGATGTAGGCCAAAAGAATTTTTGGCCTACATAAAGATGGCCAAGACTCTGAAACCAAGCTGCAGCACGGTAGGCAAGACCATACAGTGGTTTCACAGAACATATTTCACTCAGGCCTCCATGGTCGACCAAAGAATTTGAGTGCACATGCTCAGCATCCTATTCAGAGGATGTCTTTGGGAAGTAGACATATGAGAGGGTCAGCCTGTCAGTGCTCAGACCATACACCACCAACTGCATCAAATTGGTCTGCATGGCTAACGTCCCAGAAAGACACCTCTTCTAAAGATGATGCACAAGGATGCCCACAAATAGTTTACTTTTGACAAGCAGCATAAGGCCATGGATTACTAGAACCATGTCCTATGAGACCAAAAAACTCATTTGGTTCAAATGGAGTCAAGCATGTGAGGCAGCAACTAAGTGAGGAGTACAAAGATAAGCACGCACAACTGACAGTCAGGCATGGTGGCGAAGGTGTCATGGTCTGGGCCCGTATGAGTGTTGCTGGCAATGGGAAGCTACAGTTCATTGAGGTAACCATGAATGCCAACATGTACTGTAACATACTGAAGGAGAGCTTGATCTTCTCCCCTCGAAGACTGGGCTGCTGGGCAGTATTCCTACATGGTAACGAACCCAAACACACCTTCAAGACAATCATTGCCTTGCTAAAGAAGCTAAGGTTAAGGCTGAAATTCCACTTTTAGAAATTCCAAGAAAAGCGGCAATTCTGCCGCATGGCGTTTTTTTCGGCCAAAAACGCTGTGGCCAGATGTTAGCTGTAAATCAATGAAAAAACACAAAATTCTTTTTCCACTATGCTTTTTTCAGTTTGACTTTTTTTAATCCTTTTGGCAGTTTTTCACTCTTTTTCAGCTCCTTGGCGGTTTTACAAAATCACAGCATGTTGAGCCTATGGCGTTTTTTTCCATGAAATTGTGGTGTTTTTCTCCCATAGAAGTCTATGAGAGCAAAAAAAAACACAAAGAAAAACGCCATGTGGGCTGTAACTTTGGCGTTTTTGCAGGCGGTTTTTATTCTTTTGCAGGCGATCCAAAAAAGTGATGGCGATACCTTTTTTAAAAAAAATTCTTAGCGTACCATTAAAATATATTATATCTGTATCGAAGAGAGCTCGGCACCACTCTCTGTGTATGAAAAGGACGGGAAAGGCTAGGACCCTTGATTACTTCTCCCCTTGCAACTGCTGGAGGTACATACAGGTGCTGCTACGCTGATAGACAATGTGAAATTGCAGTAAAAAGAAGAAGCAGAGCACTCACCAGACCTTGGATGCAGGTGGATTTTATTGACCGATTCGATCAAAGGTACATCAGGGGGGGAAGGTGGTACAGACAGGGGAGTGTAAGTTAGAGACGTCGTCATTGCGCCACGCCGCGCCGTGCAGCGCATAGCAACGACGCAGGGGACGCACACCGGAGGCCTGAAGCAGCGCGGACCCGACCCTGGCAACAGGTAATTATGCAACCGAGGATGGGGGGATGCAACGGGGCAGCGGCGTCGGCAATGGGTGCCGCTGCCCCTTCTCTCCCCCTGGCCGATAGCCAGCGGGAGAGAAGCGGCGGCAGCAGGGCTCTAGACCCCAGGAAAGGCAGGGGGAGAGAAGCGGGCAGCGACGGCCTCTCTCCCCCTGCCTTTCCTGGGGGTGTATCGGGGTATACGCACGCACCCTCATTTTACCTTGGATATTTGGGTAAAAAACTTTTAACCCAAATATCCTTGGTAACATGAGGGTGCGCGTTATAGGCCGGTGCGTGGTATACCCCGATAAATACGGTATATATATATATATATATATATATATATATATATATACACACACACACACACACACACACACACACACACATATATATATATATATATACACATACATATAAAAGATACAGTGGTGATGGAAAAAATTGTAATTAACAACATTTAAAAAAAAAATTTTAACAACATTTTTATACATTTTTAAATAGGGATCAATTTATGTGTGCGGGCAGGGCACTAAAAATGTAACCGACAATAATAAAAAATGTAGTGTGTGTATGTTTATCCCTTTTTATTCTTTATTATTTACATTTTTTAGGTACTACTACTACTCCCAGCATGGAACACACTGTTCCATGATAGGAGTAGTAGTACTTGTACTAATTGACAGATGGCTGGGGGTCCTTTGCGATCCTTCTATATAATTTATAGATGCAGCCGGCCACTCTTCTATGGTCCCCTGGGCTAACAGCGTACAGCACAGATTGTTGTGCCGTGCGCTATTAACCCTTTAGACGCGGCGATGATCAAAGTTGAGCGCCGTGCCTAAAATGAAAGTGAAAGCTTCCTGGTAGCTCAGTCGAGCTGATCGGGACCATCGCGATAAAATCGCAATGTCCCCATCAGCTTGGACGCAAGCGGAGGTCCCCTTACCTGCCTCGATCATGTCCGATCAGCGATTTATTGCTCCAAGCCCGAGATCCAGGCTTCAGCAATTGACCGCCTATAACACTGATTAATGCAAAGCTATGGCTCTGCAGGGATCAGTGTAAAAGATCAGTGTGTGCAGTGTTATAGCCCCCATGGGAGCTAGAACACGGCAAAAAAAAAAAAAAGTTAATAAAGGTCATGTAATAAAAGTTTGAATCACCCCCCTTTTCCCATAAAAAAAAAAAAAAAAGTTTTAAATAAACAGTGTAAATATGTGTATACATAAGTATATGTGGTATCGCCACGTTCGGAAATGTCCGAATTATAAAAATATATCACTAATTAAACCGCATGGTCAATTGTGTACGTGCAAAAAAATTGTGTGGCAGGAGACCAAACTCAGGAAGGGTTTCTCTGCACTGAGCTTTACTGACAGCTGCACAGAGCCTCCCTGAAAGCTGCGAAGAGACTCATTGAAAGCTGCAGATGAGAGCCTCATTGAAAAAATGCAAAGAGCCCACTGAAAAATGCAAAGAGCCTCAATGAAACATACATAGAGCCTCACTGAAAAATGCAAAGAGCCTGAGGTCTTCTATTCATCACAGCACTGCAACGATGTGAGGGCAGAAGTGGCCCCCCATGCCTGCTGGGAAACACCTACTTTCTCCTGGTGGGAGATTGCACTATGTGAGCAAGAATAAAGGTAAGATACAAAGCTTTTTAAAGTTCTGAAATTCTTTTTAACCTCTGGGTTAAAGGCCCCTGGGTTTTTCCGTTTTTTGTATTTTCGTTTTTTCCTCCTTACCTTTAAAAAATAATAACTCTTTCAATGTGGCACCTAAAAATCCAAATGATGGCTTATTTTTTGCAGTACCAATTCTACTTTGTAATGACATAAGTCATTTTACCCAAAAATCTACGGCGAAACTGAAAAAAAATTCATTGCGAGACAAAATTGGAAAAAAAAAACGCCATTTTGTAAATTTTGGGGGCTTCCGTTTCTACACAGTACATTTTTTTGGAAAAAATGACACCTTCTCTTTATTCTGTAGGTCCATACGATTAAAATGATGTCCTACTTATATAGGTTTGATTTTGTCGTACTTCTGGAAAAAATCACAACTACAAGCAGGAAAATTAATACATTTAAAATTGTCATCTTCTGACCCCTATAACTTTTTTATTTTTATGCGTATTGGGCGGTATGAGGGCTCATTTTTTGCGCCGTGATCTGAAGTTTATAGTGGTACTATTTTGCATTGATAGGACTTATTCATCGCTCTATTTTGGACTTAGGATTTTTTTTTGCGCGTACGCCATTGACCATTCGGTTTAATTAACTATATATTTTTATAATTCGGACATTTCCGCACGCGGCAATACCACATATGTTTATTTACACAGTTTTATTTAACAACGGCCGGGCTTGACCCGCTATGACACGCATTATAGAACGGGAGTGGACTCAGGACGTACAGGTACGCCCTGGGTCCTTAACAGGTTAAGGGTGGGAGGGGTGTTAGGATTAGTTAGGGAACATAGCCTGAGTTAGTTTAGAAAAGTTTATTTGGTGACAGCTACTCTTTAAACACATTTATAAATGTTGTGCACTCACTATTTTACATTGTAGCAGAGTGTCATTTCTTCAGTGTTGTCCCATGAAAAGATCTAATAAAATATTTACAAAAATGTGAGGGGTGTACTAACTTATGTGAGATATTGTACAATGACATTCCGTTCTTGGCAGGATACGGACTGATACTTGTGGCAAAATTCAAAACGCAGTATGAATCTAGCCTTACAGAGCACAATGATATCAATTTGTGTGAAAAAGCACCTCCAGTTTTCAGACTATATTTAGCTACACTTTCAAAGGATTGACTAGTAGAGGCAATGTGTAACTTAAAGCGGCTGCACAAACACAAAGAAGACACATTTCCACATCCGCTATAATTTGTAACAGTAAAATGAGATTCAGAAAAGAGTTTTTATACATGCCTTGGTAAAGCTGTCATCAATGCATTATTATTGGTGTGGTTTTAGTAACGGTACAGCTTTACGCTATGCTCCAAAAAATATTCACTAGTGCTCACCCTTGTAATTTTATTGCTGTAGTTACTTTGTAGTTGTTACTTTGTAGTTTTTTTTTTTTTTGGGTGCTCCCATACCAAAATAAGGCTGTATTTTAACCCCAGCACATTCAAATAGGTCCCTGATGAGGACAAAGGGCTGTACCCTTTGCTAGCACCCAAACATACAGGCAAAATGTGTTTACAAAAATGGGGAAAATGCAAATAACATCTGAAAACTTAAAGGCACTTTTTGCTATGAAAAAAAACTGATGTATTTTAGGTTGTAAAAATATGGCTCATAAAACACTGTGGGATCATAGGGTAACATCATGTTATTTTGTAAGGGTATGTTCACACCGAGGAATTAGAGCAAGATTGAAGAGGAATAATTTTGGTCAGGAAAATCTTGTTTCTTTGCCATTTTCTCCCTTCTCTGCATAAAAAATTCTGCACAAAACTCATTTTGTCAGTAGAAAAAAAAATCCCATTGTCTTCAATGGGCTTTTACTCATGGATTCCGACCAGAAGAATGAACATGTTCTATCTTTAGGCAGAAGAGAATTCAGCATCGAAAAGTTCATTAAAGTCAATTAAACTTTCATTGTTGGAGGATTTGGAGCAGAATAAGCAAGCGGAATTACACGTGTAGATTCCTCTACAATTCCTCAGTATGAACATACTCTAAGTGATTTTTTATTTAATTTTTTACTACTTGTACATACCCCAAGACAAAAGAGGGAAGGATATAATAAATCCTAAAAGTGAAAAATGGTGTTGAAAAAATAAAATAAAATATCAGATCTTAGGCCCTGTGACAAGGCCCGATGTGCAACTTACACTAGCACTAAATCTCATTGTTTAAAGAACCGTGAGGATTGCATGTGGAGGGTTGCGCTTACAATTTGGGCTGGGCGGTATGACCAAATGTGTCTATCACGGTATGTTTTAAACTTTTGGTGGTTCCACGGTATATAATGGTATTTCCTAGACCCCCCCCCCCTCACATATCACCCGCATGCGCTGCCCTCCTCGTCCTGTTTGTTGTGGCCGCCGGCGCTGACACTCTATACTGTGCGGTATCCCTATGCCCGGGGTGCAAAAGGTAAACAAAATAAACTTTAACGCACCTACGTCGGCCTTACGCTGGGGACGGGAACGTCGGAGAGCTGTAAGCCTATCACCGGCTGCAGCGATGTTCCGCCTCGGCCAGTGATAAGCTGAGCGCACTGTCATTTAAGGAGCCGGCTTCTTACATGACAGTGGGCTCAGCCTATCACCGGCCAAGGCGAAACATCGCTGCGGCCAGTGATAGGCTGACGGCTGTCCGACGTTCCCGTCCCCAGGAAACAAGTGAGGCCGGTACCAGACCAATGGGAGGTGAGTTAAAGTTTATTTTGTTTATTTTTTGCAGCCCAGGCATAGGGATACCGCACAGTATAGAGCAGTGGTCTACAGCCTGCGGACCTCCAGATGTTGCAAAACTACAACTCCCAGCATGCCCGGAGTCAGCAGGTTGGAGACCACTGGTATAGAGTGTCAGTGCCGGCGTCCGCAACAAACAGGACGAAGAGGGCAGCACATGCGGGTGACATGCGAGTAGTACCCTGATGGGGACAGCGCTGGGCTGATAATTAATTGGGGGGGGGGGGCAGAACAGCGCTCGCAAGTCACATAGGATTAGTTCCCCGATATGGGGACAGCGCTGGGCTGATTCATTCATTCCCAAGGGGGAGGGGCCAAACCGACATTGCGGTATGGATTAAAATTCATATTGTGCAGCACAAAAATTTCGGTATTCGGAATTAACCGGTATACCGCTCAGCCCTACTTACAATCACTGGATAGCTCATGAGGCCCTTTGTTTCCATTATTCGTCAACCATACATTCCCTATAAGGCCCCGTTCACACTACGGAATTGCCACGGAATTTCCGGACAGAATTCCGCAGTGTGAACTTTAACATTAGTGTGGATGGGTCTCCACGAGACCCATTCACACTGCGGAATTTCAGCGGCGGACATTTCCGCAGCTGAAAGTGTTCCGCGCAAAGAAAGAACATGTTCATTGTTTGCGCGAGCGGACCATAGCAGTCAATGGTGACGGCTCAGTGCCCCGCGGCCCTAGCGCCGAAGTACCTTCGGCGGCGGTCACCAGGCGGAATCTCCGCTCGTGGAATTCAGCCGCGAGAATTCCGTAGTGTGAACGGGGCCTAACACAGGGGAATGTGCTGCTGAAAATCAGGTTATAGGGTTACTCCGCTCCCCTGCATCCCGAACATTGAGTTCCTGAACGCTGTGTGCAGGCTTCCATGTTCACGTCACACCCCCTCCCATAGACTTGCATTGAGGGGACGGGACATGATGTCACATGACGGGGCGGGACGTCACGAGGGGGCGGGCGTGAACATGAAAGCCCGCACACAGGGTTCAGGAATTAAATGTTCCGGACGCTGGGGAGCAGAGTAACCCTTTCAAACAATATCAGCTAACGAACAAGCATTTGCTCATTTGTCGGCTGACTGATGGCCCTAATATACAGGGGTATATTCAGCTGATAATCACCTTGTGTAATAGGGCCCTTACTTATGGCTGGGTCATTAGAACAATTAATTTACAGATCCTTAACCCCTTAAGGACCAAGCCCATTTTCACCTTAAGGACCAGAGCATTTTTAGCATATCTGGTCTTTAAGAGTTAATAACTCTGGGATGCTTTTACTTATGAATTTGATTCAGAGAATGTTTCTTTGTGACATATTCTACTTTAACATAGTGGTAAATTTTCGTTGATACATATTTCGATACAAAAATTCCAAAATTTCATGAAAAATTAGAAAAATGTTACATTTTTCAAATTTTGAAGCTCTCTGCTTGTAAGGAAAATAGACATATCAAATAAATTATATATTGATTCACATACACAATATGTCTACTTTTCGTTTGCATCATAAAGTTGACATGTTTTTACTTTTGGAAGACACCAGAGGGCTTCAAAGATCAGCAGCAATTTTCAAATTTTTCATGAAATTCTCAAAATAAAATTTTTCAGGGACCAGTTCAGGTTTGAAGTGGATTTGAAGGGCCTTCAGATTAGAAATACCCCATAAATGACCCCATTATAGAAACTGCACCCATCATCGTATTGAAAATGACATTCAGTAAGTGTGTTAACCCTTTAGGTGTTTCACAGGAATAGCAGCAAAGTGAAGGGGAAAATTGAAAATCTTCATTTTTTTACACTCGCATGTTCTTGTAGACCCAGTTTTTAAATTTTTAGCGGTAAAAGGAGAAAGACCCCCAATATTTGTAACCCAATTTCTCTTGAGTAAGGAAATACATCATATGTGTGTAGGTCAAGTGTTCGTCGGGTGCACTAGAGGGCTCAGAATGGAAAGAGCGGCAATGGAATTTTGGAGAGTGAATTTTGCTCAAATGGTTTTTAGGGGAATGTCGTATTTAGGAAGCCACTATGGTGCCATAAGAGCAAAAAAAATATATATACATGGCATACTATCTTGGAAACTACACCCCTCAAGGCTCGTAACAAGGGGTACAGTGAGCCTTAACTGCCCACAGGTGTTTGACGAATTTTCGTTAAAATCAGACGTGTAAAAGAAAAAAAATCTTTTTTCACTAAAATGCCGTTTTGGAAATACCCCATGTGTGGACGTCAAGTGCTCTGCTGGCGCACTACAATGCTCAGAAGAGGAGCACCATTGAGCTTTTGGACAGAGAATTTGTTTGGAATGGAAGTTGGGGGCTATGTGCGTTTACAAAGCCTCCCGTGGTGCCAGAACAATGGACACCCCCCCCCACATGTGACCCCATTTTGGAAACTACACACCGCACAGAATTTAATAAGGGGTGAAGCGAGAATTTACACCCCAATGGAGTCTGACTGATCTTTGGAACAATGGGCTGTGCAAATGAAAAATTACATTTTTTATTTTCACGGACCACTGTCCCAAAAATCTGTAAGACACCTGTGGGGCGTAAATGCTCACTGTACCCCTTATGACGTGAGGGGTGCAGTTTCCAAAATGGGGTCACATGTGGGGGGGGGTGCATTGTTCTGGTACCATGGGGCTTTGTAAACACACATGGCCTTCAATACTATTCTGAGCATTGTAGAGCGCCCGCAGAGCACTTTACATCCACGTGTGGGGTTCTCACTCAGAAGAAATGGGGTTACAAATTTTGGGGGGGGCTTTTTTTTTTCCTATTTTCCCTTGTGAAAATGAAAATTTTTCTTCATTTTCCCATCCAACTTTAACAAAAATTTGTCAAACACATGTGGGGTTTTAAGGCTCACTATACCCCTTGTTACGTGTCGTGAGGGGTGAAGTTTCAAAAATGGGGTCACACGTGGGTATTTGTTTTTTTTGCGTTTATGTCAGAACCGCTGTACAATCAGCCAACCCTGTGCAAATCACCAATAGGCCTCAAATGTACATAGTGCGCTCTCACTGCTGAGCCCTGTTGTGTGTCCGCAGAGCATTTTACATCCACATTTGGGATATTTCCGTATGGGGCAACACCAGCATGTTAGTGTCAAATTTTTTTTTTTTTTTACACTAACAGGCTGGTGTAGACCCAGACTTTTTCTTTTCATAAGGGGTAAAAGGAGAAAAAGCCCCCCAAAATTTGTAATGCAATTGCGCCCAAGTACGGAAATACCACATATGTGGCCCTAAACTGTTTCCTTAAAATACGGTAGGGTTCTGAAGTGAGAGAGCGCCATGCGCATCTGAGGACTAGATTAGGAATTGCATAGGTGTGGATATAGGGGGTAGTTTACGCCAGTGATTCCCAAACAGGGTGCCTCCAGCTGTTGTTAAACTACCAGCATGCCTGGACAGTCAGTGACTGTCCGGAAATGCTGGGAGTTGTTTTGCAACAGCTGGAGGCTCGGTTTTGGAAACACTGCCGTACGATACCTTTTTCATTTTTATTGTGGGGGGTGTAAGGGGGTGTATATGTAGTATTTTATCCTTTATTTTGGGTAGTGTTGTGTTTTTACATTCACATAAGGGCGGGGGGGCAAACCTCCAGCTGTTGCAAAACTACAACTCCCAGCATGCACTGAAAGATCATGCATGCTGGGAGTTGTTCTTTTGCAACAGCTGACACTGGTTGGAAAACCTTCAGTTAGGTTCTGTTACTTAACTCAGCATTTTCCAACCAGAGTGCCTCCAGCTGTTGCAAAACTACAACTACCAGCATGTACTGATCGCCGAAGGGCATGCTGGGAGCTGTCTGGGCATTCTAGGAGTTGTAGTTTTGCAACATCTGGAGGGCTTCAGTTTAGAGACCACTGTATAGTGATCTCCAAACTGTAGCCCTCCAGATGTTGCTAGGCAAAAACTCACCGACTTCCGTAGCCTACACAAGCGAGCCGCACGTCATCGCCACCCGCCGCTGCCGATCACCGCTGGTAAGTGACCTCCAGGGCCGGTAACATCACGGTTCCCCCGTTCTGCCCTGACTACCGTGAGTGGGCAGGAACCTCCTAGTTCACCCTATATGTTGGGGGAGGACCCTGCTCAATTGGACAGGTAGGGGGCTATAGTCCTAGGCTAAATTGCCAAAAACAACAACCAGAAAATATGTAAATAGTTACACGTGAGGATATAACCCATAGGAGAGTAGGTAGCGCCTAGTGGTTACACATACTCACACCTAGCGCCTCTAAAAACACCCAAAGTGCTGCAAATACCACCATTTCCATATATACCTAGTCCAAAATAACATAACGACTAGATATGCACCAATAAAAGGATTCCCTTAGAGTCCTTCTAGCGCTTCGATATACTGTATATAACGGAACTCAGACATGTTTTGTACTATGTTTCAGTGTCTTTAGTTTTAAACTAATACTAATTAAGGATATGTTTTATGGATCTGTAAATTAATTATTCGATTTTGAAAAATACTTGTAATGGGTCCTCATATCTAAACCTATAATTATTCTATTGAGTTTTGGATGAGCAGAACAGAAAAACTTATTTTTTTCGATCTCCTCCTGTGCAGCTTTGCCAACAGCACTGTGACCATCCACTGATCATCTAACCCTACAGCCAATAAAGGCCTCAGCAGCTATCTACAAGTCTTCCTGCAAGTTACCACTGAGGCCAATGATTGACTGCAGGGTCCCACACACAACGTAAAGTGATATTGACCGTGCACTTCTGCCAGGGGCTTTGGAGAGGTGGTATTGCTTCACATGAGGCAAGTGGTGGGATTTTTTTTGCACGGAATCCACATTTAGCAGAGAAAAAAAAACAAAAAAAAACACATTCACTTCAATGGGCACCCAGAGCCAAATTCCAAAAAAAAACATAAGACATGTCTTATATTTTTGGGTAACGCTGAATTTAAGCTGCGGTACGTTTTCTGCAAAAATTCTGCTGTGTAAATAGGACTCCAGAATCCATGCAGATTTTAATGCGGAAATTCTGCCGTGTGAACAAAGCCTTAGTGTTACTACTGGGAGAAAGGATGTTTGAAGCTTGTTATTAAAGAGGTATTCCAGCCCTTACAAAAATAAAAAGGCAACCATACTTGCACCCCCTGATGCCCTAAAGCTGTAGTGTCAGACATACACCCGGCATAAGCCTCCATTGCTATTAAATAAAAAGCAAGTATTGCGCAGTGGAGGCAGAATACCTAGCATCCCTGCCTCTTTCCCCTCTGCACCCACATGCCCGCCCACCTCATGAATATACCAGCTCCAGTGTCCATTGCATAATGGAGGCTTATACGGGGTGTATATCTGAAATGGCAGCACTAATTCAGGTAAGTGAAACATTTTAATTTGGTTTACTCACACTATAACCCTGTGTGTTGGGTTTAGTGAGAGTTCAGCTTTCAGTTTGCCTTTAAAAGTTTTTCTGGGCCTGGAATATCCCTTTAGGGTACACGTTCACCCACTCGCAACTAGCAGTGGGTTTCTGGCGAACAGTCCACAATAGTGGCAGATTTATAGTTTACCAGCGGACCTGTTAAAAGGAATGGTGGTATAACTGCGGAATTCCCACAATGGGAGACACACTGCTAGTTACGAACATGTCAATGTACCGTTAGGGTGTATTCAGACATACAGTATTCGGCGCATCAAATTTGACCGACAGCCTCTGTGCTGTGGGAAAATAAATGATAGGCACCTGAGGTAATCGTTCCCACCCTGTGGACACGCTGCATATACAGAAAAACACAAATTGCATAGTTTTTAAAATATGTCTGTGAGGGTTCGTTCACATGTACATAAACCAGAAGTTTACACATAAGGATAATGTAACAGATTGGGGTATACAATATTTATATATACCACAGCCATCTAAATTAGCTCTCAAAAATATATACGGCATACCACAAGCAGCTTCAGCAGAAAGTACCCTTCAATCATGAATAAAAATATATTAATTTATATACACAACCGCCTTCATGCAACTTTGCATAAAACAGGAATTATAAACAAAAATTGCAGGAAAATTCAGCATTGTGAATAAAATGCGTACTCATGCAGACCCTCAATATATATATAAAAAAAAAAAAAAAAAAAAACAATAAAAGGTTTCATACTCTGAAATTGACTTTTCCTTAATGGTCCTTAATTCCCACGTACAGTATTCTGTGCAGATTTGATGCGCAGGATTTTCTGCTGCAGATTTCTATGTAAACTGAACACAGCTTGAAATCCTGTGCATCAAATCTGTGCAGAATACTGTACGTGTGAATAGACCCTTAAGGATAGACCCTAAATGGTAAAATATGTTGGTGTCCTTTCCTCAGACATCTCTGTACACTGTGTAGGGGCCATTCTGCGTTACCGCAGTCCTGGTCTCATTCTCTTCAATGGGAACCGAGCATCAGCAACCCAGTTTAGCCCCTACACAAAGTACTGAGCTGTCTACTTTGTTTCACTGTGTATGCCACTGCCCCAGTTCTGGCAAACAGCTGATGGGCAGGGGTGCCAAATATCTGCGGACGCACGACCCCGGGGCCAGAGTATCATGACATCACAACTCTGCCCCCTTGTGACATCATGCCCCGCCCCCTCAATGCAAGCCTATGGGGAGGGGGCATGACGGCTGTCCTTTGGATAGGGGATAAGATGTCTTAAGAGGGAGCCACCCTGGCATCTAGTGCCAGCAGATCGTACAAAGAAGCAGCTATAGACTCCCACTAAGCCTGCAAGATACCTGGAAAGAGTATCTTGCTGTAAAGAGTATTGCACGTCCTCCCTGGTATCGACTGCTGTCACTGCAAGCACTTTGTCTCGTGCTGGTTGAGCCACTTATAGACAGCACTAGTGGAGTGGCGCTCCATCGGTTCCTGTCACGGATTGGCTCCTTTTAGAGCTCACCCAGTCTCCTAGTAAGCAGATACAGCAGGCTGTTGAATGTATAAAGCAGGGGCCTCTTTACGATCACTGCATCTCAATGGCAAGTTATCTCTCGGGAAGACACACCCTGTAGGCTTTTCTTTTTTTCTTAAATGCTTGACTAGTGTGTTACACTTCCCATCTTCTGAAGTCTGAGGTCATCTATATAACCATCAACCTACCTCATTAGTGTTTGAAACAGAGCAATATGACTCGTTCACATTTGTCTCCTGCCGCAGAGAACTTTTATAGGTAGTCTCCATCTGAGTCATCTACTCCTGCTACATACTGTGGGCAGAACGCACATTCTATACCTTCACATTGACACAGACTCTACTTACTAAGTCATTATTATGAGGCTAGGATTCCACTGAGGTTTTTGCACTGCGTTTTTTTAGGCTTAAAAACGCCAGAAAAATTGCCACAGTTTTTCTCTGCGTTTTAGCGTTTTTAACTTTGTGTGGAAATTGCTTTTTTTGGCCCTTTTGGCATTTTTCCCCCCAAATTTGTTGGGTACCCCTCTATTTTTAACATTTTTTAGGTATTACTACTACTCCCAGCATGGGACAGACTGTTCCATGATGGGAGTAGTAGTACCTGTACTGATGAACCGATTGCCCTGGGTGTTACTCCTGACACCCAATGCGATTGTCCATAATATAGCAGAGATGCGGAGCGGCTCTATACAGCGCTCCCATAGAAATTCACATCACTCATTCATATTTTCCACCCAGAGTGGGGATTGGCCGGATGGTGGCAGCCAATCACTGCTCTCAGAGGGAAATATGATTGAGTGATGTTCTATTCATATTACTGTCCGGAGTATAGTAGAGAGATGCGGAGCGCAGGAAAAAGCAGATCCACATCTCTGCAATAGATGGGACGATCGCATCAGATGTCAGGATACCCGCTGCGATCTGTCCTTAAAGGGGTATTCCAGGAATATTTTTTTATTAAACTATGCTACAGGGGCTGTAAAGTTAGTGTAGTTCATAATATAGTGTCTGTACCTGTGTGTGATGGTTTTCTCACAATTTTTCTGTGAATTTCACCCCAATATTTATTTTTAACAGCATACAAAATGACTGTTGTCTCAGATTTTTCCCAGCTTGCAATGCAGCCGAGACCTGATTCACTAGTCAGCTGATGACAGGGAGCCTGTCTGCTTCAATGGGTGGAGGGATCGCTTGGTGGGAGAGGGATCAATCTGCAACTAATGCAACAGCTGTAGGCACGCTGATTGAAAACCACAGGTCTTTTGAATGGATGCAGCTCATTTATGTTTCAATGGGTGGGGTGGCTGATGTGTGTGAGGGAGGAAAATGGAATTGTGGGATTTGTGGTAAAAAAAAAGAAAAGTCAAACAGGAAATACCAGTTCCCAAAAAGCTAGCCACAGTGTTATGGTAGCCCCAAGACAAGCGCAGATCCTTCCTAAGCATGTCCATTACTGTCTGGCAGGTACGTACTAAAATCACCTTATGGTGGATAACCCCTTTAACTGTGGGTACTACTACTTCCATCATGGAGCACACTCTGCTCCATGCTGGGAGTTGTAGTACCTGCATTAATAGACAGATGGCAGCGTGCGTCACTTCTGACACCCCCTGTATAATGTATAGATGCGGGCGGCCGCTCTTCTATGGTCCCCTGCACTGATGTATATATACACATATTCATATTTTCCACAGAGAGTTGGGACTGGCTAGAACCATTTGGCCAATCACAGCTCTCTGTGGGAAATATGAATATGTGTATATATACGGCAGTGCAGGGGACCATAGAAGAGTGGCCGGCCGCACCTATAAATTATACAGAAGGATTGTAACGGACCCGGGCCGATCTGTCAATTAGTACAGGAACTACTACTCCCATCATGGAACAGTGTGTTCCATGCTGGGAGTAGTACTACCTAAAAAACGTTAAAAAAATAAAAAAATAAAATAAAAGTGAAAAACACACACACACTACATTTTTATTGCCCTGCCCGCACACATAAATTGATCCCTGTTTACAAATTAATAAAAATGTTGTTATAAAAAAGATACATTTCATTAAATACAATTTTTTCCATCACTACTGTATCTTTTTTTTTTTTTTTTTTTTTTTTTTTTTTTAATGGTACCCTACGAAATTTTTATAAAAAAGGTATCTCCATCACTTTTTTAAAACTGCTGGCAAAAACGTCAATGTTAAAACCAACACAGAGTTTTTCTTGGCGTTTTTGCTCTCCCATAGACTTCTAGGTTTTGTAGAGCGTTTTGGAAAACCAGCCTCTGAGCCAAAAATAGCTGGAAAAAACCAAAAGGATAAAAAAAACGCCAAACTGAAAAACGCCAAGTGGATCTGGCATGTTGCAGTTTACTATTGACTTGCAGCTAACATCTGGACACTGCGTTTTTTTGCGTGGCAAAATGGGCGTTTTTTTATGGCGTTTTTGCTAGAAATTTGTCAGTGGAATTTGTGTCTAGGGACCAGTGAAATAGACATGATCCATTAAAGAAAAAAAAAAAAAAAAATTGTACAACAGTAACAGCAGTCTTTTATAGCTTTTTCTGCATAATACTAATTTAATCTTTATTATTTCAGAAAGAAACCGAGCGCCATGATTAAATTTGTACAGCAAAATCCCCCTTGCAAACATCAACAAGCTGTGGTTATAGGTTATAACTGATTCTATTTTAAACATGCTGGTCACTGACATGTGCCTACTGTCCATGGACAAAGAACAAGGATTCAAAAGCATGGTCAGTGAACTAAATCCCCAATTTTTTATAAAACTCATGGAGAGGAAGTACCAGGAGGCCTTTCAAACAGTCAGGGATGCAATCAAACTATTCAGGTTATGTTCACATGTCTGGAATGTCCGCAAGTAAAAATCTCTGGACATTTCGAAGAGAGTCAGCACATAGAAGTGTATTAAGCTTTCATTTGAGGAGGAATTCCGCTTGAGGAACTTCTGCCGTGAGAATAGGGCCTAACGCTTGCATCCGGGTCCGCCCCTATGCAAATCTCTAATTTAGTCCTCAACTGGCGCTCTCTCACTTTGGTGCCCTGTCGTATTTCAAGGAAACAGTTTAGGGCCACATATGGGGTATTTCTGTACTCGGGAGCAATTGTGTTACAAATTTTGGGGGGCTTTTTCTCCTTTAACCCCTTATGTAAAGGAAAAGTTGGGGGCTACACCAGCCTGTTAGTGTAAAAAAATAAAAATGTTTACACAAACATGCTGGTGTTGCCCCATGCTTTTCATTTTCACAAGAGGTAAAAGGAAAAAAAGACCCCCAAAATTTGTAACGCTATTTCTCCTGAGTACGGAAACCCCATATGTGGGCGTAAAATGCTCTGCGGATGCACAACAGGGCTCAGGAGTGAGAGCGCATCATGTACATTTGAGGCCTAAATTGGTGATTTAACCGCGGTTCTGACATAAACGCAAAAAAATGAATACCCACATGTGACCCCATTTTGGAAACTACACCCCTCATAGAACGTAACAAGGGGTACAGTGAGCCTTAACACCCCACAGGAGTTTGACGAATGTTTGTTAAAGTTGGATAGGAAAATGAAATTTATTTATTTTATTTTTTTTTAACTAAAATGCTGGTGTTACCCTACATTTTTCATTTTCACAAGGGAAAATAGGGGAAAAAATCCCCCCAAAAGTTGTAATCCCATTTCTTCTGAGTAAGAACATACCCCATAACGATGTATAGTGCTCTGCAGGTGAGCTACAATGCTCAGAAGAGAAGGAGCGCCATTGAGCTTTTGGAGAGAGAATTTGTCCGGAATTGAAGGCCACGTGTGTTTACAAAGCCCCCATGGTGCCAGAACAATGGACCCCCCCACATGTGACCCCATTTTTGAAACAACACCCCTCACATAATGTAATAAGGGGGTATAGTGAGCATTTACGCCCCACAGGTGTCTGACAGATTTTTGGAACAGTGGTCCGTGAAAATGAAAAAGTTAATCTCTCATTTGCACAGCCCACTGTTCCAAAGATCTGTCAAATGCCAGTGGGGTGTAAATGTTCACTGCACCCCTTATTACATTTTGTGAGGGGTGTAGTTTCCAAAATGGGGTCACATGTGGGGGGTCCACTGTTCTGGCACCACGGGGGGCTTTGTAAATGCTCATGGCCCCCGACTTCCATTCCAAACAAATCCTCTCTCCAAAAGCCCAAAGGCGCTCCTTCTCTTCTGAGCATTGTAGTTCGCCAGAAGAGCACTTGACGTCCACACATGGGGTATTTCCATACTCAGAAGAAATGGGGTTACACATTTTTGGGGGCATTTTCTCATATTACCCATTGTAAAAATGTAACATTTTGGGGAAAAAACAGCATTTTAGTGAAAAAAATGTTTTTCATTTACACATCCGACTAACGAAAAGTCGTCAAACACCTGTGGGGTGTTAAGGCTCACTGTACCTTGAGGGGTGTAGTTTCCAAAATAGTATGCTGTTCTGGCACCAAAGGGGCTTCCTAAATGCGACATGCCCCCCAAAAACCATTTCAGCAAAATTCACTCTCCAAAATCCCATTGTTGCTCTGAGCCCTTTATTTCGCCTGCAGAACACTTTACATCCACATATGAGGTATTTCCTTACTCGAGAGAAATTGTGCTACATTTTTTTGGTGAGGGGGGGGGGGGATTTCTCGCCTTTTACCCTTGTAAAAATAAAAAAAATAAAAGGGCTCTACAAGAACATGCGAGTGTAAAAAAATTAAGATTTTGAATTTTCTCCTTCACTTTGCTGCTATTCCTGTTAAACACCTAAAGGGTTAAACTTTCTGAATGCCAGTTTGATTACTTTGAGGGGTGCAGTTTCTATAATGGGGTATTTCTCACAGAAAGGCCCCTCAAATCTACTTCAAACTTAAAGGGGTAATCCGGTGGTAATTTTTTTTTACTATATGACATCTTCTTTGTAAGTTTTGTTTTTTTGCAATATACATGTGTTATGTGTTTTGGCAGCATGTGTGTGTTTTTCTTACCTGTTTGTTGGGCAGGAAGTTCTGTAGAGGGTTTTCTTTTACTGTTGTCCACAGTTCTGAGTCTGTTGTGGACAAGATGTCACAGCTTTTTTTTTTTCCTCTGTCTGCATGAGAGATACAAGCCACGCCCCCTCATCTCATCCAGCTGAGTACACAGCTCCCCCCTCCCCTCCCCCCTGCTCTGTATTCTAAGGACGCAGGTCTGCACAGGAGAAGGACCTCACAGAGAAGATAAGTGTTATCTGAAGGGGAGGATGAGAAGGTCCACGGACTGGGGATGTATGGACTGCAGGGGAATAAATCTCATACTGGGAATGATCTCTATATGTGAAGGGGGAGGGGGGACTCCTGAATGGCACATGCTGGGAGTTGTAGTTCCTGTTGTGTGTGTATGTGTGTGTGTGTGTGCAACAGCTGGAGGCACACTGGTTGGGAAACACTGTTCTAGCCTATTCAGCATACACATCATGTTACACCAGTGTTTCCCAACCAGTGTGCCTCCAGCTGTTGCAAAACTACAACTCCTAGCATGCACAGGGCATGCTGGGAGTTGTAGTTTTGCAACACCTGGAGGCACCCTGGTTGGGAAACACTGGTGTATGCCCTACAGAGGTGTGGTGAACTACAACCCCCAGGAGACTACAGAGGCAGCATGCTGGTGTTATACCACAGACTGAAGACTCCTGAATGACACATGCTGGGAGATGTAGTCCCTTTTGTGTGTGTATGCCAGTGTATCCCAACCAGGGCTGATTATATTAGTGTGCTGTGTATAAGGGGGCTGACCCGGGAAAATAGTAGGATGGGTAAAGGGCGGAACAAACAAACAAAAAAAAGGAGCCATCCCAAACCAGCAAGGCATGTGGCATGCTGGGATTTGTAGTTTTCAGCACAGTAAGAAACAGGAAATAGAAGCAAAGATAGGAAAACAAAGTGGGGGATAAAAAGACAACAAAGAACGGAAATAGAATAGGCTAAACAACAAGAATAGAAATGAAACAAAACAAATAGGGTAAGTCAAAAACGGAAAAACACGTTGACCACCGGAGTACCCCTTTAACGGGCCCCTGAAAAAAGTCAGACTTTGAAATTTTCGTGAAAATTTTGAAAATTGCTGCTATACTCTGAAACCCTCTAATGTCTTCAAAAAGTAAAAAAAATTTCAACTTTATGATGCCAACATAAAGTAGACATATTGGGGGAAATTTATCACAACCTGTCCAGTGGAAAAGTTGTTGAGTTGTCCATAGCAACCAATCAGATTGCTTCTTTCATTCTTCAGAGGCCTTTTTTTAAAATGAAAGAAGCTATCTGATTGGTTGCTAGGGGCAACTCAGTAACTTTTTCTCTGGACAGGTTTTGATAAATCTCCTCCATTGTTTTTGTGAATCAATGTATAATTTGGAATGTCTATTTTCATTACAAAAAGAGAGTTTCAAATCTAGAAAAATGCTACATTTTCTACATTTTCATGAAATTTGGGGATTTTTTTACCAAGAAAGGATGAAAGTAACGACGGAAATTTACCAAAGTAGAATATGTCACAAAAGAACAAAAAATCTCGGAATCAGAATAAAAGGTAAAAGCATCCCAGAGTTATTAATGCATAAAGTAACAGTGGACAGAATTGCAAAAGAGAGTCCTTAAAGGTGAAAATGGTCAGGGTTAAGGGGTTAAGGACAAAGCCACTTTAATTTTTGAGTTTTCATTTTTTCCCCTCACCTTCTAATTTTTTTTCTTTATCCATCCACAGACCCATATAGGGCTTGTCTTTTGCAAGACCAATTGTACTTTGTAATGATACCTTTTATTTTACCATAAAATGTACGGCACAACCAAAAAAAATTATATTATGTGGGGAAAATAAAAAGAATAACGCAATTTAGCAAATTTTGAAGGGTTTCGTTTTACTCAGTGCACATTTCGGTAAAGATTACATGTTCTATTTATTCTGTGGGTCAATATGAATAAAATTATACCTATGGTTTTTTCAACTGTGATCTTTAGTTTTTATCAGTGCCACTTTTGCGCATACAGTGGTCCCTCAACTTACAATATTAATTGGTTCCAGGACGACCATTGTATGTTGAGACCAGAACTCTATGGAAGCTTGGTAATTGGTTTTGAAGCCCCAAAATGTCATCTGAAAATAGGAAAAGGTGAAGATTAAAGAAAAATAAGATAAAGCAAGTCCTTACATATAAAAAGTAAGAAAGAGCTGCTGGAAGCTGTAAATCACTGGAGGACAGGAGCTTCTTCAGGGTCCTGTACAGTACATACAGTGTCCTAAAAAATGTAAAATGGAGCCGCCCTCACCTAGAGCAACTATCCCGGGCACAGGTATAGAGTAGTACAGAGCATGTAGTACTTCCCTGTACTGTAGGGAGGCTATACTAGACAGCCAGTCAGTGCATGCACTTTAGGAATACAGGGGTTTTAACAGTGAAATGCCCATTCCGATTGGTCGGTTCTTCCAGCTATTGACACGTTTTGCAGATCTGGACTGTCTGTACATTGTATTTTGAGTCTGGTTTCAAGTTAGGCTGGGTTCACACCACGTTTTGTAACTATGGTTCCCGTATACGGATGGGAAGAGGGGGGCGTGGCTTAATCACAGCGCCCGCACTCAGCCGTATAGGGGAACCGTATTTAATGCATGTCTATGAGCCGACCGAAGTGAACCGCAGCCTCCGGTCGGCTGCGTTTTTGGCCGTACGCGGTTTCCCGACCGTAGGCATAAACGCAGTCGACCATGTTTTTGCCTACGGTCGGGAAACCGCATACGGGCGAAAACGCAGCCGACCGGAGGCTGCGGATCACTTCGGTTGGCTCATAGACATGCATTAAATACGGTTCCCCTATACGGCTGAGTGCGGGCGCCGCGATTAAGCGCCGCCCCCTCCCCTCCCAGCCGTACACGGGAACCGTAGTTACAAAACGTGGTGTGAACCCAGCCTTGCAATGGTCCAGAAAAGACCACTATATTTTGAAAATACTGTATGCTGAGGCCATTGTGCGCTGAAGCATCACTGTATGTGACTTTTTGATCACATTTTTTATTACGTTTTTCATGGACATGATGTGGCCAAAACCATCTATTTTGGACTTTTTTTTTTTTACTTTTTTTCCCACTATCTATAGCTATCTATAGCAATCTTTAGATTGCTAATACTGTTCAGTGCTATGCATAAGGCACACCAATGATTAGCATTATCTGCAATCTTCTTCTCTGGTCTGCTCGATGTCAGACCAGGAGGTGAAGACCCTGGGAGTGCGGAGAAGGCAGGTGAGGCGACCTCTGTCCGCCATCTTGTATGATTGGATTCCCATTGCCGTGACGCAGGCAATCCAATCGGCCATTTAAAGCTTCACATTGACGCAGATGCTGTGAGCTATATTGATCATGGCATCTGAGGGGTTAATGGCAGACATCAGCGCGATCGCTGATGTCCATTACCGGTGGGTCCCTAGCTGCTGACAGCAGCCGGGACCTGCTGTGCATGATGTGAGCACCGATCCGGTGCTCATTTCATGTATAGGACGTAGATGTTAGTCCTGGTGCATCAGGATGTACATTCACGTCTATTGTCCTTAGGGGTTAACACTGACTCAATCTGGGTACAAAATAACAACTCCTAAAAAGCGGTATTCTGAGTTGTTGGGAGTTATTAACCCTTAAAGAATACACCAATTAGCATTTTTACACTTTCATTTTTTCCTCCTCGCCATAACTCTTATTTTTCAGTAGGCGGGAAACCATATACTTAGCTTTCTCACTTCTGCCATTCAGCAGTTGCTGTGCTTGGGGTCACTGCGTGCGCTCCCCGCTTGGCTAATCAGCATCTGAAGAGGAAACTGCTGTGGCCACTGATTGGCTTGAGCAGGAGCCAACCCCAAGGCTATATTGGGAGGCTATTTGATTTTTATGTTTCTCCAAAGGCTAAGCACATTACATAAAAAAAAAAATGAAATAAAACTAATTTAGGGTACAATCACACGTACAAGATCTGCTGCAGATCTGCTGCTGTGTTCAATCATTTAATTACATTGCTATATCCTACATTAAATCTGCAGCAGATCCTGTAACTGTACCCTTAAAGGACATCTATAGTGCAAAATAACTTATCCCCTATCTGAAGGATAGGGGATAAGTTATAGATCGCGTGGTGTCCGAGCGCTGGGGCCCCCGGGATCTCCAGTGGCAATATACAGGAAAGGGGGCGCTGTCCCCGCATGACGCGGCAGCCAACACGCCCCCTCCATGTACCCCATAGAGATACATGGAGGGGACGTGTCTGCCGCGGCTTTCTGCTGGGGACCAAACTTCACTTCCTGCAGACTGCCGCGGCCGCGGCCCCGTCCAGAGATCCCGGGGGGCCCCAGCGCTCGGACCCCCCCCTCGATCTATAACTTATCCCCTATCCTTTGGATAGGGGATGTTATTTTGCGCAGGAGTACTCCTTTAATGTATGCCATGCACTTTCTTTGGAATAGATTTCTTAGTAAATATCCTCCACTGTTAACAGTAGTACACAACTTGTGGCCTTATACTGCAAATTCGAGTCATGCCTTTATATACAGATTTAAAAGAACAACAACAACAAAAAAACTTTTGATATGTTGTAGAGACATATCAAAAGACCCTGACAGATTGGAAGAAGTGAGCACTTAGGGCATTCTCTCCAAACTGTGTTGAAGATGGTTTCATAATGCAAGTCTATGGGACTGACCGGCTCACATAGACACAGAGTAGAGAAAGAGCTGAGTGGCACTTGTTCTATCGATCGGACAGGGGCCAAATATTCAGAACGTAAACAACAAACACTTTTGACATGACCCTATGACATGTCAAAAACATTTTTTAACAACAGGTACACTTTAAGACAAATAAAAAACACACACAGGCTAGTCTAACCTACAGGACTCACACACACTCAAAAGAGAGAACCTAGAAGAGAGTCAGGAAATCCTTTCTGTACTATGACACTAAGGATCTAGTATTGAATGTGCACTGGGGAAGGCAGAAAGGACTGCATTTATAGTCTGACACTGTGAAAGCTTTTGGCAGGCCTTCAGTCATGTGATTGTGTGGTGGAGGGGCTGTCAGGGGGATCCGTCTGGCCCTGCCCACTGTCTATTGCTTAATCTTTCCAATGACGTCATTGGGCTTCCCCTCCCCTCTGTGCTCTCCTAACATTCCCTCCCCTAACCTGATGCTAAACGCAGGGCCCTCTGAGGGAGGATTACAAGAACACAAGATATGTTTGCTCGGATAAATATTTTTAGAACTCTACCCTACCTAAACCCCAAACATTTTGCAGCAAGTCTATAATTAAACAGGAAACTGTAAAACAAAAAAGCCATGTCAAATAAGATCAACATGTATCAGTGGACAGGAACGTTTTCTCTAGGCAACAGTATACTTTCTAGCACACAAGAAGGCATGCAGCAAGTGTTATCAAAGGCAACCACATACAAAACAAAGTCTGCATGGACAACACACAGTTAAAAATAATCTGTCACGGCTCCTGACCTTGCATATGCCAAGGAAATCATTCTGGAAAAATACTTTTTTCATAAATATTTGTTCAGTTCCTTTGTTAGGACATGTTCACATGATGGATTTTCATGTGGACTTCGACAAAGTCAGAGGGGCTTATCCACACCCAGAACTGCAGCAAAATCCAAAGCATATGGAATTAAAATCCACATTAGGAATCTGAAGGTATTTCCTCATATTTCCGACACAGAAACGCAACAGATAAATTGGTTATATGCATGGAACCTTATTTCTCATAATATTTAGGAATAAATAGACAGCCAGGTGTTACTACACTGCTCAAAAAATAACGGGAACACTATGATAACACATCCTAGATCTGAATGAATGAACTAATCGTATGAAATACTTTCGTCTTTACATAGTTGAATGAGGCTCAGTAGTGTGTGTGAGGCCTCCACGTGCCCCTATGACCTCCCTACAATGCCTGGGCATGCTCCTGCTGAGGTGGTGGATGGTCTCCTGAGGGATGTCCTCCCAGACCTGGACTAAAGCATCCACCAACTCCTGGACAGTCTGTGGTGCAACGTGGTGTTGGTGGATGGAGTGACACATGATGTCCCAGATGTGCTCAATCGGATTAAGGTCTGGGGAATGGACGGGCCAGTCCATAGCATCAATGCTTTCCTCTTGCAGGAACTGCTGACACAATCCAGCCACATGAGATCTAGCATTGTCTTGTATTAGGAGGAACCCTGGGCCAACCGCACCAGCATATGGTCTCACAAGGGGTCTGAGGATCTCATCTCTGTACCTAATGGCAGTCAGGCTACCTCTGGCAAGCACATGGAGAGTTGTGAGGCCCCCACCAAAAAAATGCCACCCCACACCATTACAGACCCACCGCCAAACTGGTCATGCTGGGGGGTGTTGCAGGCAGCAGAACGTTTTCCACGGCATCTCCAGACTCACATGTCACATGTGCTCAGTGTGAATCTGCTTTCATCTGTGAAGAGCACAGGCCACCAGTGGCAAATTTGCCAATCTTGGTGTTCTCTGGCAAATGCCAAACATCCTGCACGGTTTTGGGCTTTAAGCACAACCCCCACCTGTGGATGTCGGGCCCTCATACCACACTCATGGAGTCTGATTCTGACCGTTTGAATGGACACATGCACATTCGTGGTCTGCTGGAGGTCATTTTGTAGGGCTCTGGAAGTGCTCCTCCTTGCACAAAAGCGGAGGTAGCGGTCCGGCTGCTGGGTTGTTGCCCTCCTACGGCCTCCTCCACGTCTCCTGATGTACTGGCCTGTCTCCTGGTAGCGCCTTCATGCTCTGGACACTATGCTTGCATTGATGTGACATCCTGATTGAGCTGCACTACCTGAGCCATTTGTGTGGGTTGTAGACTACGTCTCATGCTACCACTAAAGTGAAAGCACCACCAGCATTCAAAAGTAGGAAGCATATGAACTGAGAAGTGGTCTGTGGTCCCCACCTGAAGAACCACTCCTTTATTGGGGGGGGTGTCTTGCTAATTGCCTATCATTTCCACCTGTTGTCTGTTCCATTTACACAACAGCATGCGAAATTGATTGTCAATCAGTGTTGCTTCCTGAGTGGACAGTGTGATATCACAGAAGTGTGATTGTCTTGGAGTTACATTGTGTTGTTTAAGTGTCCCCTTTATTTTTTTGAGCAGCGTAGTTAAGTGCTACTACAAGTTAGGTTAGATGCATCCCCCTTAAGGACAGACATTTTTTTAAGTTAATGACCAGGCTTTTTTTTAAATGATAACTTTGGAAAGCTATTTCTGAGATAATTTTTTCGTGACATTGTACTTTACATAAGTGGTGCATTTTTGTTGACACATGCTGCATTTTTTGTGAAAAACTGGAAAATTTCTGGCGGTTGTTTTACATTTTTTTTTTATAGTGTTGACTGTACGGTAAAAGTGATGTTATATTTATTCTGTGGGTTGGTACGATTATAGCATCTTGGAGTAAATAATAGTTTGCTGTGTTACTGCAAACAGTCTGTTTCATGTCCATGGTTCAGGCATCATGTAACAACTGTAAGGTTCCTTTTATTGGGAGATACAAAAACAGTGTAGCACCACAATCTACCTTGTTTACTTAACTCAGTTGAAACGAAAACAGCATAGCTCCCAACGGCAAGCAGGTCGGTCAGGGCCAACATTCTCAAGATAGACCTGCATCTATCAGACACGTGCGTGCTCAGCCACTGCTCCATTCACACTCTACATGGCTTCTAAAGATGGCCTGGCACCCTGGGGTTGTAACTCCACAACCAGCTATCTATCGCTTATCTTGTATGTGTTTAGCCAGTTAAATGCTGTCCAAGAAGGGAAACTGCATGTTCAAGGGTATCCAATGATATTCAAGGGCATCCAATGGCTCTAGCTTTGCATGCTTAGAACTGGAGCCATTTACTGTAACTCCAGGTGCAGACACGGAGTACATTTTCTGCTACAGGTCGACACAAATCCACAGCAAAATCAAATCCTGTTGCTGCAAGTAACCTGCAGATTTCTCGTTTTCTCCCATCAATGACATGAGACACATGGGTCAACACTATCACTGGAGGCCACTAAACGGTCTTATCCTAAGGCTATAAGCACACACAGTATTTTGTTTGCCCTTTTTCTTCTTATTGCTACAGCAAACGCTGTTACACAATTTGCATACTGTCCATTTTTGTAGTCGTAAATAGCCCAGAAAACATTCTTAGGAACAGCCCAAGAGAAGTTCCGGGTTCATAATTTCATATTTATAATTATAGATGTAAAATTGAACCGACATAAATTTTACTAAAATTTGGTTGTTAAAAAAAAAAGGGTTGTTTTTCCTTTATACATGGAAATCTCAAGCATTTCAAATATTTTGCACATTTTTATGGGCGAAATCTACAAAGAATCTTCATCAAAATCTACAATTGACTGTGTACAATGTATGCCACTGGTGATGTCAATAATAGGCCATATGATGACATGGATGTGACATAATGTATAATGTGTGTGGTGATGTCTCTACATCATGTGATGACATGGATGTGACATAATGTATAATGTGTGTGGTGAGGTCACTATATCATGTGATGACACGGATGTGACAATGTATACTGTGTGTGGTGATGTTATGACACGGATGTGACATAATGTATAATGTGTGTGGTGATGTGATGACATGGATGTGACATAATGTATACTGTGTGTGGTGATGTGATGACAGATATGACATAATGTATACTGTGTGTGGTGATGTCACTACATCATGTGATGACACGGATGTGACATAATGTATAATGTGTGTGGTGATGTGATGACATGGATGTGACAATGTGTAATGTGTGTGGTGATGTGATGACACAGATGTGACATAATGTATACTGTGTGTGGTGATGTGATGACATGGATGTGACAATGTGTAATGTGTGTGGTGATGTGATGACACAGATGTGACATAATGTATACTGTGTGTGGTGATGTGATGACACGGATGTGACATAATGTATACTGTGTGTGGTGATGTCACTACATCATGTGATGACACGGATGTGACAATGTATACTGTGTGTGGTGATGTCACTACATCATGTGATGACACGGATGTGACAATGTATAATGTGTGTGGTGATGTGATGACACGGATGTGACAATGTATAATGTGTGTGGTGATGTGATGACACGGATGTGACATAATGTATAATGTGTGTGGTGATGTGATGACATGGATGTGACAATGTATAATGTGTGTGGTGATTTGATGACATGGATGTGACATAATGTATAATGTGTGTGGTGATGTGATGACATGGATGTGACAATGTATAATGTGTGTGGTGATTTGATGACATGGATGTGACATAATGTATAATGTGTGTGGTGATGTGATGACACGGATGTGACATAATGTGTGGGGTGATGTGATGACACGGATGTGACATAATGTATACTGTGTGTGGTGATGTGATGACACGGATGTAACAATGTATACTGTGTGTGGTGATGTGATGACACGGATGTGACATAATGTATAATGTGTGTGGTGATGTGATGACACGGATGTGACATAATGTATAATGTGTGTGGTGATGTGATGACATGGATGTGACAATGTATAATGTGTGTGGTGATGTGATGACACGGATGTGATAATGTATAATGTGTGTGGTGATGTGATGACATGGATGTGACAATGTATAGTGTGTGTGGTGATTTGATGACATGGATGTGACATAATGTATAATGTGTGTGGTGATGTGATGACATGGATGTGACATAATGTATAATGTGTGTGGTGATGTGATGACACAGATGTGACATAATGTATACTGTGTGTGGTGATGTCACTACATCATGTGATGACACGGATGTGACATAATGTATACTGTGTGTGGTTATGTGATGACACGGATGTGACATAATGTATAATGTGTGTGGTGATGTGATGACACGGATGTGACATAATGTATAATGTGTGTGGTGATGTGATGACATGGGTGTGACAATGCATGTGTGTGGTGATGTGATGACACAGATGTGACAATGTATACTGTGTGTGGTGATGTCACTACATCATGTGATGACACGGATGTGACATAATGTATAATGTGTGTGGTGATGTGATGACACGGATGTGACATAATGTATAATGTGTGTGGTGATGTGATGACACGGATGTGACAATGTATAATGTGTGTGGTGATGTGATGACACGGATGTGATAATGTATAATGTGTGTGGTGATGTGATGACATGGATGTGACAATGTATAATGTGTGTGGTGATGTGATGACATGGATGTGACAATGTATAGTGTGTGTGGTGATTTGATGACATGGATGTGACATAATGTATAATGTGTGTGGTGATGTGATGACATGGATGTGACATAATGTATAATGTGTGTGGTGATGTGATGACACAGATGTGACATAATGTATACTGTGTGTGGTGATGTCACTACATCATGTGATGACACGGATGTGACATAATGTATACTGTGTGTGGTTATGTGATGACACGGATGTGACATAATGTATAATGTGTGTGGTGATGTGATGACACGGATGTGACATAATGTATAATGTGTGTGGTGATGTGATGACATGGATGTGACAATGTATAATGTGTGTGGTGATGTGATGACACGGATGTGATAATGTATAATGTGTGTGGTGATGTGATGACACGGATGTGACATAATGTATAATGTGTGTGGTGATGTGATGACACGGATGTGACATAATGTATAATGTGTGTGGTGATGTGATGACATGGATGTGACAATGTATAATGTGTGTGGTGATGTGATGACACGGATGTGATAATGTATAATGTGTGTGGTGATGTGATGACATGGATGTGACAATGTATAATGTGTGTGGTGATGTGATGACATGGATGTGACAATGTATACTGTGTGTGGTGATGTGATGACACGGATGTGATAATGTATAATGTGTGTGGTGATGTGATGACATGGATGTGACAATGTATAATGTGTGTGGTGATGTGATGACATGGATGTGACAATGTATAGTGTGTGTGGTGATTTGATGACATGGATGTGACATAATGTATAATGTGTGTGGTGATGTGATGACATGGATGTGACATAATGTATAATGTGTGTGGTGATGTGATGACACAGATGTGACATAATGTATACTGTGTGTGGTGATGTCACTACATCATGTGATGACACGGATGTGACATAATGTATACTGTGTGTGGTTATGTGATGACACGGATGTGACATAATGTATAATGTGTGTGGTGATGTGATGACACGGATGTGACATAATGTATAATGTGTGTGGTGATGTGATGACATGGGTGTGACAATGCATGTGTGTGGTGATGTGATGACACAGATGTGACAATGTATACTGTGTGTGGTGATGTCACTACATCATGTGATGACACGGATGTGACATAATGTATACTGTGTGTGGTGATGTGATGACATGGATGTGACAATGTATACTGTGTGTGGTGATGTGATGACATGGATGTGACAATGTATACTGTGTGTGGTGATGTGATGACACGGATGTGACATAATGTGTGTGGTGATGTGATGACATGGATGTGACAATGTATACTGTGTGTGGTGATGTGATGACACGGATGTGACATAATGTGTGTGGTGATGTGATGACATGGATGTGACAATGTATACTGTGTGTGGTGATGTGATGACACGGATGTGACATAATGTGTGTGGTGATGTGATGACATGGATGTGACAATGTATACTGTGTGTGGTGATGTGATGACACGGATGTGACATAATGTGTGTGGTGATGTGATGACACGGATGTGACATAATGTGTGTGGTGATGTGATGACACGGATGTGACATAATGTATAATGTGTGTGGTGATGTGATGACATGGATGTGAATGTATACTGTGTATGGTGATGTCACTACATCATGTGATGACATGGATGTGACATAATGTATAATGTGTGTGGTGATGTGATGACATGGATGTGAATGTATAATGTGTGTGGTGATGTGATGACATGGATGTGACATAATGTATAATGTGTATGGTGATGTGATGACATGGATGTGAATGTATACTGTGTATGGTGATGTCACTACATCATGTGATGACATGGATGTGACATAAGGTATGCCTTGTGTGTTGATGTCACTACGTCATGTCAGGACACGTGCATGTGGCAGATGTCATGGGCAGAGTAGTAGAAAGGCTACATGTCAGTTAGCAAGGTGTTTTTTTTTTTTTCATTTAAATGGGCACTGTCACCAACTTTTTTTTTTTGATATGTTGTAGTACTTGCGCAAATCACTGACAAGGTTGCGTCGCGGCCATGGAAGGATATTTTTAACACAGGGTGCCTCCAGTTGTTTCACCACTACAACTCCCAGCATGCCCGACAGCCAATAGATGTCAGGGCATGCTGGGAGTTGTAGTGGTGAAACAGCTGGAGGCACCACGTGTAGAAGAACTAAGGGCAGAAGTCAGCCCCCCCACAGCAGGCATCAGTGACATTGTGCCTGCTGGGGAAGTCTGCCTGGTAGTGAGCACACTACCAGGCAGACATAAAAGCATTTTTAATAAAGTTTAAAAAAAAAATTAAGGCAGGGAGGGGGTTAGGGATAGAGGGACAATAGGCAGGGACAGAAAAAAAAATGGATGGTGGGAGCTACCCTTTAAGTTCAAAAAGTTTTATATGAAAAGTCGCTCATATTCAGAATACTCCATTACTATCAGATTCTGTAGAATTTCAGCAAGGCGCTTGTTGTAGTGGGGTCAGCTTTTCGGGCCGAGTTTACTCCATATGACTGGGAGTAATAACAGATGACACGCATGCTTCCCATTGACTGTGCGGATCCCTCACATGAACAACAAATGACAGACAACGTGCTTCCTCCTTCCTGTCACTGCAGAAAGTCCCTGTGCTGACGTATGTCGGAAATCCCTGAGTGCGCCAGTGCCCTCCCCTCCCTGCCCGGCGAGCTACACATCCTCATTAGGGCAGCCGGAGATCCCGGAGGTTCCTCTCCGTGTTCTCTACCCTCCCGTGCCATGTTGTGGCCCTTACACAAAGTCCTAACAGCTACTCTTCCCGCACAACTGCTGTGTGAAAAGTCACTTCTCCAGCACACAGAGGGTTACACCGGCTAACACTACACACAGAGCACAAACTACAACATACTCACCAGAACATGCACGGGGTTTCCCACACAGACCCTCCTACAGGGAGACTGGAAGGAGCTCCCGGCCCCCTCCCCCTTTTTCTAGAAAGTGTCCTGGGTGAGGGAGAGGAAATGTGAGCGGGATAGAGGCCTGTACACACGACGCGCCGCCGCCGCCTCCTACAGCCCAGCGGCTGTACTTTCCATGAGTTTCTAGGCTTTGTCAGTAAGTGTGAGAGGAAGGAGCCCTGCTGTACAATGCTGAGAGGGATAGCATGGGGAGGAGCCGGGGGCAGGACCTCAGCCTACAATGTGCCTGGCCAGCCGAGGAATCCCCTCACTGCACCCTGTTCACATCCTGCAACAGCTTAACCCAGTGTCTGCCAAACCAGTGTGCCTTTAGCTGTTGCAAAACTACGACTCCCAGTATGCCCGGACAGCCTTTGGCATGCTGGGAGTTGTAGTTGTATAACAGCTAGCCTAAGGCTGTCCGGGCATGCTGGGAGTTGTAGTTTTGCAACGGCTTGCCAAAGGCTGTCCTGGCATGCTGGGAGTTGTAGTTGTGCAACAGCTTGCCAAAGGCTGTCCGGGCATGCTGGGAGTTGTAGATTGGCAACGGCTTGTAAAGGCTGTCTGGGCATGCTAGGAGTTGTAGATTTCCAACAGCTTGCCAAAAGCTGTCCAGTTGTCACGCCCCCTCCCATAGGCTTGCATTGAGGGGCAGAGTGTGACATCACACGGGGACGGAGGCGTGACGTCACACGCCTCCTGCCCCATGGTCACCAGTAATCAGACCCGGAGCGAACATGCTCCGGGGTATGATTATAACTGGGGTGCTGCGTGCAAGAACACGGGGGTCCCCAGCGGCAGGACCCCCGCGATCAGGCATCTTATCCCCTATCCTTTGGATAGGGGATAAGATCTCTAAGCGCCGGAGTACCCCTTTAATGTGTTAGAAATTCTATAAGGAGAAGGGGGCGTGTCTCTCCCTGTGGTGGTGGGAGGTAATTGGTCCGTCTGTTCATGCCACTTTGTTAATGAGTCATCTCTTGTCCATGATTCCTAGACAAGCCTGATGCTGCTACAGGGCTGGTTAGTGTCTTAGTAGGTATGAGGACTCCTAGTGGTGGGATTTTCAGGAACTGTTTTCTTTATTAAATATAAAAAAAATTAAACAACCATATTACAAAAGGTCTTTTACCTGTTAAGGTACGCCCTTGCTCCCAAGTCCTTAACTGGGCACTGTCAGATACAAAAACATTTCATATGTTGTAAAGCATGCAAAACCAACAGGTTTTGCAATTGCTTTCATTAGAACATTTTCAGTATTTCATACTCCCTGCCTGCTTGGACACCTACAAGTCCTGCTGTGTCCATGCATCATCACCTATGTCATGGACACACTTCCTTGATTGACAGCTGTGAGCGCAGGACTCATAGCTGGAGGAAAGATCCTCCCACTGTCAGCTTGTGTCCCACTACTGTCAGTGAGGACAAGCTGGGAGTTGTAGTTTTGCTAATGGAAGGGGAGATGTGAGCACACAGCATATTGAGGGAGGGGGCGGAGACCTGCACAGTGAGGCCACGCCCCCTCCCTTTGAGAGGAATTCAGACTAATGAGCTAAATTAACCCCTTAAGGACCCTGGGTTTTTCCGTTTTTGCACTTTCGTTTTTTCCTCCTTACCTTTTAAAAATCATAGCCCTTTCAATTTTGCACCTAAAATTCCATATGATGGCTTATTTTTTGCGCCACCAATTCTACTTTGCAGTGACATCAGTCATTTTACCCAAAAATCTACGGCAAAACGTAAAAAAATAATAATTGTGCGACAAAATTGAAGAAAAAACACCATTTTGTAATTTTGGGGGCTTCCGTTTCTACGCAGTACATTTTTCGGTAAAAATGACACCTTATCTTTATTCTGTAGGTCCATACGGTTAAAATGATATCAGTTTGATTTTGTTGTACTTCTGTAAAAAATCATAACTACATGCAGAAAAATTCATACGTTTAAAATTGTCATCTTCTGACCCCTATAACTTTTTTATTTTTCCGCATATGGGGCGGTATGTGGTATGTCATTTTTTGCGCCATGATCTGAAGTTTTTAGCTGTATCATTTTTGTATTGATCGGACTTTTTGATCGCTTTTTATAAATGTTTTCATGATATAAAAAGCAACCAAAAATACGTTATTTTGGACTTTGGAATTTTTTTGCGCGTACACCATTGACCGTGCGGTTTAATTAATGATATATTTTTATAGTTCGGACATTTATGCACGCGTCGATACCACATATGTTTATATTTACTTTTATTTACATGGTGTTTTTTTTTATGGGAAAAGGGGGGTGATTTGAACTTTTATTAAGGAAAGGGTTAAATCACAACTTTTTTTTTTTTGCAGTGTTATAGCTCCCATAGGGACCTATAACACTGCATACACTGATTGCCAGCACTGTTCACTGCAAAGCCATAGCTTTGCAATGATCAGCGTTATCGGCGGTCGAATGCTTAAGCCGGAATCTCAGGCTTGGAGCAATCAATCACCGAGGGGACATGCCAGAGGCAGGTAAGAGGACCTCCGCTCGTGTCCCAGCTGATCGGGACACCGTATTTTCACTGCGGTAGTCCCGATCATCCCCGCTGAGCAGCCGGGCAGCTTTCACTTTCGGTTTAGACGCAGCTTTCAACTTTGAACGCCGCGTCTAAAGGGTTAATAGCGTGCCAAAGAAAAATGGAAAAATCTCCAAAAGGCATCACATTACAGATTAGATATTCTTATAATATGTCAACAAAAGTTAGATTTTATTTCCATCATTGACACTTTCAAAATAACAGAAAACAAAAAAAACGGCATCTGCAAAAGTTTGGGCACCCTGCAGAATTTATAGCATGCACTGCCCCCTTTGCAAGCTTGAGACCTGCCAGTGTAATGGATTGTTCTCAATCATCATCCGGGAAGACCAGGTGATGTCAATCTCAAAGGTTTTAAATGCCCAGACTCATCTGACCTTGCCCCAACAATCAGCACCATGGGTTCTTCTAAGCAGTTGTCTAGAAATCTGAAACTGAAAATAGTTGATGCTCACAAAGCTGGAGTAGGCTAAAAGAAGATAGCAAAACATTTTCAGATGTCAATATCCTCTGTTCAGAATGTAATTAAGAAATGGCAGTCATCAGGAACAGTGGAAGTTAAAGCAATATCTGGAAGACCAAGAAAAATATCAGAATGAACAGCTAGCAGGATGGTGAGAAAAACAATTCAAAACCCACATTTGACTGCACAATCCCTCCAGAAAGATCTGACAGACATTGGAGTTGTGGTACACTATTCCACTATAAAGAGATACTTGTACAAATATGGTCTTCATGGAAGAGTGATCAGAAGAAAACCTCTTCTACGTCCTCACCACAAAAATCAGCGTTTGAACTTTGCAAATGAACATATAGACAAGCCTGATGCATTTTGGAAACAAGTTCTGTGGACCGATGAGGTTAAAATTGAACTTTTTGGCCGGAATGAGCAAAGGTACGTTTGGAGAAGAAGGGGAACAGAATTTAATGAAAATAACCTCTGTCCAACTGTAAAGCATGGGGGTGGATCAATCATGCTTTGGGTTTGTATTGCAGCCAGTGGCACAGGGAACATCTCACAAGTAGAAGAATAAATGGATTCAATAAAATTTCAGCAAATTTTGGATGCTAACTTGCTGCCATCTGTAAAAAAGCTGAAGTTAAAGAGAGGATGGCTTCTACAAATGGATAATGATCCTAAACACACCTCGAACTCCACGGGGGATTACATCAAGAGGCGTAAACTGAAGGTTTTGCCATGGCCTTCACAATCTCCTGACCTCAACATAATTGAAAATCTATGGATAGACCTTAAACGAGTAGTGTGTGACAGACAGACCAGAATTCTCAAAGAACTGGAAGACTTTTGGAAGAATGGGCAAAGATACCTCAAACAAGAATTAAGAGACTCTTGGCTGGCTACAAAAAGCGTTTACAAGCTGTGATACTTGCCAAAGGGGGCAGTACAAGATATTAACTCTGCAGGGTGCCCAAACTTTTGCAGACACCTTTTTTTTTTTGTTTTCTGTTATTTTGAAAGTGTAAATGATGGAAATAAAATCTAACTTTTGTTGATATTTTATAAGGATATAAGGCCTAAAAACACATCTCTTCAGACAGGCCTACAACAGTCTATAATTGGCCTCAACATATCCCCAACATATCCTCAACATATCCTCAATATATCCTCACACCTCTTGTTTGAATAGTTATTGTGTAATTTTATGTCTGATACTTGTCTTTGTTTGTACCCCATAATTGTAAGCGCTGCGGAATCTGTAGGCGCTATATAAATAAATAAATAAATAGAAATGTCTAATTTGTAATTTGATGCCTTTTGGAGATTTTTCCATCTTTCCTTCGCTTCTTTATGCACATTAATACAAATTTTTACCTGGGGTGCCCAAACTTTTGATCCGCACTGTATAAGGTTAGCTAAACCGCATGGTTGATGGCGCACATGTAAAAAAATACCAATTCCAAAATTGTGCAGTTTTGGTCTCTTCACATGCCATAAAAAAAAGTATAAAAAGCAATCAAAAACTCCCATCAAAACAAAATTGGTACTAATAAAAACTACAGACCACAGCGCAAAAAATTAGCCCTCATATAGCCCCATATGCTGAAAAATAAAAAAAAAGTTCTAGGAGTCAGAAGATGACAATTTGAAACATACAAATTTTGGTGCATGTAATTATAATTTTTTTTAACTCCTTCAGGACGAATGGCGTACATGTACTCCCCTCTCCAGGTCCCGGTGTCTAAACCGTGACCCCGCATCACACCAGGTCGGTCCCAGCTGCTAACGATAGCCGGGACCCTGGGCTAATAGCGCACGGCACCGATCATTGTGCCGTGCGCTATTAACCCTTTAGACACGGCAATCAAATTTGACCGCCGCATCTAAAACTGAAAGTAAACGCTTCCCGGCAGCTCAGTTGGGCTGATCAGCTAGGATTCGAGCGGAGGCCCCCTTACCTTGCTCCGTTGTGTCCGATCGGCATTTGATTGCTCCAAGCCTGAGCTACAGGCTTGAGCAATCGAGCCCCTATCTTGCTGATCCATACAAAGCTATGGCTTTGCAGGGATCAGGGTAAAAGATCAGTGTGTGCAGTGTTATAGATCCCTATGGGAGCTATAACACTGCAAAAAAATGTGTAAAAAAAAAAAAAAGTTACAAAGATCATATTAGGTCAAGGGATAGTTGGAGTGCAGCTATTTAGTGCCAGGCAGGCCAGTCAGGGTGTTCCCCGATGCAGTACGCTCCCCGTCACTCTCTAGCAACGAAACTGGTAATAAAGGGTAAATAAAGAACTTCAGATATTAACATAAGGGAAAACCTTTCTGCTTTTAACCCCTTAAGGACCGGGGGTTTTTCCGTTTTTGCATTTTCGTTTTTTGCTCCTTGCCTTTAAAAAATCATAACTCTTTCAATTTTGCACCTAAAAACCCATATGATGGCTTATTTTTTGCGACACCAATTCTACTTTGTAATGACGTCAGTCATTTTGCCCAAAAATCTACGGTGAAACGGAAAAAAAATCATTGTGCGACAAAATTGAAAAAAAAAATGCAGTTTTGTAACTTTTGGGGGCTTCCGCTTCTACGTAGTACATTTTTCGGTTAAAATGACACCTTATCCTTATTCTGTAGGTCCATACAATTAAAATGATACCCTACTTATATAGGTTTGATGTTGTCGTACTTCTGGAAAAAATCATAACTACATGCAGGAAAATTTATATGTTTCAAAATGTCATCTTCTGACCCCTATAACTTTTTTATTTTTCCGTTTATGGGGCGGTATGAGGGCTCATTTTTTGCGCCGTGATCTGACGTTTTTAACGGTACCATTTTTGCATTGATAGGACTTATAGATTGCTTTTTATTCATTTTTAAATTATATAAAAAGTGACCAGAAATGCACTATTTTGAACTTTGGAATTTTTTTGCGCGCACGCCATTGACCGAGCGGTTTAATTAATGATATATTTTTATAATTCGGACATTTCCGCACGCGGTGATACCATATATGTTTATTTTTATTTTTATTTACACTGTGTTTTTTTATTGGAAAAGGGGGGTGATTCAAAAGGGAGAGGAGTTAAATGATCTTTATTCACTTTTTTTTGTTCACTTTTTTTTTGCAGTGTTATAGGTCCCATAGGGACCTATAACACTGCACACACTGATCTTCATCATTGATCACTGGTTTCTCAGTCATTTTGTCATTTTGAATACTTTGAGGAGTACAGTTTTTATAATGGGGTCATTTGTGGGGTATTTCTAATATGAAGGCCCTTCAAATCCACTTCAAAACAGAACTGGTCCCTGAAAAATTTCGATTTTGAAAATGTTGTGGAAAATTGCTGCTATACTTTGAAGCCCTCTGATGCCTTTCAAAAGTAAAAACATGTCAACGTTATCATGGAAACATAAAGTAGACATATTGTATATGTGAATCAATATATAATTTATTTGGAATATTCATTTTCCTTATAAGCAGAGAGCTTCAAAGTAAAAAAAAATGCAAAATTTTACCACTAATATAAAGTAGAATATGTCACGAAATCTCGGAATCAGAATGAAAGGTAAAAGCATACCAGAGTTGTTAATGCTTAAAGTGACAGTGGTCAGATGTGCAAAACATGGCCGGGTCCTACAGTGAAAATTGGCCGGGTCCTTAAGAGGTGAGGAGCCTTGGATGAAGTGAGGTGGCGTGGCTTATTTCTCATGCAGACAGAGAAAAAAAAAGCTATGACATCTTGTCCACAACAGACTCAGAACTGTGGACAACAGTAAAAGAAAACCCTCTGAACTACAGAACTTCTCGCCCAACAAAAAGGTAAGCAAAACACACACATGCTGCCAAAAGATATAACACATGTATATTGCAAAAAAACTAAATTTACAAAGAAGATGCCATAATAGTCAAAAAAATTTACCACCGGAGTACCCCTTTAAGGACTGAGCCCTTTTTGCAATTCTGACCACTTTATGCATTAATGACTCTGGGATGCTTTTACCGATTATTCTGATTCCGAGACTGTTTTTTCGTGACATATTCTACTTTAACATAGCGGTAAATTTTTGTCATTACTTGCATTCTTTTCGAACAAATTTTGCTGTCATGGTTTTTGGGGGCCATGTTGCATTTAGGAAGCCCCCATGGTGTCAGAACAGCAAAAAAAAAAAAAAAAAAAACACATGGCATACTATTTTGGAAACTACACCCCTCAAGGAACGTAACAAGGGGTATAGTGAGCCTTAACACCCCACAGGTGTTTGACGACTTTGCGTTGAAGTTGGACATGAAAATGGAAAATTTGATTTTTAACACTAAAATGATGGTGTTACCCCAAATTTTTCTTTTTCACAAGGGGTAATAGGAGAAAATGGACCCCACAATTTAAAGCCCAATGTCACCTGATTAAGAAAACGCCCCATATGTGGACATTAAGTGCTCTGCTGGTGCACTACAGTGCTTAGAGAAGAAGGAGCAAAATTTCGCTTTTTGAAAGAGAATTTTGCTGAAATGGTTTTTGGGGGGCATGTTGCATTTAGAAAGTCCCCAGGGTGCCAGAACAGCAAAAAAACAAAAAAAAAACAAACGCATGGCATACTATTTTGGAAACTACACCCCTCAAGGAACGTAACAAGGGGTATAGTGAACCTTAACACCTCACAGGTGTTTGATGACTTTGCATTGAATTTGGACATGAAAATTGAAAATGAGATTTTTAACACTAAAATGATGGTGTTACGCCAAATTTTTCATTTTCACATGGTGTAATAGGAGTAAATGGACCCCATAATTTTGTAGCCCAATTTCTCCCAGTTAAGAAAACACCCCATATGTGGATGTCAAGTGCTCTGCTGGTGCACTACAGGTCTCAGAACAGAAGGAGCGCCATTGAACTTTTGGAGATAGAATTTTGCTGGAATTGAAGCCGGGGGCCATGTACATTTACAAACCACCCATGGTGCCAGAACAGCAGAACCCTCCCCACATGTGACCACATTTTGGAAACTACACCCCTCAGAGAATGTAATAAGGGGTGCAGTGAGCATTCTCACCCCACTGGCATTTGACAGATCTTTGGAAAAGTGGGCTGTGTAAATGAAAAATTACATTTTTCATTTTCACGGACCACTGTTCAAAAAATCTGTCAGACACCTGTGGGGTGTAAATGCTCACTTTACCCCTTATTACATTACGTGAGGGGTGTAGTTTCCAAAATGGAGTCACATGTGGGAGTGGTCCACTGTTCTGGCAACATGGGGGCTAAATGTACATGGCCATCAATTCCAGACACATTCTCTCACCAAAAGCCCAATGGCGCTCCTTTTCTTCTGAGCATTGTAGTTCGCCTGCAGAGGACTTTACGTCCACACATGGGGTATTTATATACTCAGAAAAAATGGGGTTACATATTTTGGGGGGCTTTTTTTCCTATTACCCCTTGTGAAAATGAAAAATTTGGGATAACACCAGCATTTTCGTCCAACTTTAAGGAAAATTCGTCAAACACCTGTGGGGTTTTAAGGCTCACTATACCTCTTGTTACGCTCCGTGAGGGGTGTAGTTTCCAAAATGGGGTCACATGTGGGCATTTATTTTTTTGCATTTATGTCAGAACCGCTGTAAAATCAGCCACCCCTGTGCAAATCACCAATTTAGGCCACAAATGTACATAGTGCGCTCTCACTCCTGAGCCTTGATGTGTGCCCGCAGAGCATTTTACGTCCACATATGGGGTATTTCCGTACTCAGGAGAAATTGCGTTACAAATTTTGGGGGTCTTTTTTTTTTCCTTTTCCTTCTTGTGAAAATGAAAAGTATGGGCCAACAGCAGCATGTAAGTGTAATATTTTTTATTTTTTTTACACTAACAGGCTGGTGTAGATCCCAATTTTGCCTTTTCATAAGGGGTAAAAGGAGAAAAAGCCCCCCAAAATTTGTTGGGCAATTTTTCCCGAGTACGGAAATACCCCATATGTGGCCCTAAACTGTTGCCTTGAAATACGACAGGGCTCCAAAGTGAGAGAGCGCCATGCGCCTTTGAGGCCTAAATTAGATATTTGCATAGGGACGGACTCGGATGTAAGAATTAGACTTGCCTCCAATACCACAATTGTTTCCCAAACAGGGTGCCTCCAGCTGTGGCAAAACTCCCAGCATGCCTGGACAGTCATTTTTATTTGGGGGGGGGGGGGTGGGGGTAACTGTGTAGGGGTATGTGTATATGTAGTGATTTATACTTTATTGTGTGTAAGTATTAGTCACTGACAGCTCCGATCATACCTTTTTTCCTGCCGATCAGATCATCAGAGACCCGATCAGCCCGGAATTGCGCAAATCAACGATCTCAGGACCCCCCAGACATTTGCACGGGATGCCTGCTGAATGATTTCAGCAGGCATCCCGGTCCTGTCCCCGTCCGGTGAGCGGCGAGGACCGGAAACACTCAGGGTGTACAGGTACACCCTGAGTCCTTAAGGATCGGGGATGCAGGGCTAATGGATTGTGTCCTTAAGGGGTTAAGGGTAGAGTCACACATAGTGTATATGCAGCATATTTCATGCTGCGTGTGAAACACTGCAAAGTGAGAAATATGCTGCGTATTTTCCTATAAACGACGGCAGCCCTGTGTGTGCTGTGAGGTTTGGAAGTGGGCCAAGCTTGCCCGCTGTGACGTGCGGGACTGCCTCCAAACCTCACTGCTCAGGAGAATACTAGAGATGGGCGAATTTAGGAAAATTTGATTCCGCTGATTCGCCGAATTTTCCGAGATCACATTGTGGCACAATGACGCAGCCTATGTAGGCCGCAGAGCGACAAAATGACAGAGTCTGGATGTGGCAGCAGATATTTTTTAAATGTCAATTGAAGATTTTAAAGAGATTAACAAGTTTAATGTGCCAGCAGCATGAGGGGATCACATGGCGGCACAATGACACAGCCTGGAGGTGGTGGCAACCTATGTAGTCAGCAGAGCAGAACAATGAGTATTGGCTTTATGGGCGTAGCAATACCTATTATTGTACATAATACTGTATTACCACAAAATTAATATATCAAGGAGATCACATGGTGGCACAATGACAGAGCCTGGTAATTATAATGAGCAAACTTGAAATCCTTTTTTGAGGACCCATTGGAGGACAAGTCTGGTGCCAGCAGCCGCGGTAATTCCAGCTCCAATAGTGTATAATTGCTGCAGTGTATCAGTTGCTGCAGTGGAAAAGCTTGTACTTGTATCTTAAAATCGAGCTGGCGGTCCGCCGCAAGGCGAGCTACCACCTGTCCCAGCCCCTGCCTCTCAGCCCCCCCCCCCTACCTGATGCGCATGACTGAGTGTCCTGGGGGCCCGAAGCATTTACCTTGAAAAATTCTGTATTACCACAAAATCAATATAACAAAGAGATCACATGGCGGCACAATGACAGAGCATGGAGGTGTCAGCAGCATGGCAAGACCATAGGGCAGCACTATGATAGAGCCTGGATGTGGCAGCAGTATGAGGAGACCATATGGCAGCACAATGACACAGTCTTGAGGTGGCAATAGCCTATGTAGGCCATAGAGCAGCACAATGACAGAGCCTGGAGATGGCAGCAGCATGAGGAGACCATATGGCGGCACAATGACACAGTCTGGAGGTGGCGACAACCTATGTAGGCTGACGAGCGGAACAATGACAGAGCCCAGAGGTGTCAGCAGCATGAGGAGATCATAAGGCAGCACAATTACAGAGCCTGGAGATGGCAGCATCTGGAGTCCTGAAAGTGACCCGGTGACAGAGTGGGGTGGTGGGTGGCAATACCAGAACCCGCTGACGAAGGTGGGTAGAAGAAGGAGCTCTTGGCATCAGATGTGTGGCATCAGGCAGGTGTCGGGATCAGAATAGTAACTGAGGCAGGTAGGCAGAAGAAAAAGGTATCTTTTATCATAGTGTTGGTGTGGCACCATGGATAATCTAGGCTGATGCATCAGGCATTGGTGGGTGGAAATCCTGGCTGATCCAAGCCTTATTCATCTTGACAAAGGTCAGTCTCTCCACATTTTTGGTGGACAGGCGAGTTCTCCTTAGGGTTACTATGGCCCCCACCCCACTAAACACCCGCCCTGATGCCACACTACTGGCCAGGCAGGACAGCTTTTCCAGGGCAAACTCTGCTAGTTGCGGCCACAAATCCAGTTTGGCTGCCCAGAAGTCCAGCGGATCTTCAATGTGGGTTGGCAGGGTCCTGTCCAAGTATGCCACCACCTGCTGGTTCAGGTCCTGCTCAAGGTCTACCTGCTGCTGCTGATTAGTTGCTTCACCATGCAGGTGAAGAAAGCTACTCATCAGGGACTGTAGAATCAGGCTGCTGCTGATGGAGCTGGTACTGCTCCTGCCACCCCTCCCCAGCAGCCATGGCAATGAAACGTGAGCACAGAGCCCCCCCCCCCCCCCAGTCAGACCTGCAAGAGGATGGATAATGGCGCAGATAGGCATCGGCCAACTGACTACATCTCTGTAGTAGGTCGGTTTGTCCCCCCTCTCAGTGGGGGTAAAAAAAGGCTCCCGTTTTGTGCAACAAGGTGGAGATCAAGAAGTCCTCCCGCTGTCGAATGCTGACAATTCGGCTGTCACTACGCAAGCAAGTGAGCATGCATCCTGCCATTTGTGCAAGTAACTCAGAGGAACTCCCTGCCTCCATCTCCACTGCAAACTGCCACAGTGTGTCTAGGTCCTCTGTTTCGTCTTCCTCATCACCCTGTAGCTCCTCCTCTCCTGTCAGTATCAAAACCACCCATTTCGCAACACATTGCCTGTGCTCCACTGTCCTCCTCCCCCTTCTCCTCCTCTTCCAGTTCAGCCCCCAAAGGACTCATGTGGCCGTGAGATGTAGGCAACATGTCTGACCAGCCATTGTTTTCACCATCTGTTTTAGGAAATGAAGCAGTGGAATGACGTTGTTCATCCTGTAATCCTGGCGACTGAAAATAATGTGGCTTCCTCAAAGGGCCTGAGCAAACGGCAGGTGTCACGTATGAGCTGCCACTGGTTGACATAGAAGTTACATAGAAGAGTACCCCTATCCGTTTGAATCATCAAGAAATCGTTGATGGCCTTTCTCTGTTCGTATAGTCGGTCCAACATATGACGGGTGGAATTCCAACGTGTGGAAACGTTGCATTTCAGACTATGTTGGGGGATGTTGTTCTAACGCTGCAGCTATAGGAGGGTGTGATTTGCGGTGTACGAGTGGCCTAAGTGTATGCAAAGTTTTCTGGCCATTTTTAGGATGTCTTGCAGCTGGGTGGAACAATTTAAGAACCGCTTAACAACCAGATTGAACATGTGTGCCATGCAGGGCGCATGGCTTAGGCTTCCTTGATGCAACACAGACAAGATGTTCTTCACCATGGTTCCCATTTTCAGTTTTCGCGGAGAAGGCCATGATTTGATTTCTTGACGAATCACTTTGAGCAGTTCCTCCCCTGTGTGACTCCGTTCGCCAAGGCAAACCAGGTGAAGAACAGCGTGACATTGCCATGCCCTGCACACTTGGTATGCTGGAGGGGCACTGTGACTTGTCCATGCAGTGGATGCTGAGGACATGGTGGAGGATAAGAAGGCAGAGTCAGACATTGTCGCAGGACGAACGGCGTGAGAGCGTGGAGGCGGAAGTGGCGTGACCTGGCCAAATTGGGTGAATGTGCAGGACCCACATTCACCCAGTGGGCCGTAAAGGACATGTATTGTCCCTGACTGTAGTTACAGCTCCACACGTCAGCGCTGCCATGCACTTTGGTACACACCGACAGGCTCAAGGACTGGCCCACCTTCTGTTATACATATTTGTGCAGGGCTGGTACTGCCTTTTTCGAAAATAAATTACGGCTTGGGACTCTCCACCTCGGCTCGGCACAAGCCATCAATTCTCTGAAAAGGTGCAGAGTCCACCACTTGAAAAGGGAGAGACTGAAGCACAAGCAACTTGGACTGGAGCACATTCAGCTTCTGTGCCGTTGGATGAGTGGGCGAATACTGTTGTCCCTTGGACATGGCTTCACCGAGGGATTGCTGCCAGAATGACTCACTCGAAATAGGAGGAGCAGGAGCATCTGGACCAACAGATGATGGGAATGACAGACAGCTCCCTTTGGCTGAGGTGATGGAGCCTTGGCTCGTTGAAACAGGGAGCGGTGTGCCACTGGGTGATGCAGTAGGCTGCAGCAGGCTGGACCATCACATAAGAGCCACGGTTCTCCCAGGCCACTTTATGGTGAGGCTGCATATGTTGACGCAGGGCAGTGGTGCCAACATTGGGACCATGGCCATGCTTCACCTTTTGCCGACATATCTTACATGTGGCCATGTTAACCTCCTCCGGATCCAAAAACTGCCAAACCGCCGAGTAGCTGATTTTCCCCCCAACAGTCTGCACTGAGTGACTGCTACTGCCGCGGGCTCCGGGAACCCCTGCTCCACTACCTCCCAGGCAGGTAGGCTGCCGCCAAGCAGGTGGTGCACCCCATACATGTTTGGCTCCAGACTTCCCACTGCTGCCACCCTGCTGACTCCCAACCATGCTACGACCTTGCTGGCTCAGCTGCTGCCTCATGGGCAACCTGCCACCCTCTTCTCCTGATGATGATGAAGCCCCTTCTGCACCCGGCTCCCAAGTGCAATTGGCTTTATCACCATCGAGTTGTGTCTGCACGTCACTAATGTTATCCTCAAGTTCCTTAACGGTGTCTGCTTCAGAAGCCTGAACGCTCGCAATACCACCTCCCACGCCACTCTCTGCATCACTACTTGCCCGCCTAGCGGAGGAAGCGGCGGATGTCTCCTCCACATCTTGGCTAGGCAGTAGCTGCTGACTATCCTCTAATACATCGTCCTCGCTGTATAGAGGACCTGGGGCCACAGCATATAATACTTCTCTGCTTGAGGCAACAGCATAGGACAGAGGCAGTTGGAGGGCAGGGACTGCTCCCGGGCCCTGCCAACTGAGGGTTGAGTTTGAGGAACCCACCAACTGTTGACTGGGGGTGTGGGATGTCACTTGGTATGAAGTGGATGACTGAGTTAAAACAATCAATGAAGGCTGCTGGGTTGCTGGTCGAGACACGACCGCTTGCTGACAGCGGGAGCTCAGACCTCTGGACTGCTGCCATGCGCCCCTTCTCTGCTACAATCTCTTCCTGCACCTGATAAATTTAGGCTTCTGCCACTCCTCGGTGCATGGCCTGGCATTTCTCTGCCTGACTTACTTGTAGAACAGTGGCGTGCGTATATATTTTACTTTTTATAGAGTAATACGCCCCGGTACAGTTGCACCAGAAATAAGCGTAACAATCTAGTGTGTAAGTCTATATGGTTGCAACAGAAAAAATTGTACTCTCTCAGAACTGTCCCTGCCTGCACTATAGTTGCTTGTAGTCTTTGAAAAGGGATTGCTCCCAGTTCTGAACTCAATTCACAGACTCTGGAATAACTTCTGAAGTGTCCCTGCCTGCCCTATGGTTGCTTGCAGGCTTTGAATGGGGGGTGCTTTCTCTGATTATCTCAATTGGCAGAAAATGAAGAATGTAATTTTTTATTTGGACAGCCCACTGTTACAAAGATCCATCAAACGCCAGTGAGGTGTAAATGCTCACAGCACCCCTTGTAACGTTCCTTGAGGGGTTTGGTTTCCCAAATAGTGTGCCATGTGGGGTGTTTTTCGCTGTTCTGGCACCATGGGGGCTTCCTTAATGTGACATGGCCCCAAAAACCATTTCACCAAAATTCCCTTTCCAAAAGGCCAATGTCGCTCCTTCCCTTCTGAGCCCTCTAGTGCACCCGGCGATCACTTTACATCCACGTATGAGGTATTTCTTTACTCAAGAGAAATGGGATTTCAAATTTTGGGGGACATTTTCACCTATTACTCCTTGTGAAAATAAAAAATTCGGGGTAACATCAGCATTTTAGTATAAAAAAAAAAATTCATTTTCACGTCCAACTTCAACGCAAAGTCATCAAACACCTGTGGGGTGTTAAGGCTCACTGTACCCCTTGTTACGTTCCTTGAGGGGTGTAGTTTCCCAAATAGTAACAGGACATACCTGAGCCCGCACACTAACACCAAGGTTTCTCAAGTGGCATGGGTGCCACTTGAGAATCCTTGGCGTTGGTGTGCAGGCTCAGGTATGTCCTTCATATAAGGATATACTGGCTGATGTCTCAATTTTAACATCAGTGTTGATGGTTAGCCAATGTCATTGTTATATCTACCACAGTAGTGTACCTATGTATGTTTTTTTGCAGTCATAAAGTAGACATATTGTATTTGTGAATCAATATATAATTTATTTGGTATGTCTATTTTCCTTAAAAGCAGAGATCTCTGAATCAAATTCATGAGTACAAGCATCCCAGCGTTATTAATGCTTAAAGTGACAGTGGTCAGAATTGCAAAAAATGCTCTGGTACTTAGGAACAAAATGAGCTCGGTCCTCAAGGGGTTAACTTTGACCCCTTAAAGACATTTGCCCTGATTTACTAAGAGTGGAGTGTAGCTTTCTTTGTGGTTTTCTTTTTCCATCAGATATTTTTACATGGTATTTGTCACGATTCGGCTTACAGGTAGTGGATCCTCTGTGTCAGCGAGGGATTGGCGTGGACCGTGCTAGTGGACCGGTTCTAAGAGGCTACTGGTGTTCACCAGAGCCCGCCGCAAAGCGGGATGGTCTTGCTGCGGCAGTAGCAACCAGGTCGTATCCACTAGCAACGGCTCAACCTCGCTGACTGCTGAGAAGGCGTGGGACAGAAGGACTAGGCAGAGGCAAGGTCAGACGTAGCAGAAGGTCGGGGCAGGCGGCAAGGTTCGTAGTCAAGATGGATAGCAGAAGTTCAGGTAACACAGGCTTTGGACACACTAAACGCTTTCACTGGCACAAGGCAACAAGATCCGGCAAGGGAGTGCAGGGGCAGTGAGCAGATATAGTCTGGGAGCAGGTGGAAGCCAATTAAGCTAATTGGGCCAGGCACCAATCATTGGTGCACTGGCCCTTTAAGTCTCAGAGAGCTGGCGCGCGCGCGCGCCCTAGAGAGCGGAGCCGCGCGCGCCAGCACATGACAGCAGGGGACCGGGACGGGTAAGTGACCTGGGATGCGATTCGCGAGCGGGCGCGTCCCGCTGTGCGAATCGCATCCCCAACGGCCATGACAGTGCAGCGCTCCCGGTCAGCGGGACTGACCGGGGCGCTGCAGGGAGAGAGACGCCGTGAGCGCTCCGGGGAGGAGCGGGGACCCGGAGCGCTAGGCGTAACAGTATTTACTAAGGTTTCCCTACGTTTTGCTTTTTTTTTTTTTTTTTTTACACATGCTCTGATCTGTAGGGTTTTCCTCAGCTTAAATCCACCCCATTTTCAGTGGAAACCTTACTAAGTATGTTTTTTTTTTTCCGAAAATGTCCAAGACACGCACCCTTTTCAGTGACCACGCCCCTTTTCTCAGTAAAATGGGGAGTTGGTCAAGTTTTTTTTCAATTCAAGCGCAATGCGCCACAATCTGGCACACAACCCGACAAGGCATGTTGGGTTTACAATAGTAAATCTGGGCCATCGAGTTTTAGTCCGGGGATACAACCAATTTTTATTTTTGCATTCTTGTTTTTTCCCCAATTGCCTTTTATTTCTCCATCCACAGAGCCATGTGAGGGTTTTTTTTTTCATTGAACTTTTTTGGGTTTTCTATGTTATCATGATACCCATATTTACATAGTTTTCTTTTATTGTTATACTTTTAAAAAACAAACAAATCTTTTAACAAAATGAGCATGCTTAAAATTGCCCTTTTCTGCACCCTATAATTTTTTTCTTTTTCTGTATATGGGGGCGTATGAGGGCTCCTTTTCAACATCATGATTTGTAGTTTTTCTGAACCCTTTTTGTTTTGATGGGACTTTTGATTACTTTTTTTTTCTTTTGATTCTTTATGTTTGGTGCGACCGGAAATCAGCATTACTAGTGTTTGGTATTTTTTTGTTAAAGGGGTACTCCCATGGAAAACTTTTTTGTTAAATCAACTGGTACCAGAAAATTAAACAGATTTGTAAATTACTTCTATTAAAAAATCTTCCAGTACTTTTTAGGGGCTATATACTACAGAGGAAATGCTTTACTTTTTAGATTTCTCTGATGTCATGAACACAGTGCTCTCTGCTGACCCCTGCTGTCTATTTTAGGAACTGTCCAGAGCAGAAGAAAATCCCCATAGCAAACATATGTTGCTCTGGACAGTTCCTAAAATGGACAACAGAGGTCAGCAGAGAGCACTGTGGTCATGACATCAGAGAAATCTAAAGTAAAGCATTTCCTCTGTAGTATACAGCCCCTAAAAAGTACTGGAAGGATTAAGATTCTTTAATAGAAGTAATTTACAAATCTGTTTAACTTTCTGGCACCAGTTGATTTAAAAAAAAAAGTTTTCCACTGGAGTACCCCTTTAACCCCTTAACCCCTTCAGGACGGAGCCCATTTTGGCCTTAAGGACCGGAGCGTTTTTTGCACATCTGACCACTGTCACTTTAAACATTAATAACTCTGGAATGCTTTTAGTTATCATTCTGATTCCGAGATTGTTTTTTCGTGACATATTCTACTTTAACATAGTGGTAAATTTTTGTCGATACTTGCATCCTTTCTTGGTGAAAAATCCATAAATTTTATGAAAAATCGGAAAATTGCTGCTGGCCGTTGAAGCCCTCTGGTGTCTTCCAAAAGTAAAAACACGACAATTTTATGATGCAAACATAAAGTAGACATATTGTATATGTGAACCAAAAAAAATGTATTCGTAATATCCATTTTGCTTACAAGCAGAGAGCTTCAAAGTTAGAAAAATGCAAAATTTTCAAATTTTTCATCAAATTTATGGATTTTTCACCAAGAAAGGATGCAAGTATCGACAAAAATTTTCAAACTCAGTATTTTTCAGGGACCAGTTCAGGTTTGAAGTGGATTTGAAGGGTCTTCATATTAGAAATACCCCATAAATGACCCCATTATAAAAACTACACCCCCCAAAGTATTCAAACTGACATTCAGTCAGCGTTTTAACCCTTTAGGTGTTTCACACGGATAGCAGCAAAGTGAAGGATAAAATTCACAATCTTCATTTTTTACACTCACATGTTCTTGTAGACCCAATTTTTTAATTTTTACAAGGGGTAAAAGGACAAAATTTTTACTTGTATTTGTAGCCCAATTTCTCTCGAGTAAGCACATACCTCATATGTCTATGTAAAGTGTGCGGCGGGCGCAGTAGAGGGCTCAGAAGGGAAGGAGCGACAAGGGGATTTTGGAGAGTACGTTTTTCTGAAATGGTTTTTGGGGGGCATGTTACCTTTAGGAAGCCCTTATGGTGCCAGAACAGCAAAAAAAAACCACATGGCATACCATTTTGGAAACTAGACCCCTCGGGGAATGTAACATGGGATAAAGTGAACCTTAATACCCCACAGGTGTTTCACGACTTTTGCAAATGTAAAAAAAAAAAAAATAATGTTACCTAAAATGCTTGTTTTCCCAAATTTTTTTTATTTTTAAAAAGGGTAATAGCAGAAAATACCCCTAAAAATTTGAAGCCCAATTTCTCCCGATTCAGAAAACATCCCATATGGGGGTGAAAAGTGCTTTGCTGGCGCACTACAGGTCTCGGAAGAGAAGGAGTCACATTTGGCTTTTTGAACGCAAATTTTTCTCTGGGGGCATGCCGCATTTAGGAAGCCCCTATGGTGCCAGGATAGCAAAAAAAAAAACCACATGGCATACCATTTTGGAAACTAGACCCCTCGGGGAACGTAACAAGGGGTTAAGTGAACCTTTATACCCCACAGGTGTTTCACGACTTTTGCATATGTAAAAAAAAAATTTTTTTTTAACCTAAAATGCTTGTTTTCACAAACATTTTACATTTTTAAAAAGGGTAAAAGCAGAAAATACCCCCCAAAATTTGTAACACAATTTCTCCCGAGTACGGCGATACCCCATATGTGACCCTAAACTGTTGCCTTGAAATACGACAGGGCTCTAAAGTGAGAGCGCCATGCGCATTTGAGGCCTAAATTAGGGATTGCATAGGGGTGGACATAGGGGTATTCTACGCCAGTGATTCCCAAACAGGGTGCCTCCAGCTGTTGCAAAACTCCCAGCATGCCTGGACAGTCAACGGCTGTCCGACAATACTGGGAGTTGTTTTGCAACAGCTGGAGGCTCCGTTCTGGAAACAGTGGCGTACCAGACGTTTTTCATTTTTATTGGGGAGGGGAGGGGGGCTGTGTAGGGGTATGTGTATATGTAGTGTTTTTTTACTTTTTATTTTATTTTTTGTGGTAGTGTAGTGTAGTGTTTTTAGGGTACAGTCACACGGGCGGGGGTTCACAGTAGTTTCTCGCTGGCAATTTGAGCTGCAGCAGAAAGTTTGCGGCAGCTCAAATTTGCAGCCAGATACTTACTGTAATCCTCCGCCCATGTGAGTGTACCCTGTACGTTCACATTGGGGGGGACATCCAGCTGTTGCATAACTACAACTCCCAGCATGCCCGTTGGCTGTCGGTGACTGCTGAGAGTTGCAGTTTTGCAACAACTGTAGGCACACTGGTTATGTATCACTGAGTTTGTGACCTAACTCAGTGTTTCACAACCAGTGTGCCTCCAGCTGTTGCAAAACTACAACTCCCAGCATGTACGGTGCATGGTGTACGGTGACTGCTGAGAGTTGTAGTTTGCAACAGCTGGAGGCACACCGGTCGTGAAACACTGAGTTAGGTAAAAAAAAACTCTGAGTTTCACAACCAGTGTGCCTTCAGCTGTTGCAAAACTACAACTCTCAGCAGTCACCGACAGCCAACGGGCATGCTGGGAGTTGTAGTTATGCAACCAGCAGATGCACCACTACAACTCCCAGCATGCACTTTAGCGGTTTGTGCAAGCTGGGAGTTGTAGTTAGACAACAGCTGAAGGTACACTTTTCCATAGAAAGAATGTGCCTCCAGCTGTTGCAAAACCATAAGTCCCAGCATGCCCATAAGGGAATGCTGGGAGTTGTGGTGGTCTGCCTCCTGCTGTTGCATAACTACAGCTCCCAGCATGCCCTTTTTGCATGCTGGGAGCTGTTGCTAAGCAACAGCAGGAGGCTGTCACTCACCTCCAACGATCCAGAAGCTGCAGGTCAGTCCCGCCGCCGCAGCTGCTCCTGGGGCCCCGATCCCAACAGGGGCGCCGGGGATCGGGGTCCCCAGCACCAGGGGTGCACGTCCCGCACCCGCTCACGTCCTCCAGAAGAGGGGCGGAGCGGGTGCGGGAGTGACACCCGCAGCAGGCGCCCTGATTGGTCGGCCGGTAATCCGGCCGACGAATCAGGGCGATCGTGAGGTGGCACCAGTGCCACCTCACCCCTGCAGGCTCTGGCTGTTCGGGGCCGTCAGAGACGGCCCCGAACAGCCAGTAATTCCGGGTCAGCGGGTCACTGGAGACCCGATTGACCCGGAATCGCCGCAGATCGCTGGACTGAATTGTCCAGCGATCTGCGGCGATCGCCGACATGGGGGGGCATAATGACCCCCCTGGGCGATATGCCGGGATGCCTGCTGAACGATTTCAGCAGGCATCCGGCTCCGGTCCCCAACCGGCTAGCGGTGGGGGCCGGAATTCCCACGGGCGTATGGATACGCCCTTGGTCCTTAAGAACTCGGGATTCAGGGCGTATCCATACGCCCTATGTCCTGAAGAGGTTAAGGACCCAGCCATTTTACACCTTAGGACCCAGCCATTTTTTGCACATCTGACCACTGTCACTTTAAACATTAATAACTCTGGAATGCTTTTAGTTATCATTCTGATTCCGAGAATGTTTTTTCGTGACATATTCTACTTTAACATAGTGGTAAATTTTTGTGGTAACTTGCATCCTTTCTTGGTGAAAAATCCCCAAATTTGATGAAAAATTAGAAAATTTTGCATTTTTCTAACTTTGAAGCTCTCTGCTTGTAAGGAAAATGGATATTTCAAATAATTTTTTTTTATTCACATATACAATATGTCTACTTTATGTTTGCATCATAAAATTGACGAGTTTTTCTACTTTTGGAAGACACCAGAGGGCTTCAAAGTTCAGCAGCAATTTTCCAATTTTTCTCAAAATTTCCAAACTCACTATTTTTCAGGGACCAGTTCAGGTTTGAAGTGGATTTGAAGGGTCTTCATCTTAGAAATACCCCACAAATGACCCCATTATAAAAACTGCACCCCCCAAAGTATTCAAAATGACATTCAGTAAGCATTTTAACCCTTTAGGTGTTTCACAGGAATAGCAACAAAGTGAAGGAGAAAATTCACAATCTTCATTTTTTACACTCGCATGTTCTTGTAGACCCAATTTTTGAATTGTTACAAGGGATAAAAGGAGAAAATTTATACTTATCTTTGTAGTTCAATTTCTCTCGAGTAAGAACATACCTCATATGTCTATGTAAATTGTTCGGCGGGCGCAGTAGAGGGCTCAGAAGGGAAGGAGCGACAAGGGGATTTTGGAAAGTACATTTTTCTGAAATGGTTTTTGGGGGGCATGTTACCTTTAGGAAGCCCTTATGGTGCCAGAACAGCAAAAAAAAAACCCACATGGCATACCATTTTGGAAACTAGACCCCTCGGGGAATGTAACATGGGATAAAGTGAACCTTAATACCCCACAGGTGTTTCACGACTTTTGCAAATGTAAAAAAAAAAAAAAATAATGTTACCTAAAATGCTTGTTTTCCCAAATTTTTTTTATTTTTAAAAAGGGTAATAGCAGAAAATACCCCTAAAAATTTGAAGCCCAATTTCTCCCGATTCAGAAAACATCCCATATGGGGGTGAAAAGTGCTCTGCTGGCGCACTACAGGTCTCGGAAGAGAAGGAGTCACATTTGGCTTTTTGAACGCAAATTTTTCTCTGGGGGCATGCCGCATTTAGGAAGCCCCTATGATGCCAGGATAGCAAAAAAAAAACCACATGGCATACCATTTTGGAAACTAGACCCCTCGGGGAACGTAACAAGGGGTTAAGTGAACCTTTATACCCCACAGGTGTTTCACGACTTTTGCATATGTAAAAAAAAATTTTTTTTTTAACCTAAAATGCTTGTTTTCCCAAAAATTTTACATTTTTAAAAAGGGTAAAAGCAGAAAATACCCCCCAAAATTTGTAACACAATTTCTCCCGAGTACGGCGATACCCCATATGTGACCCTAAACTGTTGCCTTGAAATACGACAGGGCTCTAAAGTGAGAGCGCCATGCGCATTTGAGGCCTAAATTAGGGATTGCATAGGGGTGGACATAGGGGTATTCTACGCCAGTGATTCCCAAACAGGGTGCCTCCAGCTGTTGCAAAACTCCCAGCATGCCTGGACAGTCAACGGCTGTCCGACAATACTGGGAGTTGTTTTGCAACAGCTGGAGGCTCCGTTCTGGAAACAGTGGCGTACCAGACGTTTTTCATTTTTATTGGGGAGGGGAGGGGGGCTGTGTAGGGGTATGTGTATATGTAGTGTTTTTTACTTTTTATTTTATTTTTTGTGGTAGTGTAGTGTAGTGTTTTTAGGGTACAGTCACACGGGCGGGGGTTCACAGTAGTTTCTCGCTGGCAATTTGAGCTGCAGCAGAAAGTTTGCGGCAGCTCAAATTTGCAGCCAGATACTTACTGTAATCCTCCGCCCATGTGAGTGTACCCTGTACGTTCACATTGGGGGGGACATCCAGCTGTTGCATAACTACAACTCCCAGCATGCCCGTTGGCTGTCGGTGACTGCTGAGAGTTGTAGTTTGCAACAGCTGGAGGCACACCGGTCGTGAAACACTGAGTTAGGTAAAAAAAAAACTCTGAGTTTCACAACCAGTGTGCCTTCAGCTGTTGCAAAACTACAACTCTCAGCAGTCACCGACAGCCAACGGGCATGCTGGGAGTTGTAGTTATGCAACCAGCAGATGCACCACTACAACTCCCAGCATGCACTTTAGCTGTTTGTGCAAGCTGGGAGTTGTAGTTAGACAACAGCTGAAGGTACACTTTTCGTGACATATTCTACTTTAACATAGTGGTAAATTTTTGTGGTAACTTGCATCCTTTCTTGGTGAAAAATCCCCAAATTTGATGAAAAATTTGAAAATTTAGCATTTTTCTAACTTTGAAGCTCTCTGCTTGTAAGGAAAATGGATATTTCAAATAATTTTTTTTATTCACATATACAATATGTCTACTTTATGTTTGCATCATAAAATTGACGAGTTTTTCTACTTTTGGAAGACACCAGAGGGCTTCAAAGTTCAGCAGCAATTTTCCAATTTTTCTCAAAATTTCCAAACTCACTATTTTTCAGGGACCAGTTCAGGTTTGAAGTGGATTTGAAGGGTCTTCATCTTAGAAATACCCCACAAATGACCCCATTATAAAAACTGCACCCCCCAAAGTATTCAAAATGACATTCAGTAAGCATTTTAACCCTTTAGGTGTTTCACAGGAATAGCAACAAAGAAAATTCACAATCTTCATTTTTTACACTCGCATGTTCTTGTAGACCCAATTTTTGAATTTTTACAAGGGATAAAAGGAGAAAATGTATACTTATCTTTGTAGTTCAATTTCTCTCGAGTAAGAACATACCTCATATGTCTATGTAAATTGTTCGGCGGGCGCAGTAGAGGGCTCAGAAGGGAAGGAGCGACAAGGGGATTTTGGAAAGTACATTTTTCTGAAATGGTTTTTGGGGGGCATGTTGCTCTTAGAAAGCCCCTATGGTGCCAGAACAGCAAAAAAAAAAAAAAACACATAGCATACCATTTTGGAAACAAGACCCCTTGAGGAACGTAACGAGGAATTAAGTGAGCCTTAATACCCCACAGGTGTTTCACGACTTTTGCATATGTAAAAAAAATAATAATAATTTCACTAAAATGTATGTTTCTCCCCAAATTTCTCATTTTTGCAAGGGTTAATAGCGGGAAAAAAAAACCAAAATTTGTAACCTCATCTCTTCTGAGTATGGAGGTACCCCATAAGTTGACCTGAAGTGCACTACGGGCGAACTACAATGCTCAGAAGAGAAGGAGTCATATTTGGCTTTTTGAGAGCAAATTTTGCTTGGGGGCGTGTCGCATTTAGGAAGCCCCTATGGTGCCAGGACAGCAAAAAAAAAACACATGGCATACCATTTTGGAAACTAGACCCCTTGAGGAACATAACATGGAATAAAGTGAGCCTTAATATCCCACAGGGGTTGCATACGTAAAAAAAAAAAAAAAAAATACCATTTTGGAAACTAGACCCCTTGAGGAACGTAACAAGGGCTACAGTGAGCATTTACCCCCCACTGGTGTCTGTCAGATCTTTGGAACAGTGGGCTGTACAAAATTTATAATTTGCACAGCCCACTGTTCCAAAGATGTGTCAGACACCAGTGGGATGTAAATTTTCACTGCACCCCTCATTACATTCCGTGAGGGGTGTAGTTTCCGAAATGGGGTCACATGTGTTTTTTTTTTTTTTTTTTGCGTTTGTCAAAACCGCTGTAACAATCAGCCACCCCTGTGCAAATCACCTCAAATGTACATGGTGCACTCTCCCTTCTGGGCCTTGTTGTGCGCCCCCAGAGCACTTTGCTCCCACATATGGGGTATCTCCGTAGTCGGGAGAAATTGCATTACAAATTTTGGGGGTCTTTATACCCCTTTTACCTCTTGTCAAAATGAAAAGTATAGGGCAACACCAGCATGTTAGTGTAAAAAATTTATTTTTTTACACTAACCTGCTGTTTTAGACCCCAATTTCACCTTTTCATAAGGGGTGAAAGGAGAAAAAGCCCCCCAACATTTGTTAGGCAATTTCTCCCAAGTACAGCGATACCCCATATGTGGCCCTTAAATTGTTACCTTGAAATACGACAGGGCTCCAAAGTGAGAGCGCTATATGCATTTGAGGCCTGAATTAGGGATTTGCAAAGGGGTGGACATAGGGGTATTCTACGCCAGTGATTCCCAAACAGGGTGCCTCCAGCTGTTGCAAAACTCCCAGCATGCTTGGACAGTCAACGGCTGTCCAGCAATACTGGGAGTTGTTGTTTTGCAACAGCTGGAGGCTCCATTTTGGAAACAGTGGCGTACCAGACGTTTTTCATTTTTATTGGGGAGGGGAGGGGGGCTGTGTAGGGGTATGTGTATATGTAGTGTTTTTTATTTTGTGTTAGTGTAGTGTAGTGTAGTGTTTTTAGGGTACAGTCACATGGGTGGGGGATTACAGCGAGTTTGAGCTGCCGCGCAAAATTTGCTGCATCGCAAACTTGCAGCCTGATACTCACTGTAAGTCCCCTGCCCATGTGAATGTACACTGTACATTCACAGGGGGGGGAACCTCCAGCTGATGCAAAACTACAACTCCCAGCATGCACGGTCTATCAGTATAGAATTCACATCACTTATTAATATTTCACACAGAGAGCTGTGATTGGCCAGATGGTTCCAGCCAATCACAGCTCTCTGCGGGAATTATGAATAATAGGTATATACTCGGCATATACTCATACTACAGTGGGACCAGAGAAGAGTGGCAGGCCGCTCGCATCTATACATTATACATGACGATCGCATCGGGTGTCAGAAGTGTCACTTGCTGTGATCTGTCTATTAATGCAGATACTACAGCTCCCTGCATGGGACAGTGTGTGCTCCATGTTGGAAGCAGTAGGGCCAGCAGTTAAAGTCAGATCACAGCAGGTATCACACTCCTGACACCCGATGCGATCGTCCTATCTAGATGCGAGAAAGCTGCCTGCATCTATACATTATACAGGACGATCGCATCGGGTGTCAGAAGTGACACTTGCTGTGATGGAGCAGAGTGTTCTCCATGTTGGGAGCAGTAGTACCTGCAGTTAAGGACAGATCACAGCAGGTATCACTCCTGACACCCGATGCGATTGTCCTGTCTATTGCAGAGATGGGAGCGCAGGAGAAAGCCACTCACATCTATACATTATACAGGACGATTTCAGGGGTGTCACTAATGAAGAAATTTGTTATATGGAATCAAAGTCCGGATTCGGTCCGAATCAAATTTTTCATGAAATTCGGAACAAATTTGATTTGCTCATCTCTTACTGTAATAGTTGGGGTCAGTGTGCAGATGGTTGACTGCAGTAACATTAGACTGCCGCAGTCTAGCCAGCCAAAAATGTGTACAGTATTATCATATGAACGAGAATACTAACTACAGAAAGCGTTGTTCATTTTTATCAATGTAATACACCATTAGGCTATTAGCAAGACACCCCCAATAAAGGAGTGGTTCTGCAGGTGGTGATCACAGACCACTTCTCAGTTCCTATGCATCCTGGCTGATGTTTTGGTCACTTTTGAATGCTGGGGCGGCTTTCACTCTAGTGGAAGCATGAGACTGAGTCTACAACCCACACAAGTGGCTCAGGTAGTGCAGCTCATCCAGGATGGCACAGGATGCGAGCTGTGGCAAGAAGGTTGGCTGTGTCTGTAAGTGTAGTGGACATGGAGGTGCTACCAGGAGACAGGCCAGTACATCAGGAGACATGGAGGAGGCTGTAGGAGGGTAACAACCTAGCAGCAGGACCGCTACCTCTGTCTTTGTGCAAGGAGGAGCAATAGGAGCACTGCCAGAGCCCTGCAAAATGACCTCCAACAGGCCACAAATGTGCATGTGTTCACTCAACCAGTCAGAAACAGACTCCATGAGGGCCCGACGTCCATAAGTGTGGGATTGTGCTTACAGCCCAACCCGGTGCAAGATGTTTGGCATTTGCCAGAGAACACCAAGATTGGCAAATTTGCCACTGGTGCCCTGTGCAAATTCGCCACTGGCGCAGGTTTACACTGAGCACATGTGACAGACGTGACCGAGTCATGCCCTGGAAAACGTTCTGGTACCTGCAACATCCTCCAGCATGACCAGTTTGGCGGTGGGTCAGTAATGGTGTGCGGTGGCATTTCTTTGGGGGGGCCGCACAGCCCTCCATGTGCTTGCCAGAGGTAGCCTGACTGCCATTAGGTACCGAGATGAGATCCTCAGACCCCTTGTGAGACCATATGCTGGTGCAGTTGGCCCTGGGTTCCTCCTAATACAAGACAATGCTAGACCTCATGGGGCTGGAGTGTGTCAGCAGTTCCTGCAAGAGTAAGGCATTGATGCTATGGACTGGCGCTCCCGTTCCCCAGACCTGAATCCGATTGAGCACATCTGGGACATCATGTCTCGCTCCATCCACCAATGCCATGTTGCACCACAGACTGTCCAGGAGTTGGTGGATGCTTTAGTCCAGGTCTGGGAGGACATCCCTCAGGAGACCATCTGCCACCTCATCAGGAGCATGCCCAGGCATTGTAGGGAGGTCAAACGGGCACGTGGAGGCCACACACACTACTGAGCCTCAATTTGACTTGTTTTAAGGACATAACATCAAAGTTGGATCAGCCTGTAGTGTGGTTTTCCACTTTGATTTTGAGTGTGACTCCATATCCAGACCTCTATGGGTTGATTAATTTTATTTTCATTGATAATTTTTGTGTGATTTTGTTGTCAGCACATTCAACTATGTAAAGACGAAAGTATTTCATACGATAGATCATTCATTCAGATCTAGGATATGTTATCTTAGTGTTCCCTTTATTTTTTTGAGCAGTGTATATCAGTCGATAGCATATTGATGATGTACAATGTCATATAGTTGGTCTTTAACCAATAGTTAGTAGCACCTCTTTGCCAGCGAATTTAATAAAGGGTTGTTATTTTCTGACTGACATAGATTACAATCAAAGTTTTTACTTAGTGTACTTCTGCAATTGATTGATAAAATACATTGTAATGGAGTTTGCATTTTAAATCCACATGTGCCTCAAAACTCCAGTTTTTGTATTTTGCTTTAAGGTAATATTAACCCTTTGGATTACCGTTTTAGATGTTTTAGACCTTTATATGTACCTAAGGACTAAAAATTGTTGTTGCCGTGACACCCTCAACATTATGATCTGTTCACACCTTTCAAGTTGTGATGATCTGTTATGTAATGCATTCTGACGGATTCTATTGACATGTAATAGATCTGAAACTTTTCTGTTCTCTGATTTTCAGTTTTTTAACAGAAATGAATAGCACAGGAGTCTATGCTATTCTGGGCACCAAAAAGCGATGAAAACATGATGGAATGGAACATAGCAGTATAAAATTATCATCCATTTACTAATCCTTTGAAACATTGCACAGCAAGGAACAATGTTTTTATAAGCTATTCTGCATTACTAATACCCAGATCTTCTCTGTGTTCTATTCTGGGGTAGCGGAAACTGACTGTTAGTTCCAGGGCTAGGTTTGCAAGTGACAGTAATAAATCTCTAAGCAGCTGGTTAACTTGGACTTGGACAATCCCAGTCATTCCATATATCTGGATTCTGTGCATTTCCAAGCTGCAATGTTATGTCACCATGTCTGCTCACATAGGGTGAGACTTCAATAGAGGAAGTTAGATGAAAGTATTATTCTCAAGTAAACTAGAATGACACATTTTAAAAATAGCCTGAAATAAGCTAGAGTCTAAGGGGTTGCTTCCTCTTTATATGTGAGCAGGTAAATGTTCTAGAAATTTTAACTGGAACAAGTGTATACTTAGCAACCAGTCTGCAAATTCCTAATGGGCCTTAAAAAGACACTACCAAAAAGTAAAAATTAAGATGCATTAGTCATTTAAAAGTTATATCATTACGGCTATTAATTTAGAGATGTTGATATTTTTTTTAATAAGCGCTACTTTTGAAAAAATGACAATTGGTGTCACAATTTGGGTTGTCACCTTTTAATTTAGCTACTCAGAAACTTGGAATAAACTTTCAATTGGAACAGCTTATCTTGCAAGCAAGAGAATAAAAATTTTCATGTGTAACTTTCTTTACCTTCCTATTTCCATTTGTTAAAAAACAAACAAAAAAACACTGCATTTTACTGACTTTGACAATCCAGAAGTCAATGACAACAAGATGCAACTGGATACCTATCCTGTTTTATTCTTTTTTAAAGCTGTAATGAACTAAAGACCCCATGTTTTTTTTTTACTAATTAAAAAAGTCCTCTTTTCCAAAACCAGCCAGGTAAATAACCAACAGCAGCAGCCTAGTAGTACCATAGTGGGAAGAGCCTTTTTTTTGGCCCTTCCCAGTCTAATACTACCAGCCTGCTACTACTGTACATATCGGGACAAGTTACAGATATGCTTTTGTTTTATTTGCACCTACTAAAGAAGGGGTCATATACTAATATTCAGAACCCTGAAATGTGTCTAGATATTTTTTATATCCGTCTGAATACAGCACTAGCGAAAGGCACTGCTACCTGAAAAAGTCTGCACCTGTTACTGACTCTGTGAACTGCAGGACATCTGCCCAAATCTGCATGATTTTCTGACACAGTCCGGGAACGCTGCATCCAAGTCTCGCTACTCCTGCCAGAGTAACGTTGGACACATGACCTCGTGGGAGATCGCAAACACAGCACGCACGGTATCTATCTGGAGCCGGCAGTCGGCTGTGCCCTTGAGATTGCCCACAGCACCCGCATTGAACCAACATCCGTAGGACAACGATGCAGGTCTGTCGCAGCACGAGACCAGCAGCTAAAGGATTGGTGAGAACAGTATCTCTAAGCTAGAGACTTTAGATTCATTAATGTTTAACTGGAAGAGTCAGAGTATACAAAAAAGAGGATTGCAGCAGCACACATTGGTCAAAAAATTTAGGCTCTTAGCGCACTATTTGATCAAAACGTGTCCCCCATCCACCTCATTTAGGATGGGACCCTAGCACAAATTCTGAGCCTAACATTCAGATACCAACTCACCTCTGCTGGGCATATAGCCCCTGACTGGGTGACATGCTGGATCCATATACAATTTAAAACACCACCTGTGAGAAAGGGGGAGGGGTGCACAGCTAAAGAGGGTGCCATTCCCCCTGTGTAGTAAATACAAGCAAAAAGAAAAATAGCCAGCACAACAACCTAATACACGGGTGCACACTGCTGTGGCAGATACAGAGTATACAAAAAAGAGGATCGCAGCAGCACACATTGGTCAAAAAAAATGAGGCTCTTAGCGCACTTTTTGATCAAAACGTGTCCCCCATCCACCACTGGGAGGTGGCCTCATTTAGGATGGGACCCTAGCACAAATTCTGAGCCTAACGCTCAGATACCAACTCACCTCTGCTGGGCATATAGCCTCTGACTGGGTGACATGCTGGATCCATATACAATTAAAAACACCACCTGTGAGAAAGGAGGAGGGGTGCACAGCTAAAGAGGGTGTATATGGATCCAGCATGTCACCCAGTCAGAGGCTATATGCCCAGCAGAGGTGAGTTGGTATCTGAGTGTTAGGCTCAGAATTCGTGCTAGGGTCCCATCCTAAATGAGGCCACCTCCCCATGGTGGATGGGGGACACGTTTTGATCAAAAAGTGCTCTAAGAGCATCAATTTTTTGACCAATGTGTGCTGCTGCAATCCTCTTTTTTGTATACTCTGTATCTGACACAGCAGTGTGCACCCGTGTATTAGGTTGTTGTGCTGGGTATTTTTCTTTTTGCTTGTATTAACTGGAAGAGTCAGACCACCATTTAAAAAAAACACCTTATTTGAAGTGCCGGACTACTAAATGCCGAATTAACAGATCTGCTATATTATTCAGCAATTACATTTTTTTTTTATAGCTGGCAGCAGTATATCTTTATTCTACCACCGGGCACAGTGGTAGATTTTACGTAAAATAAATGTATGTCTTTATGTTTTAATATTGTTTTAATAAATATTTTATGAAATTGAAGCATGGTCTATTCTATTAACATTATGCACCATTTTTAATGGTGGTGTCCTTGAGGGGTGGTTATTATTTTTATATACTTTTAAAATAGGTGAAGACCTACAGGCTGAGGAACATTGGCCTAGACTAGTATCATCTTGTGGCAGGGGAAAAAAAACACAAAAAAAAAACGTTACAATGACACAAATGTCAAAGAATGTTAAAAAAGTCTTAGGTTGCCATCACACACAGCAGTTTTTTTCTCACTCCACTGCAGTTTTTGTGCCATAAAGGAATGTGGATTCAAACAAAATGAGAAATATAAAGTAAGAACATATATTTGTCCTTCTAGCTGGATCTACTTCTAGCGTTGGTTCAAAAACAGCAGTGGCAGTTTTATAAAATTAAAAAAAAAACAGCTGTGGCTGATAGCAGACTGAGGCTAGTGTCACACATGGCAGTTTCTTTGGAAGATTGCCACTGCAGTTGTTGTATCCAAAGTCAGAGCTTAATTTTAAAGGAATGTGGAATATAAAGGAAGACTTATACTTCTCATTCCCGCTATATCCACTTCGGGCTTTGGCTCAAAAACTGTCGTGGTAGTCTTTAAAAAAACTGCCATGTGTAACACCAGCCTCAGCCTGCTATCAGTCGTAGCTGTTGTGCGTAAAACTGCCACTGCAGTTTTTAAACCAGAAGTAGATCCAACTAGAAGGAAAAGATGGGGAACCCTATGCATTTTTTTTTTATAATATTTTTTTTTATAGGGTTCCCTGTTTTTTCATTCTCAGCCAGATACTAACCAAGCAGTAACAGCCTGACATTACCAGAGTGGGCGAGGACTATTGTTATTGGCCCTCCCCAGCCTAAATAATCCCAGCCTGTTACTGCCTAGGCCCAGTAGAACCATTTTTGATGCTCTGGGCTTGTTGGTACCAGCTATTCCCAGTACCCCTGTGGCAGTCGGTACCGGGGTAATAATTGGAGGTTAGCACTAGCTGTTTTTGGGGCCAACACTAAGCCCCAGCTTAGTAATGGATTCTGTCTATAAGACAGCTTCCACTAACAAAGCCTAAAAATGAAATGATAAAAGACACAACACCATTTTTAATTTGAAATACACTACCCCACAGCCCTTGTTAAGCCTTTTATTGAAATAAAAAAAAAAAGTTGGTCATCGACGTAGTCCACCGAATCCAACGTAGTCCTCTGCATACAGAAAAGAAAAACAGAAAAGGTGTAATGACTGGTTCTGTCTACACCCATAGGTTTAATTCTGCATAGCTCTGTTGTTTATGTTGGTTACTGGGACACCGCCCTGAGCTGCTTGGGTGTGGTTGGAGTTTCTTCCCAGCCTATCTGTACTCTGGTTTCTTCTATCAATCAGGATTCTCCTTTCACCTACAATCTCATATATAAGGAAGTCACTTGTCATCTTGTGCTTTGCTTGTGAAAGTTACCTGTTAACCATGGTTTTAGGTCCGGTGGGAAAACCACATACGGGACAAAAATTAGCCGACTGGAGTCAGCACTTCACTCCGATTGGCTCATTGAAATACATTACATACGGGCCGCATATGGCAGGGATACGGGAGTGCCCAGTTTTAGCTCCCCACAGCCGGATGCGGTTCCGTATTGCATAAAACGTGATGTGAACCCAGCCTAAAACGAATGTGTCATTTTTATCATAAAGTGCACTACGTAAAACCAAAACTCACCAAAAGTGGCAAAATTTCTGTATTCTTTTCAGTTTCTTCTCACTAACAATATTTTTATTGCTACTAAGTACAAAAGGTTCTGCAAAAAACAACAACAAGCCTCATATGGGTCTGTGGATGGAAAAATAAGAGTTTAGGCAAAACGAAAATGCAGAAATGAAAATCTGATGTGTCCTCACGGTGTTAATCATAGGATACAGACCTCAAATCAATTCAAAAGGCCCCCCTCTCCACACACTTCCCCCCCCCATATACTGCTCCCTATACCCCCTATACAGCTCTCTTTGGCCCCCTATCTCATATATACTGCCCCCTATCTCACACACACATACTGCTCCTTATCTCCCCTATATACAGCTCCATATGACCTCCCCACCTCCACATACATTAGTTTCTATGCCTGACCCCCTCCCCCCCCCCCAAAAAAAAAAATCCCCTATTACTTCCACCTGTTATGTGCACTTATGCAGGACCTTTCATAACATAAGAATGTCATCGCAGGTCCTAAAAAGTCCTTAAAGGTCCTGTAATAGTGTTTATGCTGCTCTATGGGCTTTGTGCATCCCAAACGGCTATAGGACAGCATTTATATTATTGCAATCTGCTACATTTACACAGAACCATGGCATTTTTGCAGTACTTTTACCATGATTTTGCACAAATCGTTGCAATAGGGCATCTAAGGGCAGGTGCAGAAAAAAGGCAGGGGCTCAAGCCCCCTTTTGTGTCTATGTGTGCAAGTTCCTGGTTTTAGGGTCCATTCACATGTCCAGTATATCCTTTGCATATAGTTAGCTATTACATGCTATCAGCCCCTTGGTCCTACAATCTGAAGCACAAAGGTGCATGCTGAAAATCTTTGATTCACTATTTTTCTTTATTTTTATTAAAATATTCCTATGTGTAGGCTTAATTTTCCCAGTATGACGTTCTGGAAGAAATCCATAGTGAGAGGAAACATGTCAGTCAGCCAACTGCTTTAACTTCCTGGAACCACATTGCTTGCTTTTGCTTTGGAGTCAAAGAATGCCTGTTGGAAAAACATTGAGATATGTTCATTAAAGAAAACAAAAACAATAGATGCAATAAATGGCACAAAACTCAGCTTTCTTTAAAATTCAGAAATTGTGCTCACTTGTGCCAGAGAAACACACATATAATTGCAATTTTCCTAATAAATCAGTAGCTGTCCATACACATGTTGAAATCCAACATCTCTGACCTCTTTTTCCTCCAACATCTGCAGTTGAGGGAGACAGGAGCTGACTGACAACACTCTGGGCCCCTGGGCCAAATAAAACAAGGGCCCCTAGTCAGCCCCTGGCCACACCTATGCCCCGCCCCATTGTTTTTTGCTCCACCAAATGTACTTTGTCATTACATCACTCATTTTACCATAACATTTATGTCGAAAGCAAATAACAATATTTGTGGGTCGAATCTTCTCTTAAAAACAGTGCAGTTTGCAAATTTTACGTGAAAATAAACACATTATCTTAATGATAATAATAGATTATTATTAAAGCAATACCCAAATTTATATAGGTTTTGTATTATTTTACTACTTTTAAAAAGTTATAGCTTTTTGCAGGAAAATGTGCATGTTTCAAATCATCTTTTTACCCCTATAACTCTAATTTTTCCATATGTGGGGATTTATGAGGGCTCATGATCTGTAGTTTTTATCTGTACCATTCTTGTTTTGTAATTTTTGTAAATTTTTATATATGAAGGTATATAAAGCAACAAAAACTCACCAATTCTGGACAAATGATTGATGTTATTCCAAAGCAAAATTGGTGGCAAAAAAAAAAAAAAAAAGTTCATATAGTTCTGTAGGTAGAAAATTGAAATCGTTATGCTTTTTAGAAGATGAGGAGGATAAAACCAAAGTGCAAAAATGAAAAAGAGTCCTATATTAACATTTTTTTCACCATTTTTTGTCCCTATAGGGAACTGTCACATGTAATCTTTTGTTTGCAAACACTGACCAATGCTGTACTACAACACTGCATTGATCAGTATTATTGGTGTTCTATTTATACAGGCTGCCTATATTCTTGGAGTGCCAATCTGACGGCACTGAGCCAGGTAGGGCCCCTTCAGCTTTCCTCTCAGAAGATTGGGACCCTGCAATTTTGCTGCAGTTGTCCCAATCAGATTTAGATACTGCTATCAACTTTGATAGTGGCGTCTAAAGAGATAATGTTGGACATCAGCCGGATTGGTGATATCTGGCATTAGCCGATGGTTCTGGCTAATGATTTATACAACATAGTGGGAGCGGACACTGTGCGTACATGTACGCCTTGCATCCCTAAGGTGCGTTCACGCATACGGAATCTGCTGCTGCATTTTCTGCAGCTGATTTTGCTACCCATTGAAGCTAATGGGTTACAACATCAGCTTCACAAAATATACAGCAGATCCTGTACGTGTGACTGTACCCTTATGGGGCTAATGATGAGTAAACAAGCAGTGTGTCCACATGTTGTGGCCACAGTGGGGTCGCTTTCCCTCCTCTAGTGTCCATAGGTTACCAACTGGTCGCATTACCAGAAAAATTTTTGAAAAATCGTGGCAAAAATGGCACGATTTTACAGCAATTTAAAAAATCATGGGAAAACCGCAACATTTTTGCCGCAATTTTTCACAAACATTTTTTCGGAATGCGGCCTATTGGTGACCTGTGGACACTGGAGAGGGAAAGTGACCCCATGGGGCTGCTTCTTTGTACATAACCCAGCCCCAGATTATACTACTAGTCAGAGGGGAGAGAGGCAGCACGCAGTGACATTACTCACCCTCACATAAAGCGGCCCTTCTGTGTTCCTGGGAGGCCTGTCAGCTCTCGGCCCCTGTCCTCTTCCTGTGCTGGGGGTGGAGCTCTCAAATCAGTACCCTTCATCCCTGCGATATTTACTAAGAAAAGAACATCAGAGAAAGTAGCGCTTGTCTGACTGGGGATCCGGGACAAGTGTTCTGGATGCTCAGCAGCTGCGACGGGCCCTTTACCCGGCCGGGCCCTTGGACCATGTCCGAATGGACCGGCTGGTTAGTCCGCCCCAGGGGGAAGAACTGGGTGTCCCTGACACACACTCAATCTTCAGTCATTTCATCAAAAATAGACAGACTTGGCCAACTGTCATCTAAAGCTATGTTCACTCACAGTATATTGGGCTTGTTTTTGAATCATAAAATGACTCCAAAAAGTCCCAAAAAATGCCTTTTTCAAGATTTAATTCCACTGAACTAAATGGAAAAAAATTCCATTTGGTATAATTTTACAGCCATAATTTTAGTGCTGTGAAATTAAGTAGAATATCTTTTTTTCTGGCAAAACAAAAGTCAGTTATTTGGGGGGGGGGGGGGAATTTAATATTTTTTTTACCTGTTTTTGTCTCGTAAAATGGCTGGTTTAAAATTATAGCATTTGTTGTAGAAAAAAAAGCCTGAAAAAATGTTTAGAAGAACACTTAAAAAAAAAAAAGGCTCAAATAAGGACCAAGTAGCACAAACAAAATTAATGAAATTTTCAGACTCCTTTTTGGATAAAAATATGTTTAAAAAAAACTAAATGTGCACAAAGCCCAAGGCTCTGTTAAAAACTTTTATTTTCTTTAAAAATATGAATAGAGTAAGGCGATACCCCAACATATACCTGTGACATAAGGCTTTAACATTAGCCTCTCTATAGACATTCAATGTCATTGTCTATCTCCACTATCTCTGTATTATAGGAAATCTGTTATGCAGCATCCACTGTAAACTATGTATGTGGGCACAGTAAGGCGTGATGGAATTTTTAAGCGGAATTCTGCAGAAAATTTCATATTTTTAATAGAATAGTGCACCAGAGGAATTTCCACATCGAAAACATCTCCCGTGGAAATTCTGATTCCAGATTCTGCAGAAAGAATTGATTAAAACAATTGTATAAAATTGTTAAAAAATCACAATACACATAGCTGTTAAAAATATATTGATGTTATATATGTATATATAGCTGTCTAGAAAAGCCACAGGGCCCTTGTGGCTTACTTCAAGCTACATGATGTATAAGCAAATTATAAAATACAATGAAGCATAAAAATAACAGAATACAATATATTGAGGACTGCTGCGATTCTTATAACACTATATTGATGCAAAAGTCTCTAATTTAGAGCAAAAAAAATTCAAATGTCCAGTAATCCAGCAAAATGACCTGCAGATGCTTTTAATCCAGCAAACGTCTTTTAAAAGTAATGCAATAAATATGTAACTGCAGAAATGTTACTGTAACTGTACAGCAAAGTTTTTAGAGGTCTTGCAAAAATTTTACAGCAGAGGTGTTACAGCGGTGCTATGCACCTATGTCTGGCAAGGAAATAACTGTAACTGGGTTTTAGGTGTGAATAACAAAACGGTGGTGCAATGCACCTCTCACCTCTCTCTCTATTGCAAGCGGGAGCAAGGAGTGTAGATTGCAGCAGTGATTTTGGCAGTTCCTAGAGTCAGCGGCGCAACTACGTTAGTCCGGACTGTATGAAGCCGGCTCTGCCATAGTGAAGGTACAGCAACGAATACTTACAGCTCCTGGAGTTGTCAGCGCAACTCCAATATGGCGGTGCTGTAGTGCTGTCTCCTTAAAGATTTGTGTAGGTCAAATTCACGGTGATGGATCTCCACTCTGCGGCAGATAAGGATAACTTCGGCGTCCTCGTCTAGTAATTGATCACAAGGAGCTCGCAGATAGAAAGAGTATTATCTGTCAAATAAGATTCAAATCCGAACAAGTGGCAATTGCTCAACAGCAGCAGACCTCACTAGATAGTGATAAAGTCTTAAGTATAGGGAGGCTGTTTATCTGTAACTTTCCTATGGCTTTGATTTATTTCTGCAGCTGTTTTTATTTCTGGTAAGTCATGGTTTGAGATTTATTATGCTCATATATTGAATTAATATTTTAATAACTCTTTCTAATAAACACAAAGAACATTTAGACAGGATGTCACAGCTCCACCCATGTGTAGAGAACCAGAAAGGAATTATAACCTTTTCTTTGCAAAGTAACATTATTTATTCAATGCAGTTTTTTGCACAATAGTTACATATATAGCTAGGTTGAAAAAGACATTGGGAGAGAAAAGTTGATGAGTTGCCCATAGCAACCAATCAGATGGCTTCTTTCATTTTTGAAAAGGCCTCTGAAAAATGAAAGAAGCTATCTGATTGGTTGCTATGGGCAACTCATCAACTCATCCTCTTAATAGGTTTGATAAATCTCCACCATTAGGTCCATTAGGTTTATAGGGAAACTGACAGTTTCTGATGCTATTTAACACATAATGTATGTATATATTGTCCAGAGGAGTGTTGCATTTTTGAACACTCTACCGGTGATTAGAGATGAGCGAATCGAATATGAAGAATCCAAATTCATTACGAATTTCCTAAAAAATTAGATTTGTAACGAATCGCTTCATGGACTCCATTATCTGCAGGCTAGGGGGCTAAAATAACAGATCCACGTGTGAGGACATGGGGCTAGGAATCCTGGGAAGGTGGAATGGCTGGATGACCCTGAATCACATGATGGCATGCAGCCTATCAGCTGCCAGCCAGCCCCTGTGATGTCACAGCCCTATATAATCGGGAGTCATTGCTGCAGCCAGGCGTTTCAACATTTCATTGCAGAGAGAGAGCAGTGTGTGCGTTCCACAGAAAAAAAAGCTTTACAGTAGCAATTCACCACAAGCCCAAATCACTGCAGAAAAGCAGGGACAGGGGAGAGAGAAAGAGAGAGAGAAAGTACACTTTTGGGTGTACTACACAGTGACTCTGTACTGCTGCACTGGGGTATACTGCAACTCTAAAGCTAATAGGGACCAGTTAGGGTGAGCACTAAAAGCCATAGTCACCTGCTTTTAGTGCCTAATATAGGTTGTAAGCATAGTGGAGCATATTGTCCTCTCATAAGTGTAACCTGTACGTACATCGGTGGTGTACGATTTTTTTTCCTGTTAAAGGGGTACTCCGGTGGTTATTAAAAGGTTCTTTTAATGTTCATGTTTTTTGCAATTGACATGTATTATGTGTTTGTGTAGCATATGTCTTTTTTTCTTACCTGTTTGCAGGCCAGGAAGTTCTGTAGTTCTGTGTTGGATCTCTTACTGTCGTCCACAGCGTCGGCCATGTTAGGATTAGGCTGTGTGCGTCAGGGCTTTTTTTTTACTCTGTTCTTTCAGAGCCCGGAGGATGCAGGTCTCCATGAGAAACCAAAGATATGTGACCAAAGTTGCTTTTCAACTCGAAAAGTAAATTGCGTTTGGTGCTTAACACTTTAGTACAACCTCCTATCAAATAAATGCACCAGACGTGAAAATATAAATAAAATAACAAGCTTTATTAAACATATATAGTAATTAAATAAAAAACGTAAATGATGAGAATCAGCAATAGCCAGAAAAATGTGCAATGATCTAATAAAGACTATTCTCTTAAAGGTTTGCCATTACCAGTAAAACACATACTGCAGAGAAACACTGCCACATTGAGCACACATGGGAAAGGCAAACACAAAATGAATGATAATAATAAGAGAAGGGAGACAACGTATACAGGTGATCTATTGGTGCACTGTGGGAGCCTGAGAAAACTAGAGACAAAAGTGTATTGGTATGAGACCTGAAGGAATCAACAGGTGCATCCATAGTAACATCACTGCACTAGAAAAATACACCAGCCCACGGAAGGGAAGAGAAGGTAAACACACTGCCACAGTGCATCCGGAGTCACCACGTTATACTCACATAAGAGATCACACACAACCCCTACGCCGTTTCGCTACCCGCTTCGTCAGGGAGGTCTCCATGAGAGAAAGAAGCCACACCCCTCATATCCCCCTCCCGGAGGACGCAGGTCTGCATGAGAGAAAGAAGCCTCGCCCCCTCATCTCTCCCTCCCGGAGGACGCAGGTCTGCATGAGAGAAAGAAGCCAGGGGAGATAGAGGACATACACAGCTCCTCATCTCCCCTCCCCCTGCTCTGTCTTCTGAGGACACAGGTCTGCACCGAAAGAAGACAGAGAAGATAAGTGTTATCTGAAGGGGAGGATAACAAGGTGCACGGGCTGGGGATGTTTAGACTGCAGGGGAATAAATCTCGACTGGGGATGATTTCTATGTGTGAAGGGGGAGGGGGGACTCCTGAATGACACATGCTGGGAGTTGTAGTCCCTGTTATGTGTGTGTATGCTAGTGTTTACAAACCAGTGTGCCTCCAGCTGTTGCAAAACTACAACTCCCAGCATGCCCTGACAGCCTTTGGGCATGCTGGGAGTTGTAGTTTTGCAACAGCTGGAGGCACACTGGTTGGGAAACACTGTCCTAGCCTATTCAGCATACACATCATGTTACACCAGTGTTTCCAAACCAGTGTGCCTCCAGCTGTTGTAGTACTACAAGACCCAGCATGGCCTGACAGCCTTTAGGGCATGCTGGGAGGTTGAATTTTTTACAACAGCTGGTTGGAAAACACTGTTCTAGCCAATTCAGTAGATTACAAACAACGTGCATTGTTTCCCAACCAGGGTGTCTTCTGCTGTATCAACAGCTTTTGGCTGTCCGGGCATGCTAGTAGTAGTAGTTTTGCAACACCTCGAGGCACCCTGGTTGGGAAACACTGGTGTATGCCCTATAGAGGTGTGGTGAACTACAACCCCCAGGAGACTACAGAGGCAGAATGCTGGTGTTATACCACAGACTGAAGACTCCTGAATGACACATGCTGGGAGTTGTAGTCCCTATTGTGTGTGTATACCAGTGTATCCCAACCAGGGCTGATTATATTAGTGTGCTGTGTATAAGGGGATCGACCTGGGAAAATAGTAGGGTGGGTAATGGGCGGAACAAAAAACAACAAAGAACGGAAATAGGGTAGCCTAAACAACAAGAATAGAAATGAAACAAAACAAATAGGGTAAGTCAAAAATGGAAAAACACGTTGACCACCAGAGTACCCCTTTAAGCTCATTTGGACCGGTTACTTTGAAAGGCCAGCCAAAACTACACCTGGTTATGTAGCCTAATACAGTTGTAAGTGTAGTGGAGCCTATTGTCCTCCTCTCATAAGTGTAACCTGTACGTACATAGGTGGTGTATGATTTTTTATTTTCCTGAATAACAGAATTATTTAACTAACACAGCACACTCCCTATGAGTGTTACGACAAGGCAAAGTGTTCTACACCCCTATTGAGGCTCTCTGTAGCCCATAAATAACCGTTTTTAATAGTGATTCGCTGTGAATAAATTCAGAGCGAACCAAACTTTTTCGGAAAATTCAGCGAATCGGCCGAATCGAATTTTCAAAAATTCTCTCATCTCTACTGGTGAACACTCTTTGTTCTGTTCCTAGCAATGCTTCTACTGCCACAGAGCAATCTGTGACTATTTTGGGGCATTAATGCATGTTCACACGGCAACATTTTCGTGTAGAATTCTGCTGAAAAATTCTGCACAAACATTCTGCTGCAGTAGAGTCCCATTGATTTCAATGACATTCTACTGCACTGTTCACACGGCAGAATTTCCGCACCAGATGTTTCTGCAGTGGAAATTCCTATTCTTGTATTCGCAGAAAGAATATTCCACAAGGAAGTGCATTGCCATCTATGAGACTGCACATTTCTGAGCAGTCCTAGCACCCTCTGGATTAGTCAAATGTTCGGAAGGTCCACACGTGTTTTCCATGCGGATATTCTGCACATTTTCCGCACATTTTTTGCCATGTGAACTCGGTCTAAGGAATTTTTCTGCATCAAAGTTCATACCTCTTTGTGGGGGTTAAGTGTGAAGATCAGGGACTGTTCACCTCAATGTTTTCGATTTTTTGTGCATCTTCAGTAGAGCTTGAAAAACCCTATTCTGCTTTGAAATTGTGGTAGAGACTGTGCTGATGCAGTATAGCTACCTTGTGCCTTATTGCTGGGCTGATTCATGCCAGAGTGTATAACCAATTATATAAAAGTGTCTTCCACAACACCACTTTTGTAGCAGAGTTTGGATGTTGCTTACACAGTTTTAAGCCTTCTACATAGCAGTTTCTGTTTTAGTTAATTCAGTTTATTGTGTTTCAACCTACATATAAAAATGATGATGAGCTTTGAATTGTAGTCATTCATGTGACAAAAATAAACCATCAATATTCTCTATTTTGGAAACAATTCTTACTTAACTCCTTAAGGACTTAGCCCATTACGTATTAGTTTTTCCTCTTCGCCTTCAAAAAATCATAACTATTTTATATTTTCATCCACAGACTAGTATGAGGGCTTATTTTTTGCACGACCAGCTGTCTGTTGTAATGTCATCACTCACTTTACCATAAAATGTATGGCGCAACCAAAAAAATACTATTTGTGTGGGGAAATTAAAAGAGAACCGCATTTTTGTTAATTTTCGGAAGGTACAATTTACGGTAAAAATGACGTGTGTTCTTTATTCTTTGGGTCAATACGATTAAAATGATACCCATGATAATATACTTTCCTATTACTGTTGCACTTAAAAAAATCACAAACTTTTTAACCAAATTAGTACGTTTAAAATCCCCCTATTTTGAAGACCTATAACTTTTTCATTTTTCCGTATAAGCAGTGGTATGAGGGCTCATTTTTTTGCGCCGTGATCTCTACTTTTTATTGATTCCATATTTGCTTATATAAAACTTTTAATACATTTTTAATACATTTTTTGGGAATAAAATGTTATAAAAAAAAGCAGCAATTTTGGACTTTTTTTGTTTTTACGTTCACGCCGTTCACTGTATGGTATGATTAACATTATATTTTAATAGTTCGGATGTTTACACACGCGGCAATATCAAATATGCTCATACATTTTTTTTTACACTTTTTGGGGGTGAAATAGGGAAAATGGGACAACGTTTTTATTGGGGAGGGGTTTTTCAAATTTGTTTTACTTTTTTTTTTTACTTTTCTTTTTTTAAACTTTTTTTTACTTTTCTTTTTAAAATTTAATAGTCCCCAGAGGGGACTATTTATAGCAATCATTCGATTGCTAATACTGTTCAGTGCAATGCATTGCTATGCTATGCATATCTGCTCGATCGCAGACCAGAGCAGAAGACCCGTAGAAGGCAGCGGAGGCAGGTGAGGGGGACCTCTGTCTCCCGTTCTGGATGATCGGATCACTGCAGTAGCGCTGCGGGCGATCCGATCATTCATTTTAGTGACCGCAATGCTGCAGATGCTGTGATCTGTATTGATCACGGCATCTGAGGGGTTAATGGCGGACATCTGCGCAATCGTGGATGTCGGCCATTACCGGTGAGTCCCTGGCTGCTATCAGCAGCTGGGACCTGCCGCGCATGATCTGGGCATCGCCTCCACTAGACATCTTATCCCCTATAAAATGGATGAGGATAAGATGTCTGATGATCATTGGGGGCAGCCACTGGGACCCCCCAAGACCTCCAGCCTGGCACCCCAGTAATCTGCTACGAGAAGAAAACTTGCTGTGCTTGATGACAGATGACCACAGCCGTCATGCCCCCTCCCATAGACATGAATGGAGGGGGGCATGCCATGGCATCATGATCACGGAAGCCCCAGGCCTGTGATCTGAACATAAATGTTCAGAATGCCGGTTGTCAGCCCTGAGATTGCGGGGGATGTCTGAGCGTGGACCTCCCACGATCAGACATCTTATCCCTATCCTTTGCATAGGGGATAAGATATCTAGGGATGGAGTTCCCCTTGAAAAGTTAAATACCATTTGCTAAATTGATCATGGTCGTAATCTCAGATTTTGTCTTGATTTCAGGAGTTTCCATTTTCTTAATGAAAAAATCAGAGAGTAGAAATTACAAGTAAGAAGCACTTAGATCTCTTACCATCTTATCTTATAACCATCTGTCACTTTGTAAGAATCAGTGGGCTGGAAACATAAAAACAGTCAAATTCTTAGACAGTGGCTGTATAACAATCTGGCAGATCTCTAAACTGTCTAGTCTAAACTTAGACCATCTATTTGTTGACTTACAGAATTTTGGTGCATTAAAGGCCCACAGTGTTACATTCAGCATGTTTTAGAGATAATTGTTGGCTGAAGGGGCCTTTAGCTGACAGCTATTTCATGTGTATGGCAATCTTTAGTCTTGGCAACAGTTCACAGAGATCATAACACACGTAACTAACCTTTAAGACTTGGGTCATAAATTAAAACACGAGTTCTCATTAGATAACTTATTTAAGAAGATTATAAAAGCAGATCTGCCATCAGATTACATTTCCCTTACTAAGGGTGGGTTCACACTACGTTTGTAGTGTACGGGTGCTGGATCCGGTTGAGAGGGCTCATTTCAATGAGCCGACCAGAGTCAAATGCTGTTGTCTAATTTTTGCCCTGTATATGGTTTTCTGACCGGACCAAAAACCAGCGTTTGACTCCAGTCGGCTCATTGAAATGAATGGGGATCCAGCACCTGACCTGTACACTACAAACGTAGTGTGAACCCACCCTAAGAGGGGCATGTCAGCTCTCTTATTAGCCATTTGACTGTCAAAATCTTTGAGTGAATATATATATATATATATATATATATATATATACAGTGGTCCCTCAACATACGATGGTAATCCGTTCCAAACGAACCATCGTTTGAAACCATTGTATGTTGAGGGATCCGTGCAATGTAAAGTATAGGACGTAATACTCAACTGTCCCCGCCTCTCCGGACCCGTCCCCGCTCGTCACCGCTGCCCTGGATGTCGCCCTCCATTGCTGTCACCACCGCTCCAGACATCTCTGCTTCCCGAAGAGCCTCGCTCTCCATCGCCGCCATCACGTCACCATGCATGCAGCTCCTTTTGGATGATGGGACGGCGTGCGCGGCGACGTGATGATGATGAAGGAGAGTGCCGGCGATGCAGGGGATCCCGAAGAGGACGCTCCGGAGCCCTGAGGACAGGTAGGAGACCATCACTGGAGCACACGGGGCACCGTAAACGGCTATCCGACAGCAGCTGAAGCAGTCTGCGCTGCCGGATAGCCGTTTATGCGATTGCCCCGACATATAAAAGCATCATATGTTGATGCTGCCTTCAACATGCAATGGCCTCTGAGAGGCCATCGCATGTTGAAATTATCGTATGTCGGGGCCATCGTAGGTCTGGGGGTCACTGTGTATATATATATATATATATGTGTAGATATATATATATATATATATATATATATGATTTATGAGGCTTCTCCAGACCTCCTTTAACTGTTTCAGCATTGACTTATGATCTTCTATACAGTACAGTATGTACAGTCGCGGCCAATAGTTTTGAAACCGACACAAATTTTGTTTTTTACAAAGTTTGCTGCTTCAGTTTTTATAGTGGCAATTTACATTAACTCTAGATTGTGAAGAGTGATCAGATAAATTGCAATACATTGCGAATTTCTTGCTATAAAAATAAACGTAATCACAAAATCCTCTTTTACTGAATTTCAGCCCTGCCACAAAATGGGCGCTAACATCATTCCAGTGATCTTCTTGTTAGCTTAGAAGAAAGTGTAAAATAAAACAAGGCAACAGAAATCCCTCTGTCATGCTGATTAAGTTATAGGAGCAGACTGGAGCTGAACGTGCCTCATGCCAGATTGGTCTCAGCTGCTATCAGCAGCCGGGACTCGTGGCTGATGCCAGACATCATTGATCTGGCCAATGGCATTAACTCTTTAGACACCAAGATTCAAGTTGATTTCAACATCTAAAAGTCCCGTAAAACACATCCCAACAGTTCAAGGTAATTAATCGGGTGCCGATTAGCTGTTAGGATGGAGGTAAATCTCTTTACTGCTTCCCTGCTCCAGTGCTGCAGAAAGCCATGGCAGGTTATAGCAATGGAGCGCTGATAACACAGATCAATGCTGTACTATGGCACAACATTGTTCAGTGTTTGCAATCTAAAGATTGCATGTAATAGTCATCTATAAGGACAAACAAATAGTGAAAAAAGTGTGAAAAAAATGTTAGTAAATGTAAATACGCCCCTTTCCTAATAAAAGTTTAAATCACCCTGTTTTTTCCATTTTTAAAATACTGTAAACAAAAATAAATATAAATATATGTGGTATCAACATGTGCAGAAATGTCAGAACTATTAAAATATAATGTAAGTCAAACCACACGGTCAATAGCGTAAATGTAACAAAATACCGAAGTCCAGTATTGCGTAATTTTTGGTAAAATGATTTGCTAAGAGTGGAGTGTAGTTTTCTTTGTGGGTTTTAATTCCCTACAATTTTTTTTTGCCACAGTATTTATTAATGTTTCCCTACATTTTGCTTTTTTTTACACATGCTTTGGTCTGTCGGATTTTCCTCAGCTCAAATCCATCACATTTTCTGTGGAAAACTTAGGAAATATGTTGGGTTTTGTGAAAATGTTGGGGACACGCCCCCTTTTTGGCGACCACGTTTTGGGTTTTCTCAGTTAAATGGAGAGTTATTCAGGTTTTTTCAATTCTAGCGCAAATTTTGGCGCACATTCTGGTGCAGACAGAATTTCTGGCGCAATGAGCCAGAATCTGGTGCACAACCCAACAATACATGTCAGCTTTACAATAGTTAATCTGGGCCATTGTCTTCTGTTAACTCTAATCTAATCTCCAAGGAAACGAGCGGTTATCCTTGCATCAAAAGAGCTTTACAGGCAAGAACATTGCTGCTTGTAAAAAAGTCTTTAGGGCACTAAAAGTCAATGAAGTGCCAGGATCATCTCCAAAAGAGAATTTAGCAATAGGATTGGTTCACCACCACTGCAGAGCTTGCTCAGGAATTGCAGCAGGAAGGTTTAAATGCATTTACACACACAGTGAGTCAAGGCTTTTGAAGATCGGCTTGGTGTTAGGAAGGACTGCAAAGAAACCTATTCTCTCCAAGAAAAACATTAAGACAGACATTCTAAGGCTAAGTTTCCACTTGTTTTTTTTCTGGCAGTTTTTGGAATACTGCCACTGCAGTTTTTGAGCCAAAATCAGAAGTGGATCCATAAGGGAGGAGAAGTATAAGTCCTTCCTTTATATGTCCTATTCCTTTTGAATACACTTCTAACTTTGGCTCGAAAACTGCAGTGGCAGTATTCCAAAAACTGCCAGAAAAAAAACAAGCGGAAACTTAGCCTAAAGGAAGTCCAGAAATTGGACTGCAGAGGACTGGGGTTAAAGTAATTTTCTCTGAGGAAGCCCCCTTCAGACTGCATGGGCCATCTGGAAGAATGATTGTCCGTAGAAAAAAAATGAGTGCTACCATAAGTTCTGTGTCATGCTAACATCCTTCATGTTTGGGCTAACTCTTTATTCAAGAATGTGGACTCACTTGCAGTTTTGCCTAAGAACACTGCTGTGAGTGATACGGACGTATTACAAAGTGAAGAAGTGCAACTTACTTTTCCTCACAAAAAAGTAGAAAGTGTCATTTGTCAAGAGTTCCATATACTTTTCCATTTAGGAGATCAGTTGTTACATGATGTATGATGAATTTTGTGCTTATTTTCCAATACACCTTTTCATGTGGATTTTAGTACACCTATTGTGTAGAGTCGAGTTGTGAAAAAAAAAAAAAAGAAAATCCAATACTGTAATAATGAAAAGGATACATATATACATTGAATAAGAAAAATCCAAACGACACCCATACCTTTCAAACACAGCTCTCACCAACGGACCATGGGGCAACACTGCAGGTATCCAGGTAAAACGACCAGCGATGGTGCTAGGACAATGTAAAGTATAAATCAATCATAGTAAAAGTAGATGAAGACAAGCGTCCTGCACTCACCGCAGAAGATCAGGTCACATGGCTCCTCTCACGGTCTCTCCCCCAGGCGGGATGACAAGGCTGACGTGGGGCGCTTGGAGGTGACTACCAGCGGTTTCGCGCACAGTAATTCGCTTCTTCCGGCCTCGTTTATGTCATCGCACTGTGCAATGAAATAGTGCAGCAAAGTGATCATGTGATACCGCAATGTAGCCGCAGATAAAAATAAGGAAAAATGTAACTTAACATACTAATTGTGACTAATACACATCTAAGCAGACCTTTAGAAGTTACAAATCCAATATTGAACTATATGAATGGGGACATGTCAAGTCTATCATTTAACCCTAGCGGGGCATGTGTGTCTACCCGCAATATCCAACGGGCCTCAGCCTGCATTAAAAGGTGACTTCTATCCCTCCTCTTAGGACTTCTCTCTATCAATTCCAGGCCTCCAAATCTTAGGTCAGAGTTATTGCTCATAAAATTATGGCCATAAATGTTGGCACCCCTGAAATTTTTCTAGAAAATGAAATATTTCTCACAGAAAAGGATTGCAGTAACACATGTTTTGCTATACACATGTTTATTCCCTTTGTGTGTATTGGAACTTAACCAAAAAAGGGAGCAAAAAAAGCAAATTGGACATAATGTCACACCAAACTCCAAAAATGGGCTGGACAAAATTATTGGCACCCTTAACTTAATATTTGGTTGCACACCCTTTGGAAAAAATTACTGAAATCAGTCGCGTACTATAACCATCAATAAGCTTCTTACACCTCTCAGCTGGAATGTTGGACCACTCCTTCTTTGCAAACTTCTCCAGGTCTCTCTTATTGGAAGGGCGTCTTTTCCCAACAGCAATTTTAAGATCTCTACACAGGTGTTCAAGAAGATTTAGATCTGGACTCATTGCTGGCCACTTGCGAACTCTCCAGAGCTTTGTTGCCATCCATTTCTGGGTGCTTTTTGACGTACGTTTGGGGTCATTGTCCTGCTGGAAGACCCAAGGTCTGGGACGCAAACCCAGCTTTCTGACACTGGGCTGTACAGTGCAACCCAAAATCTGTTGGTAATCCTCAGATTTCATGATGCCTTGTACACATTTAAGGCACCCAGTGCCAGAGGCAGCAAAACAACCCCAACATATCATTGAACCTCCACCATATTTCACTGTAGGTAGAGTGTTCTTTTCTTTGTAGACCTCATTCTGTTTTAGGTAAACAGTAGAATGATGTGCAACAAACAGCAAAGGTAGCCAGTGGTAACGATGAAAACTTTATTCGGATCTCAATAAAACCACATGAAAAGCAGAAAACAGCCAACAGACAACTCATAAGCGTGGACTCGTTTCGGGTAACACCCTTCGTCTAAGCACACCTTACTTTAATAATAGTCAGGTACATTTGGGAGTTTAGGAAGAAATGGGTAAATAAATTTAAACCCCTTAAGGACCGAGGGCGTATGGGTACGCCCTGGCTTCCTGGTGGTTAAGGACCCAGGGCCTACCTGTAAGTCCGTGGGAATTTCGGTCCCCAGCCGGGCGGGGACCGGACCGCGGTGACTACTGATTTCAATCAGCAGGCACTCCATGCAAATACCCAGGGGGGGTCATTATACCCCCCCATGTCGACGATCGCCGCAAATCGCCGGTGAATTCACACTGGCGATTTGCCGCTATTTCGGGTCATACGGGTCTATGGTGACCCGGAAAAAAAGGGGGATCGGGGTTGTCCAAGGCACGCAGGATCACCCTGAAGGGATAGGAGTGAGGTGGCAGAAGGTGCCACCCCTCCAATTCCTGCTATTGGTCATATAGAAGCGACGACCAATAGCAGATCGGGGGGCGGGGGGGTTAACTTTCGGTTTCCCCATTCTGTCCACCCACAATAGCCGGGCAGAACGGGAAAACCGACAGGGACCGGCACCGAGTTCCACCTACCCATCGGCGGAGGCTGCGGGCGGCAATCGGCTGCGGTGATCGGCGGGCGGCGATGTCGTGTGGCTGGCTCCCTGGATACTAGGTCTCTAAACTGTAGCCCTCTAGATCTTGCAAAACTACAACTCCCAGCATGCCCACACAGCAGTTTGCTGTCTGGGCATGCTGGGATTTGTAGTTTTGCAACATCTGGAGGGCCACAGTTTGGAGATCACTGTGCAGTGGTCTCTAAACTGTAGCCCTCCAGATGTTGCAAAACTGCAAATCCCAGCATGCCCAAACAGCAAACAGCTGTCTCAGCATGCTGGGAGTTGTAGTTGCGTACCTCCAGCTGTTGCATAACTACATCTCCCAGCATGCCCTTCGGTGATCAGTACATGCTGAAAGTTGTAGTTGTGCAACAGCTGGAGGCACACTGGTTGGAAAATACTGAGTTAGGTAACAGAACCTAACTGAAGGTTTTCCAACCAGTGTGCCTCCGCTGTTGCAAAAGTACAGCTCCCAGCATGCACGTTCTGTCAGTGCATGCTAAGAGTTTTAGTTTTGAAACAGCTGGAGGTTTGCCCCCCCCCCCCCATGTGAATGTACAGGGTACATTCACATGGGCAAGTTTACAGTAAGTTACCTGCTTTAAGTTTGAGCTGCGGCGAATTTGCTGTAGCGCAAGCTCCTAGCGGGAAACTCACTGTAAACCTCCGCCAGTGTGAATGTACCCTAAAAACACTACACTAACACATAATAAAGGGTAAACCACTACATATACACCCCCTTACACTGCCCCCCCCCCCCCCAATAGAAATGAAAAACCTATTGTATGGCAGTGTTTCCAAAATGGAGCCTCCAGCTGTTGCATAACAACAACTCCCAGCATTTCTGGACAGCCACTGACTGTCTAGGCATGCTGGGAGTTTAGCAACAGCTGAAAGCACCCTTTTTGGGAATCAATGGCATAGAATACCCCTATGTCCACCCCTATGCAAACCCTAATGTAGTCCTCAAATGCGCATGGCGCTCTCTCACTTCAGAGCCCTGTCGTATTTCAAGGAAACAGTTTATGGCCACATATAGGGTATTTCCATACTCGGGAGAAATTGCACTATAACATTTTGGGGGGCTTTTTCTCCTTTTACCCCTCATGAAAAGGAAAACTTGGGGGCTACACCAGCCTGTTAGTGTGAAAAAAATAAAAAAATTACACTAACATGCTGGTGTTGCCCCATACTTTTTATTTTCACAAGAGGCAAAAGGAAAAAAATTTGTAACACAATTTTTCCTGAGTACGGTAATACCCCCATGTGTGACGTAAAATGCTCTGCGGGCGCACAACAAGGCTCAAGAGTGCACTATGTACATTTGAGGTCTAAATTGGTGATTTGGTGAATTGGTGAATTGGTGATTGGCTGATTTTACAGCGGTTCTGACATAAAAGCAAAAAAAGAAATACCCACATGTGACCCCATTTTGGAAACTACACCTCCCTCACGGAATGTAACAAGGGGTATAGTGAGCCTTAACACCCCACAGGTGTTGAATGAAAATTCTTCAAAGTTGGATGGAAAAATGAAAAAGAAAACATTTTTCAATAAAATGCTGGTATTACCCAAAATTTTTCATTTTCACAAGAAAAAAAGCCCCCCAAAATTTTTAACCCCATATCTTCTGAGTAAGAAAATACCCCATATATGGATGTAAAGCGCTCTGCGGGCAAACTACAATGCTCAGAAGAGAAGGAGCGGCATTGGGCTTTTGAAGAGAAAATTTGTCCGGAATTGAAGGCCACGTGTGTTTATAAAGCCCCCATAGTGCCAGAACAATGGACCCCCCCACATGTGACCCCATTTTGGAAACTACACCCCTCACGTAATGTAATAAGGGGTACAGTGAGCATTTACGCACCACATGTGTCTGACAGATTTTTGGAACAGTGGTCTGTGAAAATGAAAAATGGACCACTGGCGCTCCTTCTGTTGTCTCTTTCTGTTGTCCATGCTTAGTGAACTTCTCTCCTTTTATCTGCTTTCAGGTGTGATTTTTATATTACCCACACTTGTTACTTGCCCCAGGTGAGTTTAAAGGAGCATCATATGCTTGAAACAATCTTATTTTTCCACTATTTTGAAAGGGTGCCAATAACTTTTGTCCAGCCCATTTTTGGAGTTTGGTGGAATTCATGTTAAATCTGCATTGGGGGCAATGGCCACATCTTTTATTCCCTTTAGGAAAGTTAGTGATCAGCCAGTTCTCACCTCCCTTGTTCTTTTTTAGCTTCTTATGTTTCTTAAGAAAGTCACTGATTGTGGTGTTCTTTCTGAATTTCACAATAGGCCTGCTAGCAGCAGTCTCTGCTATATCGGGATCAGAGAGAAGTAAGTGCCAATTGCTTGTAATAGCAGCATTAATTGTGGCATTTAGAGGGCTATTCTTGAAAGCAAAAGTGAACCTCCCATTGTTCTCTCTCTATTGGGTAGTGGGCTTCGTTCTGAAAATCAGATCCTCTCTGTCTTTTGCATTAGCTTTAATATATGCTTGATTTATCACTTTATCAGGGTATTGTGTACTCCTCAGTCTGGCTGTTAACTCACTAGCCTGTTCCTCAAAGTCTCTCTGTTCACTGTTGTTTCTCTTCTTTCGTAGTGTTGCCCCATGGTCCGTTGTTGAGAGTTGTATTTGGAAGGTATTGTGCCACTTGGATTTTTCTTATTCATCGTATATATGTATCCTTTTGTATTCCTGTTTTAGCTGAGCATGTTACCAATTAGCAGCATTATGGACATGGAGGTAGCAGAACAATGGGGACCAGGTACCGGACGTAGGCAGACAAGATGCAGGGGCCTTTTGACACTTGAGCACAGACACTTCACTAGCGGACAAGGAAGCCAGGACTTTTTGGTCTATCAATTATTTACAGGCCTATTTAGAGTCAGGAAGAGCACAGAGGGGTCTAAGAAGTTATAAGGTCCCCTCCCAGTTCCAGGATAATGAAGATTTTATAAACACCTGGAAGAAAGCACATATGGCTCATGCGATGACTCTTGTCAAACTGGTATTGGACCAGCATAGGAAAGAAGATAGTTTGATTACCGGGTACCTATGTAGGTCCAACACAGAGTTTAGCATGAGATTTAGCATGAGATTATCTGAAAATCAGTCCTCAATCTTTTTTTAAGAATTTAGAAAAAAAGATGGCTTTGTTACAGATTGAAATTAAGATAAAGTTCTAATAAAGAGAGAAATTTCTGCACGATAAGCGTAATTATGATACGAATAATGTATTCTCATGGAATTTACAGAGGAACAATAAACAAAGGTGGCTGAAGATACAATAGGAGAAAATTCAACCTTAAACGCCGTAGACAGGACTGTTAGATGACTGAGTCGGACACTAGTGCCTCAGACGAGGTGATTAGAGAACAGTACAGGGAGCTATGAATGTACAGGGACCCCTTTAGAAGAGCGACAAGGCAAGGGTCAGAAAGAGAAAAGCTGCGAGGCAAATTTTTCCAAAAATGCAAGGGAGTGTTGTGGAGAGACTGACTGGAGATTGTTTGGTGGAGAACTTGACTGAAGTAACTCTCCCCCAAAATACCATACAAGCTTTGTAGAAAGGTCCAGCCCATTATTGGAGTTTGGTGTGACATTATGTCCAATTTGCTTTTTTTCCTCCCTTTTTTGGTTTAGTTCCAATACACACAAAGGGAATAAACATGTGTATAGCAAAAAATGTGTTACTGCAATCCTTTTCAGTGAGAAATACTTAATTATCTTGAAAAATTTCAGGGGTGCCAACATTTACGGCCATGACTGTATGAGAAACTCAGTTTGAATCCAATACCACGGACATTATAAAAACTTAGGTCCTTTCTGAGAGGATATGTTGAATTGGGAGAGTTGGATCAGAAGCTAGCAGAGCGGTTAATACCTCCCTATCCTAATAATCCAAACTGGTACTTACTCCCAAAAGTTCATAAATCCCGCACTCACCCCCCGGGAGACCGATTGTCGCGGGGGTGGGTTTCGGTGACAGAACATCTCTCCTACATCCTTCTTCCGGAAGAAAGACGTAGTCTGAAACGATCGTAGGGGTGGACGTCCCCTGGCCATGCTACCATTTGCTCTGTCACATGTGGGTATTGCTCCAGTGTGCACCTTGGTATGTTTGCATTTTTTGTACTTTGTGCCATTTTTGGGATGTGAATTGCACCTTATATACTGCTGCTATAATATATTTTTTCTTGTACTGTATATTTATACATTACAGGTGGTATGCATTGTTTTGTATGCATTACCTACCATGTATACTGTATGTACTATGTAGCATATGGCATTGTTACCATTACAACACTCATATGCAACTTTGCCAGGAGACGTCCTTTATCAGAAGTCATTCCTCTGTGCTTTGTATGTTTTTTTAATATTGTGTTTTAATAATAAAGGACTTTTTGTCATTATTCCATTGTCATCACTTTAAGTCTGCTACAGTGTTCTGTTTTGTAGGTTTTTAGACAATGTAATGGTACAGCTATGGGGAGTCCCACCTCATGTTCTTATGCAGGGATATGGGAAGGATCGAGAAACAGATTTGAAGAATTTGTTTCCTTTTTGAATACAGAAAATAGGATGAGCATGGCCTTCTTGGACTTGCGATTATATGTAGAAGACTACCAATTGAAATCGCAGGGTTTCAAAAAAAAGTTGCACCCTGTGCACATTAAAAATGGGATTCCCTACAGCCAATTTCTATGATTGAAGAGAAACAACAGTGAACAGAGAGACTTTGAGGAACAGGATAGTGAGTTAACAGCCAGATTGAGGAGTAGAAAATACCCTGATAAAGTGATAAATCAAGCATATATTAAAGCCAATGCAAAAGACAGAGAGAAGCTGATTTTCAGAACGAAGCCCACTACCCAAAAGAGAGAGAACAATAGGAGGTGATAACTGGCTGACCAGTAGCTTTCCTAAAGGGAATAAAACATGTGACCATTGCCCCCCAATGCAGATTTAACATTTAGTCGCCTTTTAATGTAAGCTGAGGCCCATTGGATATTGCGGGTAGACGCACAGGGCCCGCTAGGGTTAAATTATAGGCTTGACATGTCCCCATTCATATAGTACAATATTGGAGTTTGGAACTTCTAAGTTCTGCTTAGATGTGTATTAGTCACAATTAGTATGTTAAAGGGGTTATCCACCATAAGGTGATTTTAGTACGTACCTTGCAGACAGTAATGGACATGCTTAGGAAGGATCTGAACTTGTCTTGGGGCTAGATGGCTATGTTGTGATATTACCATAACACTGTGGCTAGCTTTTTGTGAACTGGTATTTCCTGTTTGACTTTTCTTTTTTTGACTACAAATCCCACAATTCCATTTCCTCCCTCCCACACATCAGCCACCCCACCCATTGAAACATAAATGAGCTGCATCCATTCAAAGACCTGTGGTTTTCAATCAGGGTGCCTACAGCTGTTGCATTAGTTGCAGATTGATCTCTCTCCCACCAAGCGATTGCTCCACCCAGCAGACAGGCTTCCTGTCATCAGCAGACTAGTGAGTCAGGTCTCGGCCACATTGCAACCTGGGAAAAATCTGAGATAACAGTCATTTTGTATGCTTCTAAAAATAAATATTGGGGTTAAAATCACATAAGAATTGTAAGAAAAATGTCACACATAGGTACAGACACTATATTAGGAACTACACTAACTTTACAGCCCCTGTAGCATAGTCAAATAAAAATAAATTCCTGGAATACCCCTTTAAATTAAATTTTTCCTTATTTTTATCTGTGGCTACATTGCGGGATCACAGGATCACTTTGCTGCACTATTTCATTGCACAGCGCAATGACGTAAATGGGGCCGGGAGAAGTGCATTACTATGCATGAAACCGCCGGCAGTCGCTTCCGAGAGGCCCACGCCAGCCTTGTCAACCTGCCCGGGGGAGAGACCGTGAGAGGAGCCATGTGACCTGATCTTCTGCAGTGAGTGCAGGACGCCTGTCTTCATCTACTTTTGCTATGACTGTAATAGTTAAAATTACGAGCATGTTGACAATTCACAAAACAATAGCGCAAATGCCTGATAAATGTGTGCAAAATGCACCAGAAAACAAAAAGAGTAATAAATTCCCCCAAGCAGATACATGAGACTTACTGAGCCTAAAATATTAGATCCTAATGTAAAATGTCATTTTAGATAAGTAACTAGACCTATTTTTCATATCCCACCACACACGCAGAACTTTGAATGTATAGCTACCAAGGAATTTTACTCTCTGATTAGGAAAAGAGGGTGAGGGTATCAGTGCTTTTTATAAATACATATTTTCCATTGCACAATTAGAGTAATAGCTCAGCATGTTCTTAATATTCTAGATTCTTAATCTTAAACTTGTTGTGGCTGGGTTGGTGTTGTTCTGACGCCTCATGAAAAGATTAATTTTATTATATTAAACATTGGAAAACTGCGCTTTAGAAATTTTTTATTGAAACATGGGCTTCATTTGTACATGATTATTAAAGTAACTGTAGCAGTTTTATAAATAATGTAACAGATGCTTTTTTCATTCTATTTTAGATGAAACGATTCACAACTGCTTATATTGCATCCGGTCTGAAAATACAGAGAAGATAAATTGATCCAATTGCTGAGGAATTGCTGAAAATTTCTTTTTATATCTCTGCTAATTTCCTTTAGTCATTTAACCCCTTAAGGACCAAGGGCGTACAGGTACGCCTTTGCTCCCTGGTACTTAAGGACCAAGGGCGTACCTGTACGCCCGTGGGAATTTCGGTCCCCGCCGCACGCCGGGCGGGGATCGGGCCGGGGTGACTGCTGATATCTATCAGCAGGCACCCCGCGCAAATGCCCAGGGGGGTCATTAGACCCCCCATGTCGGCGATCGGCGCAAATCGCAAGTGAATTCACACTTGCGATTTGCGCCGATTCCGGGTCATACGGGTCTATGGTGACCCGGTGACCCGGAATAGAAGGGGGAACGCGGGTGTCCTAGACACCCACGATCCCCCTGTAGCGATAGGAGTGAGGTGGCAGAGTTGCCACCCCTCCTATCTCTGCTATTGGTGGTCTAGACGCGACCACCAATAGCAGATCGGGGGCGGAGGGGTTTACTTTCGGTTTCCCCGTACTGCCAACCCACAATAGGCGGGGCAGGACGGGGAAACCGACAGGGACCGGCGCCGAAGATCCACTTACCCATCGGCGACGGCAGCGGGCGACGATCAGCGGCGGTAGCGGGCGACGATCGGCGGAAGAAGAGGACGGCGACGCAGCTCCCTGGATCCAACGGAAGCCGGTGAGTTACTTAGCAACATCTGGAGGGCTACAGTCTGAGACCACTATAGTGGTCTCTAAACTGTAACCCTCCAGATGTTGCAAAACTACAACTCCCAGCATGCCCAGAGAGCTGTTTAGGCTTGCTGGGAGTTGCAGTTTTGCAACAGCTGGAGGTCTACAGTTTGAGACCACTGTAAAGTGATCTCTATACTGTGCACCTCCAGATTTTGCAAAACTACAACTCCCAGCATGCCCAGACAGCAGTTTGCTGTCTGGGCATGCTGGGAGTTGTAGTTTTGCAACATCTGGAGGTCCACAGTTTGGAGACCACTGTGCAGTGGTCTCTAAACTATAGCTCTTCAGATGTTGCAAAACTGCAACTCCCAGCATGCCTAAACAGCAAACAGCTGTCTCTGCATGCTGGGAGTTGTAGTTGCGATCCCTCCAGCTGTTGCATAACTACATCTCCCAGCATGCCTTTCGGCGATCAGTACATGCTGGGAGTTTAAGTTTTGCAACAGCTGGAGGCACACTGGTTGGAAAATACTGAGTTAGGTAACAGAACCTAACTGAAGGTTTTCCAACCAGTGTGCCTCCAGCTGTTGCAAAAGTACAACTCCCAGCATGCACGGTCTGTCAGTACATGCTGGGAGTTGTAGTTTTGAAACAGCTGGAGGTTTGCCCCCCCATGTGAATGTACAGGGTACATTCACACTGGCGGGTTTACAGTAAGTTCTCTGCTTCAAGTATGAGCTGTGGCAAATTTTTCACCGCGGCGCAAACTCCTAGCGGTAAATTCACTGTAAACCCGCCAGTATGAACGTACCCTAAAAACACTACACTACACTAACACATAATAAAGAGTAAAACACTACATTTACACCCCCTTACATTGTCCCCCTAATAAAAAATAAAAAACGTATTGTACTGCAGTGTTTCCAAAACAGAGCCCCTAGCTGTTGCAAAACAACAACTCCCAGCATTTCCGGACAGCCACTGACTGTCCAGGCATGCTGGGAGTTTAGCAACAGCTGGAGGCACCCTGTTTGGGAATCACTGGCATAGAATACTGTCACGATCACACCCTATCGGTCCAGCCAAGACGCTAGAGAGAGTGTGATGGTGCAAGGGTTAAAGCCGCCAGACCTCTGGGTATCCACTACTAGTCCCAGCAAGTCACCAAATTAACCCTTAGATAAACGTTTTCACCCGAGCTGCCTTCAGAAAGGTGAGCTCATATATTTAGAGATCAAAGACAAGAGCTGATTAATTAAACATTTAATCTGATAAAAGGTATCACAGTGCTATGCATAAAAATTAACAAATGACATACAGGTATAAGAATATATATAAGAGTTTAGCAATCAAGTTCAGAAAAGTAAAAATGAAGTTCTTACAGCATTGATATTATAGCAGTCCATGAGAGAGGGTCTCCAGCTGTTCTTAGGATGGTCTTGTCAGCTTGGGGCACAGATCTTAACTCCTGACTCTAGCATTGTTACATATTATATATCTCCTTTTTGGAGGGACTCCATTCCCCCCTCCCCTCTGGTCCCACCAGGGGGCATCTCTCTTCCTGGCCCTCTTATCTGGTTGATTATATGCAGGACTTCAAAAGACGATGTAAACACACAGCCAGACCCCCCCCAATAAACTTCAATATACAAAAGACACAGGATACACCGTCTGAATGACCCCTCACCCCCCAGGTCTTAGTTTATACACAGATGCAATAATAAAACACAGGTATGATTCCATAATCAGGCCTTGGGCCTGACAAATACCCCTATGTCCACCCCTGTGAAATCCCTAATGTAGTCCTCAAATGCGCATGGCGCTCTCTCACTTCAGAGCCCTGTTGTATTTCAAGGAAACAGTTTAGTGCCACATATGGGGTATCTCCATACTCAGGAGAAATTGCACTACTAATTTTGGGGGCTTTTTTTCCTTTGACCCCTTATGAAAAAGAAAAGTTGGGGTCTACACCAGCCTGTTAGTGTAAAAAAAAAAATTTTTTTTTACACTAACATGCCGGTGTTGTCCTTTACTTTCTATTTTCATGGGAGGTAAAAGGAAAAAAAGACCCCCAAAATTTGTAACGCAATTTCTCCTGAGTACGGGGATACCCCATATGTGGGCGTAAAATGCTCTGCGGACGCACAACAAGGCTCAGGAGTGAGAGCGCACCATGTACATTTGAGGCCTAAATTGGTGATTTGCACAGGGGTGGCTGATTTTACAGCGGTTCTGACATAAACCCCAAAAAATAAATACCCACATGTGACCCCATTTTGGAAACGACACCCCTCATGGAATGTAACAAGGGGTATAGTGAGCCTGAACACCCCACAGGTGTTTGACAAATTTTCATTAAATTTGGATGGGAAAATGAAAAAAAAAAATTTTTCTCACTAAAATGCTGGTGTGACCCTAAATTTTTCATTTTCACAAGGGAAAATAAAAAAAGCCCCCCAAAATTTGTAACCCAATTTCTTCTGAGTAAGAGCATACCCCATATGTGGATGTAAAGTGCTCTATGGGTGCACTACAATGCTCAGAAGAGAAGGAGCGCCATTGGGATTTTGAAGAGAAAATTTGTCCGGAATTGAAGGCCACTTGTGTTTACAAAGCCCCCATGGTACCAGAACAATGGACCCCCCCATATGTCACCCCATTTTGGAAACTACACCCCTCATGTAATGTAATAAGGGGTACAGTGAGCATTTATGCCCCACAGGTGTCTGACAGATTTTTGGAACAGTGATCCGTGAAAATGAAAAATTTAATTTTCCATTTGCACAGCCCACTGTTCCAAAGATCTGTCAAACGCCAGTGGGGTGTAAATGCTCACTGCACCACTTATTAAATTCTGTGAGGGGTGTAGTTTCCAAAATGGGGTCACATGTAAATGCACATGGCCCCTGACTACCATTCCAAACAAATTCTCTTTCCAAAAGCTCAATGGTGCTCCTCCTCTTCTGAGCATTGTAGTTCGCCCGTAGTGCACTTCAGGTACACTTATGGAGTACCTCCATACTCAGAAGAGATGGGGTTACAAATTTTGGGGGGTATTTTCTGCTATTAACCCTTGAAAAATTTTGAAATTTGGGGGGAAACACACATTTTAGTGAAAAAAATATATATATTTTTTTACATATGCAAAAGTCGTGAAACCCGTGTGGGGTATTGAGGCTCACTTTATTCCTTGTTACATTCCTCACGGGTCTAGTTTCCAAAATGGTATGCCATGTGTTTTTTTTTTTGCTGTTCTGGCACCATAGGGGCTTCCTAAATGCGACATGCCCCCCGAGCAAAATTTGCTCTCAAAAAGTCAAATATCACTCCTTCTCTTCGGAGCATTGTAGTTCGCCCGTAATGCACTTCATGCCAACTTATGGGGTGCCTCCATACACAGAAGAGATGGGGTTACAAACTTTGGGGGGTATTTTCTGCTATTAACCCTTGCAAAAATGTAAAATTTGGGGGGAAACACACATTTTAGTGGGAAAAAAATTATTTTTTTTACATATGCAAAAGTCGTGAAACACCTGTGGGGTATTAAGGCTCACTTTATTCCTTGTTACGTTCCCCAAGGGGTCTAGTTTCCAAAATGGTATGCCATGTGGGTTATTTTTGCTGTTCTGGCACCATAGGGGCTTCCTAAATGCAACATGCCCCCCAAAAACCATTTCTGAAAAATGTACTCTCCAAAATCCCCTTGTCGCTCCTTCGCTTCTGAGCCCTCTACTGCGCCCGCCGAACACTTTACATAGACATATGAGGTATGTGCTTACTCGAGAGAAATTGGGCTACAAATATAAGTATACATTTTCTCCTTTTACCCCTTGTAAAAATTCAAAAATTGGGTTTACAAGAACATGCGAGTGTAAAAAATAAAGATTGTGAATTTTCTCCTTCACTTTGCTGCTATTCCTGTGAAACACCTAAAGGGTTAAAACACTTACTGATTGTCATTTTGAATACTTTGGGGGTGTAGTTTTTATAATGGGGTCATTTGTGGGGTATTTCTAATGGGAAGACCCTTCAAATCCACTTCAAACCTGAACTGGTCTCTGAAAAAAAGCGAGGTTCAAAATTTTGTGAAAAATTGGAAAAGTGCTGCTGAACTTTGAAGCCCTCTGGTGTCTTCCAAAAGTAAAAACATGTCAATTTTATGATGCAAACATAAAGTAGACATTGGAAATGTGAATAAAAAAAAAAATATTTTGAATATCCATTTTCCTTACAAGCAAAAAGCTTCAAAGTTAGAATAATGCAAAATTTTCAAATTTTTCATCAAATTTTAGGATTTTTCACCAAGAAAGGATGCAAGTTACCACAAAATTTTACCACTATGTTAAAGTAGAATATGTCACGAAAAAACAATCTCGGAATCAGATTGATAACTAAAAGCATTCCAGAGTTATTAATGTTTAAAGTGACAGTGGTCAGATGTGCAAAAAACGCTCTGGTCCTAAGGTGTAAAATGGCCTGGTCCTTAAGGGGTTAAAGGAAATCTGTCACCAGTGTCATCTGCACTAACCTCTCGGTACCCGCAAGTAGTGCAGGTGACACATATGACAACGGTTCTTACCTTGTCCCGGTCCATGCAGGGGATCTCCGGTAATCTCCATTGTTAGCTTCAGCTCCGGCCCGGCTTGGGGCATGGGCGGAGCTTAGTGACATCACCGCTGCTGTTCTATAGCAGCGGGACCCAGCAGAGAGCAGCAGCAGTGATGTCACTAAGCTCCACCCATGCCCGAAGCCGCTGCTGCTCTCTGCTGGGTCCCGCTGCTAGAGAACAGCTGTGGTGATGTCACTAAGCTTTTGCTCATGCCCCAAGCCGGGCCCAGAGCTGAAGCTAACGATGTAGATTACCGTAGATCCCCTACATGGAACGGGACAAGGTAAGTACCGTTGTCATCAGTGTCACCTGCACTAACTGTCAGTCCTTCCTTTATATTTGCTGTACATTTTGAATCAAATCCTGAATTTGGTTAAAAAAAAATTGTCAAACTGCCGTAAAATGCTGTGTTTGACACCAGCCTTTGACCACTTTCACAGAGCAGAATTTTAGATTTATATTAGTAGCAAAGGAGCTGGTCAAAAAATTGAAAAGGTGCAAAACTTTATATTATATGTTTTTTCTGTGTATGTCCTCTTTCTAATTTTGGTTTTCAAATTGTTAATGTAAAATAAGAATAAAAATACTGCTATTTAAAAGTGCCCATAACCCCTTAAGAACACAGCCCATTTTGGCCTTAAACTCATAAGGACCAAGGGCGTACCTGTATGCCCTGGTCCTGCTCTCGCAGTTTGAAGTGAGCTCACAAGCTGAGTGCAGTGCACTTGCTATTCGGTTTGGTCCCAGTTGCTATCAGCAGCCAGAACCCACGATTATTGTCAGACATCGCCGGCGATACCAAATATGTTTATTACATTTTTTACACTTTTTTTTTTATAAGATGGGAAAAGGGAGATTTTAACCTGTTAAGGACCAAGGGCATACAGGTACGCCTTTGCTCCCTTGTACTTAAGGACCAAGGGCGTACCTGTACGTACGCCAGGCGGGGACCTGGGGGACTGCTGATCGCCGCAAATCGCCAGTAAATTCACACCGGTGATTTGCGCCGATTCCGGGTCATATGGGTCTATGGTTACACAGTTACATAGTTACATAGTTAGTACGGTCGAAAAAAGACATATGTCCATCAAGTTCAACCAGGGAATTAAGGGGTAGGGGTGTGGCGCGATATTGGGGAAGGGATGGAATTTTATATTTCTTCATAAGCATTAATGTTATTTTGTTCCAGGAATGTATCTAATCCTGTTTTAAAGCTGTTAATTGTTCCTGCTGTGACCAGTTCCTGAGGTAGACCGTTCCATAAATTCACAGTCCTCACGGTAAAGAAGGCGTGTCGCCCCTTGAGACTAAACTTTTTCTTCTCCAGACGGAGGGAGTGCCCCCTCGTCCTTTGGGGGGGGGTTTGACCTGGAACAGTTTTTCTCCATATTTTTTGTATGGGCCATTAATATACTTATATACGTTTATCATATCCCCCCTTAAACGTCTCTTCTCAAGACTAAACAATTGTAGCTCCTCATAGCTAAGATGATCCATGCCCCATATTAGTTTAGTCGCGCGTCTCTGCACCCTTTCCAACTCCGCAGTGTCCCTTTTATGGACAGGTGCCCAAAACTGAACAGCATATTCCAGGTGAGGCCGTACCAATGCTTTATAAAGGGGGAGTATTATGTCCCTGTCCCTTGAGTCCATGCCTCTTTTGATACATGACAATATCCTTCCGGCTTTGGAAGCAGCAGCCTGACATTGCATGCTATTCTGTAGTCTGTGATCTACAAGTACACCCAGATCCTTCTCTACCAGTGACTCTGACAGTTTAATCCCCCCTAAGACATACGATGCATGCAGGTTATTAGTACCCAGATGCATAACTTTACATTTATCCACATTGAACCTCATTTGCCAAGTGGATGCCCAGACACTTAGTCTATCCAAGTCATCTTGTAACTTATGCACATCCTCTATAGACTGTACCGTGCTACAAAGCTTGGTGTCATCTGCAAAGATAGAAACAGAGCTGTTAATACCATCCTCTATATCATTGATAAATAAATTAAATAACAGCGGGCCCAGTACTGAACCTTTGGGTACACCACTAATAACCGGGGACCAATCAGAGTATGAATCATTGACCACCACTCTCTGGGTACGATCCATGAGCCAGTGTTCAATCCAGTTACAAACTAAAATTTCCAAACCCAAAGACCTTAACTTACCTGTCAGACGTCTATGAGGGACAGTATCAAATGCTTTAGCAAAATCCAGAAACACTATATCCACAGCCATTCCTCTGTCAAGGCTTCTACTCACCTCTTCATAAAAGCAAATTAGATTGGTTTGACAACTTCTATCCTTAGTAAACCCATGCTGGCTATCACTTATAATACTATTACCCCTATGTATTCCTGTATGTAATCCCTTATAAGTCCTTCAAACAATTTACCCACAATGCACGTTAAACTTACCGGTCTATAGTTTCCTGGGGAAGACCTAGAGCCCTTTTTGAAGATTGGCACCACATTCGCCTTGCGCCAGTCCCTTGGCACAATACCAGACACCAGAGAATCTCTAAATATCATGAACAGGGGTACAGATATTACTGAATTTACCTCTCTAAGAACTCTTGGGTGTAGTCCATCCGGCCCTGGGGATTTGCTTACATTTATATCACTTAACTTACCTTGTACCATCTCTACATTAAGCCAGTTCAGTACATTACATGATGTGTTACCAGCACTGACCTGGCCAATGTCAGCTCCTTTTTCCATAGTGTATACAGAACTAAAGAACCCATTCAGTAGCTCCGCTTTCTCTTGATCGCCTGTGACAACCTCACCATTATCATTATTAAGGGGTCCTACATGCTCTGTCCTTGTTTTTTTTGCATTTATATATCTAAAAAAATATTTAGGATTAGTTTTGCTTTCTTTGGCCGGTGACCCGGTGACCCGGAAAATAAGGCGATCGGGGTTTCCAAAACACCCACGATCCCCCTGAAGGGATAGGAGTGAGGTGGCAGGGGTGCCACCCCTCCTATCCCTGCTATTGGTCATCTAGAAGCGAAGACCAATAGCAGATCGGGGGCGAGGGGTTAACTTTTGGTTTCTCCGTTCTGCCCACCCACAATAGGCTGGGCAGAACAGGGAAACCGAGGAGGACCGGCGTCAAAGTCCACTCACCCATCGGTGGCGGCAGCGGGCAGCGATTGGTCGCGGGGTCCCTGGATCCTACGGAAGCCGGTGAGTTGCCTAGCAACATATGGAGGGCTACAGTTTGAGTAGCACAGTGCACAGTGATCTCCAAACTGTAGCCCTCCAGATGTTGCAAAACTACAACTCTCAGCATGCCCAGGCAGCTGTTTGCTGTTTGGGCATGCTGGGATTTGCAGTTTTGCAACAGCTGGAGGTCTACAGTTTGGAGATCACTGTGTAGTGGTCTCTAAACTGTGGCCCTCTACATCTTGCAAAACTACAACTCCTAACATGCCCACACAGCAGTTTGCTGTCTGGGCATGCTGGGATTTGTAGTTTTTCAACATCTGGAGGGCCACAGTTTGGAGATCACTGTGCAGTGGTCTCTAAACTGTAGCCCTCCAGATGTTGCAAAACTGCAAATCCCAGCATGCCCAAACAGCAAACAGATGTCTTGGCATGCTGGGAGTTGTAGTTGCGTACCTCCAGCTGTTGCATAACTACATCTCCTAGCATGCCCTTCGGTGATCAGTACATGCTGAGAGTTGTAGTTTTGCAACAGCTGGAGGCACACTGGTTGGAAAATACTGAGTTAGGTAACAGAACCTAACTGAAAGTTTTCCAACCAGTGTGACTTCAGCTGTTGCAAAAGTACAACTCCCAGCATGCACGGTCTGTCAGTACATTCTGGGAGTTGTAGTTTTGAAACAGCTGGAGGTTTGCCCCCCCATTTGAATGTACAGGGTACATTCACACGGGCAGGTTTACAGTAAGTTTCCTGCTTCAAGTTTGAGCTGCGGCAAATTTTTCGCCGCAGCTCAAACTCCTAGCCGGAAACTCACTGTAAACATCCGCCAGTGCTAATGTACCCTAAAAACACTACACCACACTACACTAACACATAATAAAAGTTAAAACACTACGTATACACCCCTTTACATTGTCCTCCCCAATATAAAGGAAAAACGTATTGTACGGCAGTGTTTCCAAAACTGAGCCTCCAGTTGTTGCAAAACAACAACTCACAGCATTTCCAGACAGCCACTGACTTTCCAGGCATGCTGGGAGTTTTGCAACAGCCGGAGGCACCCTGTTTGGGAATCACTGACGTAGAATACCCCTATGTCCACCCCTATGCAATCCCTAATTTAGTCCTCAAATGCGCATGGCGCTCTCTCACTACGGAGCCCTGTCGTATTTCAAGGAAACCGTTTAGGGCCACATATGGGGTATTTCCGTATTCAGGAGAAATTGCACTACAAATTTTAGGGGGCTTTTTCTCCTTTTACCCCTTATGAAAAGGAAAAGTTGGGGGCTACACCAGCCTGTTAGTGTAAAAAAACAAAAAATTATACACTAACATGCTGGTGTTGCCCCATACTTTTTATTTTCACAACAGGTAAAAGGAAAAAAAGACCCCCAAAATTTGTAACGCGATTTCTCCTGAGTACGGAAATACCCCATATGTGGGCGTAAAATGCTCTGCGGACGCACAACAAGGCTCAGAAGTGAGAGCGCACCATGTACATTTGAGGACTAAATGTGTGATTTGCACAGGGGTGGCTGATTTTATAGCGGTTCAGACATAAACGCAAAAAAAAGAAATACCCACATGTGACCCCATTTTGGAAACTACACCCCTCAGGAAACGTGACAAGGGGTATAGTGAGCCTTAACACCCCACAGGTGTTTGAGGAATTTTCATTAAAGTTGGATGGGAAAATGAATGAATTTTTTTTCACTAAAATGCTGGTGTTACCCTTAATTTTTCATTTTCATAAGGGAAAATAGGAAAAAGCCCCCAAAATTTGTAAGAAAATACCCCATATGTGGATGTAATGTGCTCTGCGGGTGCACTACAATGCTCAAAAGAGAAGTAGCGCCCCTGGGCTTTTGGAGAGAGAATGTGTCCGGAATTTAAAGGGGTACTCCGGTGGTTAATTTTTTTGACTATATGGCATCTTCTTTGTAAGTTTAGTTTTTTTGCAATATACATGTGTTATATGTTTTGGCAGCATGTGTGTGTTTTTCTTACCTGTTTGTTGGGCAGGAAGTTCTGTAGTTCAGGGGGTTTTCTTTTACTGTTGTCCACAGTTCTGAGTCTGTTGTGGACAAGATGTCACAGCTTTTTTTTTTCTCTGTCTGCATGAGAGGAATAAGCCACGCCCCCCCATCTCATCCACCTGAGTACACAGCTCCTCACCTCCCCTCCCCCCTGCTCTGTATTCTAAGGACACAGGTCTGCATAGGAGAAGGACCTCACAGAGAAGTTAAGTGTTATCTGAAGGGGAGGATGAGAAGGTGCACGGTCTGGGGATGTATGGACTGCATGGGAATAAATCTCATACTGGGAATGATCTCTATTGGGAAGATTTATCAAAACCTGGGCAGAGGAAAACTTGCCCAGTTGCCAATAGCAACCAGTCAGATCGCTTCTTTAATTTTTCACAGGCCTTCATAAAAATGAAAGCAGCAAGCTGATTGGTTGCTATGGGCAACTGGGCAAGTTTTCCTATGCACAGGTTTTGATAAATCTCCCCCTATATGTGAAGGGGGAGGGGGGGGGGGGGCTCCTGAATGACACATGATGAAAGTTGTAGTCCCTGTTTCGTGTGTGTATGCTAGTGTTTACAAAAAAGTGTGCCTCCAGCTGTTGCAAAACTACAACTCCCAGCATGCCCTTACAGACTTTGGGCATGCTGGGAGTTGTAGATTTGCAACAGCTGGAGGCACACTGGTTGGGAAACACTGTTCTAGCCTATTCAGCATACACATCATGTTACACCAGTGTTTCCCAACCAGTGTGGCTCCAGCTTTTGTAAAACTACAACTCCTAGCATGCCCAAAGGCTGTCAGGGCATGCTGGGAGTTGTAGTTTTGCAACACATGGAGGCACCCTGCTTGGAAAACACTGGTGTATGCCCTACAGAGGTGTGGTGAACTACAACCCCCAGGAGACTGCAGAGGCAGCATGCTGGTATTATACCACAGACTGAAGACTCCTGAATGACACATGCTAGGAGTTGTAGTCCCTTTTGTGTGTGTATGCCAGTGTATCCCAGCCAAGGCTGATTTATATTAGTGTGCTGTGTATAAGGGGGCTGACCCGGGAAAATAGTGGGTAAAGGGCAGAACAAAAAAAAAAAAAAAGGAGCAGCCCCAAACCAGCAAGGCATGTGGCATGCTGGGATTTGTAGTTTTCAGCACAGCAAGAAACAGGAAATAGAAGAAAATATAGGAAAACAAAGTGGGGGATAAAAAGACAACAAAGAACGGCAATAGAGTAGGCTAAACAACAAGAATATAAATGAAACAAAACAAATAAGGTAAGTAAAAAACGGTAAAACACGTTGACCACCAGAGTACCCCTTTAAGGCCATGTGTGTTTAAAAAGCCCCCCGTGGTGCCAGAACAGTGGACCCCCCCACCTGTGACCCCATTTTAGAAACTCCACCCCTCGCGTAATGTAATAAGGGGTACAGTGAGCATTTACACCCCACTGGTGTCTGACAGATTATTTGAACAGTGGTCTGTGAAAATGAAAAATTTAATTTTTCACTTGCACAGCCCACTGTTCCAAAGATCTGTCAAAAGCCAGTGGGGTGTAAATACTCACTCCACCCCTTATTAAATTCTGTGAGGGGTGTAGCTTCCAAAATGTGGTTACATGTGGAGCGTTTCTGCTGTTCTGGCACCACTGGAGGTTTGTAAATGCACATGTCACCCGACTTCAATTTCATCAAAATCCTGTCTCCAAAAGTCCAATGGCGCTCCTTCTGTTCTGAGACCTGTAGTGCGCCAGCAGAGCACTTAACGTCCACATATGAGGAGTTTTCTTAATCGGGAGAAATTGGGCTTCAAATTTTGGGGTCCATTTTCTCTTATTACCCCTTATGAAAAAGAAAAATTTGGGGTAACACCATCATTTTAGTGTTAAAAATCTAATTTTCCATTTTCACGTCCAAATTCAACGCAAAGTCGTCAAACACCTGTGGGCTGTTAAGGCTCACTATACCCATTGTTACATTTCTTGAGGGGTGTAGTTTCGAAAATAGTATGCCATGTGGTTTTTTTTTTCTGGTGTTCTGGCACCCTGGGGACTTTCTAAATGCAACATGCCCCCAAAAACCATTTCAGCAAAATTCTCTTTCAAAAAGCCAAATTTTGCTCCTTGTTTTCTGAGCATTGTAGTGCGCCAGCAAAGCACTTAACCTCCACATATAGGGCGTTTTCTTAATCAAGTGAAATTGGGCTTCATATTTTGGGGTCCATTTTCACCTATTACCCCTTGTGATAAAGAAAAATTTGGGGTAACACCATCATTTTAGTGTTAAAAATCTAATTTTCCATTTTCACGTCCAACTTCAATGCAAAGTCATCAAACACCTGTGAGGTGTTAAGGTTCACTATACCCCTTGTTGCGTTCCTTGAGGGGTGTAGTTTCTAAAATAGTATGCCATGTCTTTCTTTTTTGCTATTCTGGCACCATGGGGACTTTCTAAAGGCAATATGCCCCCCAAAAAACATTTCAGCAAAATTCTATTTCAAAAAGCCAAATTTTTCTCCTTCACTTCTGAGTATTGTAGTGCGCCAGCAGAGCATTTAATGTCCACATATGGGGCGTTTTCTTAATTGGAAGAAATTGGGCTTTAAATTTTGGGGTCCATTTTCCCCTATTACCCCTTGTGAAAAGAAAAATTTGGGGTAACACCATAATTTTAGTGTTAAAAATCTAATTTTCCATTTTCACGTCCAACTTCAATGCAAAGTCGTCAAACACCTGTGAGATGTTAAGGTTCACCATGCCCCTTGTTATGTTCCTTGAGGAGTGTAGGTTCCAAAATAGTGTACCATTATTTTGCTGTTCTGGCACCATGGGGGCTTCCTAAATGCAACATGGCCCCCAAAAGCTATGACAGCAAAATTAGTTTTAAAAAATCCCACTGTTGCTCTTTCCCTCTTGAGCCATGTTGTGAGCCCACAGAGCACTTTATGTCAACATATAAGGTATTTCCATACTCGAAAGAAATTGGGCTACAAATTTTGGGGGGCTTTTTCTCCATTTACCACTTTTAAAAATGAAAAAAATGGGGCTACAAGAACATGTTGGTGTAAAAAATGTAGATTTAGATTTTTCTTCTCAACTTTGCTGCTATTCTTGTGAAACACCTAAAGGGTTAAAAAACTTTCTGAATGTCATTTTGAATACTTTGAAGGGTGTAGTTTCTATAATGGGGTAATTTATGGTGTATTTCTCACAGAAAGGCCTCTCAAACCCACTTAACTTAACTAGTCCCTGAAAAATTCAGATTTTGAAATTTTCGTGAAAATTTTGAAAATTGCTGCTATACTTTGAAGCCCTCTAATGTCATCAAAAAAAAACTTTCTGATGCCAACATAAAGTATACATATTGTATTTGTGAATCGATATAAAATATATTTGGAATATCCATTTTCCTTACAAGCAGAGAGTTTCAAATATAAAATGGATTTGGAATATCTATTTTCCTTACAAGCAGAGAATTTCAAAGTTAGAAAATTTCTGCAAAATTAGCAAAATTTTCATTAAATTTGGGGATTTTTCACCAAGAAAGGATGCAAGTAACGCCGAAAATTTACCATTATGTTAGAGTAGAACATGTCATGAAAAAACTCTCTCGGAATCAGAATAAACGGTAAAAGCATCCCAGAGTTATTAATGCATAAAGTGACAGTGGTCAGAATTGCAAAAAAGGGCTGAGTCCTTAAAGGGGTTATCCACCATAAGGTGATTTTAGTACATATCAGACAGACAGTATCGGACATGTTTAGGAAGGATCTGCGCTTGTCTTGGGGCTAAATGGCTATGTTGTGAGATTACCATAACAGTGTGGCTAGCTTTTTGTTAACTGGTATTTCCTGTTTGACTTTTCTTTTTTTTTACTACAAATCCCACAATTCCGTTTTCCTCCCTCCCACACATCAGCTGCCCCACCCATTGAAACATAAATGAGCTGCATCCATCAAAAGACCCGTGATTTTCAATCAGGGTGCCTGCAGCTGCTGCATTAGTTGCAAATTAATCTCTCTACCACCAAGCGATTGCTCCACCCATTGAAGCAGATAGGCTCCCTGTCATCGGCTGGCGTCAGGTCTCGGCCACATTGCAACCTGGGAAAAATCTGAGACAACAGTAATTTTGTATGCTGTTAAAAATAAATATTGGAGTGAAAATCACAGAAGAATTGTGAGAAAACCATCACACACAGGTACAGACACTATATTATGAACTACACTAACTTTACAGCCCCTGTAGCATAGTCAAATAAAAACAATTCCTGGAATACCCCATTAAGGTGAAAAAGGGCTGAGTCCTTAAGGGGTTAAGAATAAATATGTCATGTTTATACACTAATGGGTGAGACTGTGTAACAAGTGGCGCTCCGGCCGGACATACCGGCCGGGAGCACCTCTGCTCCCGTGTCTCAGCTCCCGGCGGTGCTGGGATTCGCATTGCGTGACGCGCCCGCATGCGAGTCCCAGCCCATCACTCACCTCCGTCCCCGACTTCTGTCCCTCAGCTCCGACACGCGCGCCCCCTGCCTTCTAGCGCACGCTGGAGCTTTGAAATTTAAAGAGCCAGTGCGCCCGTAATTAGTATTTGCACCTGCACCTTTTTTTTTATACGTTTTCGCTCCTCCCTAGCACCCCTGCCGGATCTTTCTTTGCCTTGCACTTTAGAGAAAGCAGTTCCCGTTATTCCTTGCCGTGTACCAGACCTTTTGCATTCCGTGACCCGACCGTGTTCTAGCCGCCAGCCTATTGACCTTCTGCTACCCTTCTGCCTACGCTCCTGTGCTGCCTGCCCTGACCCCTAGCCTGCCTGACTACGTCCCGCCTGTTCCTTTGGTACCACGCTTTACCTCAGCCACCTGTTTGGTCATGTTGTGCCAAGGGTAACCACCTGGGAGTCGCCTGCCGCAGCAAACCCAACCCACGTTGCAGCGGGCTCTGGTGAAAACCAGCGGCACCTTAGACTCCGCTCCCTGGCATGGCCCGCGTCATCTGCCAAACAGGTCCAGTGGATCTACTGCATCACCTGTTCCAGACTACCGTGGTTTTACGGATCTACTACTCCCTGGGTACCTGCCGTCTGTGGTGAGTCTAACAGTAAGATCCAGCCATGGATCCCGCTGAGGTACCCCTGCCTGAGGATTCGCATCTCTCCTCCAAAGTGGTCCATCAGTCGCAGCAGTTGGCCCACCAGGCGCAGCAATTAAATCAACTGTCCACCATGCCGCAGCTACTTCTATCTATACTGCAGCAGTCTCCTACGGTCCCTGCAGTTCCTTTAGCTACAAAGCTTCATCTTCCCCTTCCCACAAAGTTTGACGGAGATTCTAAGCAATGTAGAGGCTTTGTGATGCAGTGCTCCTTGCACCTGGAGCTCATGGTGGATCAGTTTCCTACGGAGAGTGCTATGGTGGCCTTTGTGATCAGTATCTTGTCTGGGAAGGCCCTGACCTGGGCTACTTCGCTCTCGGATTGTAGCGATCCAATTACATCCAACCTCACTGCTTTCCTGGATGAATTCCGCAGCGTTTTTGAAGAACCCACACGTGTCTCCTGCGCTGAGTCAGCTCTTCTTAACCTAAGTCAAGGGACTTCCTTCGTGGGAGTCTATGCAGTCCAGTTTCGTATCCTTGCTTCTGAATTGGCATGGAACAACGAGGCCTTGTTTGCTATATTTAAAAAAGGACGCTCTTGCTGCACGATATTCTCCATCTAACCTGTGTGAGCTGATCCATTTGGCCGCACGAATTGATGTACGTTTCTCCGAAAGACAGGAGGAGCTCCAAAAAGAAAGTGGATTTACTGAAAAGGCTATGCCAAAGGTTTATACTCGTCTCACACTGGAGGAAAGATCCCGACGCCTCAGCAAGAGTTTGTGTCTGTACTGTGCCAGTCCAGAGCATTTCCTCAAAGACTGTCCTTCCCGTTCTCAGAATCCAGGAAAACGTCCGAACCCAGGTTATGTAGGGACTTCTCTGGGTGTGTGCACCTCTCTGCTCGTTTGAATATCTCCGTACAAGTCCACGTTTCTGCCCAGACTTCTTTCTTCGCTACAGCATTTTTGGACTCTGGCAATTTTATTGATGTCTCTCTCATACATGAATTTCGCCTTCCAGGGAGTCGCCTTGCCAAGCCACTGTTCATTTCTTCCGTCACTGGACAAAATCTGGACTGTAGAGTGCTATGTCGCACGGAGTCTCTTCTTCTGCAGGTGGGAGTCTCACATAAGGAGAGGATTGAATTCTTTGTGCTTCCACATTGTACTTCCCAAATACTTCTCGGTCTTCCTTGGCTCCAACTCCTTTCCCCTCAGCTTGACTGGAAATCCGGAGAGGTCACTCGCTGGGGACAATGCTGTCATAATCGTTATCTAGAGTCAGTCCAGCCTAAAATTCTTTCTGCTATTTCTCCCATGCCTGGTCTGCCTACCCCTTATCATTACTTTTCTGAGGTCTTTTGCGAAAGACAGGCCGAGACTTTGCCTCCACATCGTCCTTATGATTGCCCGATTGATTTACTGCCTGGGACTATGCCACCTCGGGGTAGAATCTATCCTTTGTCAGTCCCAGAGACTCAAGCCATGCAAGAATACATCCGAGAGAACCTCAAAAAAGGATTTATCCGGAAGTCTTCGTCACCAGCAGGAGCCGAGTTCTTCTTTGTCAGCAAGAAGAATGGTTCTCTCCATCCTTGTATTGATTACAGAGGTCTCAACAAGATCATGGTCAAGAATCATTATCCTATTCCTTTGATCTCAGAACTTTTTGATCGTCTTCTGGGGGCCAAAGTCTTCTCTAAACTGGATTTACGTGGTGCCTACAACCTGATTCGAATTCGAGAGGGAGACGAAACGAAAACGGCTTTCAACACCCACGAGGGACATTTTGAGTATCTTGTGATGCCTTTTGGCCTTTGCAATGCTCCAGCTGTTTTCCAGGAATTCGTCAATGATATCTTCCGCGACCTTCTCTACACTTGTGTAGTCGTTTATCTGGATGACATACTGATTTATTCTTCTAACTTGGAGGAGCATCGTACTCATGCTCGTCTGGTCCTACAACGCCTTCGGAGGAATCATCTCTATGCCAAACTGGAGAAATGCCTTTTTGAGAAATCCAGTCTTCGTTTTCTAGGATACATTGTCTCTCATCAAGCACTGCAAATGGATACAATAAAATTGTCTGCGATTTTGGATTGGCCTCTCCCTACCGGTCTGCGGGCTATTCAATGTTTTCTGGGATTTGCAAACTACTATCGTCAGCTCATCCCACATTTTTCTTCTGTGGTTGCTCCCATCAGGCAAGGTGGTCTTTGTTCTTCTCCCGATTTAATTTTTGTATTCATTTCTGTCCAGCTAATAAGAATATCAGAGCTGATGCCCTCTCCAGATCTTCTGACGTTGTGGGTTTGGATCCAACTCCAAGACATATTATCCCTCCTGATCGTCTGATTTCTGCAGCTCCTGCTGATCTTCTACAGCAGCCTCCTTGTAAAACTTTTGTACCACTCAGATTGAGACGCAAAGTTCTAAACTGGGGTCATTCTTCCTTATTGGCTGGTCATCCGGGAGTATGCAAGACACTTCTTCTTATCTCCCAACACTTTTGGGGGCCATGTCTGGAACACGATGTCTCTGAATTTGTGCGTTCCTGTGCCACTTGTGCTCAAGACAAGCCCTCTCGACTGAGACCCGCAGTACTTCTGCAGCCGTTACCCATTCCTGAGGTTCCATGGACTCACATGGCTGTGGATTTTATTACCGACCTTCCACCATCACATAATAACACAGTCATCTGGGTTGTGGTAGACTGGTTTTCTAAAATGGCTAATTTCATTCCTCTCCCCGGGCTCCCATCAGCTCCACAACTGGCTAAGCATTTTTTACTTCATATCTTCCGTCTTCATGGTCTTCCAGAAAACATTGTCTCGGATCGTGGAGTACAGTTTGTGTCCAAATTCTGGCGAGTCCTCTGTTCCTGTCTTGGCATCAGTTTGGATTTCTCCTCTGCCTACCACCTCCAGTCTAATGGTCAGGTGGAAAGGGTAAATCAAATTTTACAGGCTTATTTACGGCATTTTGTCTCTGCTCGTCAGGACGACCGTGTAGATCTTCTTCCCTGGGACGAATTTTCCTATAATCAGAAGGACTCTGAGTCCACAAAGACATCTCCGTTTTTTATTGTTTTTGGTCATCATCCCAGGTCTCCTCTTCCGGTCCCAGTCTGTTCCAGTCTCCCTGCTGTAGATGAACTTGTCAGAGATTTCTCCTCCATTTGGCAACAGACTCGGAAATCTTTATCTCTGGCCTCCTCCCGAATGAAGAATCAAGCAGACAAGAAAAGAAGATCTCCTCCATCTTTCTCTCCTGGTGATAAAGTTTGGTTATCTTCTAAATTCATCCGGTTTAAAATTCCAAGTTACAAACCTCGTTTCCTGGGTCCGTTCGAGGTATTATAAAAAATCAATCCAGTTTCATACAAACTCCGCTTGCCACCTTCTTTACATATTCCTAACTCCTTTCATGTTTCTCTCCTCAAACCTCTGGTTATCAACCTTTATTCTCAAAGAAAAAATTCTGCTCCAACTCCTGTCTCCGGTTCCTCAGATATTTTTCAAGTTAAAGAAATCCTGGCCTCTAAAATTGTACGTGACAAATTTTTTTTTAGTTAAGACTGCAGCAGCAGGGACCCCCTTTAGAAAGCAGCAGCAGGGCCCCCCCTTTAGACAGCAGCAGCAGGGAGCCCTGTTTAGACAGCAACAGCAGCGGCAACAGCATGGCCCCCCTTTTAGATAGCAGCAGGGCCCCCCGTTTAGTCAGCAGCAGCAACAGTAGGGCCCCCCTTTTAGACAGCAGCAGCAGAGACCCCCATTTAGTCAGCAGCAGCAGGGCCCCCCCGTTTAGTCAGCAGCAGCAGGGCCCCCAATTTAGTCAGCAGCAGGGCCCCCCGTTTAGACAGCAGCAGCAGGGCCCCCCGTTTAGACAGCAACAGCAGCAGCAACAGCAGGGCCCCCCTTTTAGACAGCAGCAGGGCCCCCCGTTTAGTCAGCAGCAGCAGGGCCCCCCGTTTAGGCAGCAGGGCCCCCTGTTTCGACAGTGACAGCAGCAGCAGGGCCCCTCCTTTAGACAGCAGCCCCCCTCTAGACAGCAGCCCCTCTCTAGACAGCAGCAGCACCCCTCCTTGCAGACAGCTCACCTGCGGCTGTCCTCTGTTGGTTGCTGCAGCTCCACTCTCCCATCCTCCCGTCCGCATCATGGCATCCTATGGAGGAGCATGTGACATATATGTCACTCTGCTTCCTCCGTAGCGTCACGCTGGGCGCAGGGGAGGAGGAGTGACGTGTGTGTCACATGCTCCTTCATGGAACACTATGATGCGGACGGGAGGATTGGAGAACGGGGCAGCGGAGCGGCACCAGGTATCGGGCATGGTATCGGGGACATTGAACGAGTCCCCGATACCATGCAAATGGCTAGTATCGGCTCCGATAACGATACTAGTATCAGGACATCCCTAATCATTAGTACACTGCTCAAAAAATAAAGAGAACACCTAAACAACACAATGTAACTCCAAGTCAACCACACTTCTGTGAAATCACACTGTCCACTCAGGAAGCAACACTGATTGACAATCAATTTCACATGCTGTTGTGCAAATGGAACAGACAACAAGTGGAAATTATAGGAAATTAGCAAGACACCTCCAATAAAGGAGTGGTTCTGCAGATGGTGACCACAGACCACTTCTCAGTTTCTATGCTTCCTGGCTGATGTTTTGGTCACTTTTGAATGCTGGTGGTGCTTTCACTCTAGTGGTAGCATGAGACGGAGTCTACAACCCACACAAGGGGCTCAGGTAGTGCAGCTCATCCAGGATAGCACATCAATGCGAGCTGTGGCACGAAGGTTTTCTGTGTCTGTCAGCGTAGTGTCCAGAGCATGGAGGCGCTACCAGTAGACAAGCCTGTACATCAGGAGACGTGGAGGAGGCCGTAGGAGGGCAACAACACAGCAGCAGGACAGCTACCTTCGCCTCTGTGCAAGGAGGAGCAGGAGGAGCACTGCCAGAGCCCTGCAAAATGACCTCCAGCAGGCCACAAATGTGCATGTGTCCACTCAAACGGTCAGAAACAAACTCCATGAGGGTGGTATGAGGGCCTGACGTCAGCAGATGGGGGTTGTGCTTACAGCCCAAAACCGTGCAGGACGTTTTGCATTTGCCAGAGAACATCAAGATTGTCAAATTCGCCGCTGGCACCCTGTGCTCTTTACAGATGAAAGCAGGTTCAGAGTCTGGAGACATAACATAGAAACATAGAATGTGTCGGCAGACAAGAACCATTTGGCCCATCTAGTCTGCTCAATAATCTGAATCCTATCAATAGTCCCTGGCCCTATCTTATATGGAGGATGGCCTTATGCTTATCCCATGCATGTTTTAACTCCTTCACTGTATTTGCAGCTACCACTTCTAAAGGAAGGCTATTCCATGCATCCACTACTCTCTCAGTAAAGTAAGACGCCATGGAAAACGTTCTGCTGCCTGCAACATCCTCCAGCATGACCGGATTGGGTCACCGGCGGTGGGTTAGTAATGGTTAGGGGTGGCATCACTCTCTGACGTGATGTTTGACCTACTGGAGGTTTCTCCTATGGGTACACAGGATCCTTGGAGCTTAGCCAGAGTGACCATTGAGTTCTTGGTCATCTCTCTTACCAGGAAACTTCTCCCTTAATTATTTAGTGTGAGGGTTAAGCCAGCTCTGTGAGTCCTAGTTGTTCCAAAGTTTTTCCATATAAGATCTATGGAGGCCACTGCACTCTTGAGAACTTTCAGTGCAGCAGACAATGTTTTGTACCCTTCTCCAGATCTGTGGCCTTAACCCCTTAAGGACACAGGGCGTACAGATACGCCCTGAGTCCTTAAGTACCAGGATGTCAGGGCGTACCTGTAAGCCCTGGTCATATTTACCAGGTTTAAACCATTAGCACTAGCAGAGAACGGGTTAAACCCAGTGGATCCCGGTCGCTGCAGGCAGCCAGGATCCACAGCTAATGCCTGGCACCGGAAATGGGGCTGATGCTGGCATTAACCCTTTAGACGCCACGATCAAAGTTGATTGCGGCATCTAATACGAAAGTGAAAGAATCCTGGCAGCTCAGCGGAGCCGATCGGGACTATCGTGACAAAATCGTGATGTTCTGATCAGCTTAGCGGACGACGAGAGGGTCCTCACCCTCTATGCTATGGCATAGCATTGATCATTATATGCAATCAGAAGATTGCATGTTGTAGCCCCCTGTGGGAGCTAAAAAAAAGTGTAAAAATAAAAGTTAATAAAAGGTCATTAACCCTTCCCCATTAAAAGTTTAAATCACCCCCCTTTTCCCATTTTTTAAAATAAAATAATGTAATAAAGAATAAAAATAATAAATTGTAAATGTCCGAACTATTAAAATATAAGATTAGCTAAACCGCACGTCTGATTGCGTACACGTAGAAAAATATACCATACAAAATATTAATAAAAAGCGATTTAAAAGTCCCATCAAAACAAAAATTGGACCAATAAAAACTACAGACCACGGTGCAAAAGATGACAATTTTAAACATACTAATTTTGGTGCATGTAGTTAATTTTTTTCTTTTAAATAGTAAAATAAATTCAACCTACATAAATTGGGTATCCCTGTAAAATGCTCTGCAGACGAACTACAATGCTCAGAAGAGAAGGAGTCACATTTGGCTTTTGGAAAGCAAATTTTGCTGAAATGGTTTTTGGGGGGCATGTCGCATTTAGGAAGCCCCTGTGGTGCCAGAAAAGCAAAAAAACAACAACAAAAAAACAACAGATGGCATAATATTTTGGAAACTACACCCCTTAGGGAACGTAACAAGGGGTACAGTGAGCCTTAAAGGGGTATTCCGGGCAAAAACATTTTATCCCCTATCCAAAGGGGATAAGATGTCTGATCGCGGGGGGCCCGCCGCTGAGACCCCCCGCGATCTCCCTGCAGAACCCGCATTCTATGCGGGTGCTGAATCTCCAGTTTCGGAAACCTCTGGGTTTCCAGGACTGGGGACGTGATGTCATGCCACACCCCCTCCATTCATGTCCAAAGGATAGGGGATAAAACGTTTTTCCCCGGAATACCCCTTTAACACCTCACAGGTGTTTGACGACTTTTTGTTAAAGTTGGATGTGTAAATGAAAAAAAAAATTTTTTCACTAAAATGCTGTTTTTTCCCCAAATTTTAAATTTTTACAAGGGGTAACAGGAGAAAATGACCCCCAAAATTTGTAACCCCATTTCTTCTGAGTATGGAAATACCCCATATGTGGACATCAAGTGCTCTGCTGGCGCACTACAATGCTCAGAAGAAGAGGAGCACCATTGATCTTTTGGAGAGATAATTTGTTTGGAATTGAAGTCAGGGGACATGTGCGTTTACAAAGCCCCCCCGTGGTGACAGAACAGTGGACCTACCCACATGTGACCCCATTTTGGAAACTAAACCGCTCACAGAATTTAATAAGGGATGCAGTGAGCATTTACACCCCACTGGCGATTGACAAATCTTTGGAACAGTGGGCTGTGCAAATGAAGAAATCAATTTTTCATTTTCACGGACCACTGTTCCAAAAATCTGTCAGACACCTGAGGGGTGTAGTTTCCAAAATGGGGTCACATGGGGGGGGGGGGGAGTCCATTGTTCTGGCACTATGGGGGCTTTATAAAAACACGTGGCCTTCAATTCCGGACAAATTTTTTTCTTCAAAATCCCAATGGTGCTCCTTCTCTTCTGAGCATTGTAGTGCGCCAGCAGAGACTTTACATCCACACATGGGGTATGTTGTTACTCAGAAGAAATGGGGTTACAAATTTTGGAGGGGCTTTTTTTTTCTTATTTTCCCTTGTGAAAATGAAAAATTTAGGGTAACACCAGCATTTTTGTGACATTTTTTTTTTCATTTTCCCATCCAACTTTAATGATGCAGCTCCCTGGATCCTACGGAAGTCGGTGAGTTGCCTAGCAACATCTGGAGGGCTACAGTTTAGAGACCACTGCACAGTGATCTCCAAACTGTGGCCCTCCAGATGTTGCAAAACTACAAATCCCAGCATTCCCAGACAGCAAACTGCTGTGTGGGCATGCTAGGAGTTTTAGTTTTGGAAGATCTAGAGGGCCACAGTTTAGAGATCACTGCAAAGTGATCTCCAAACTGCAGCCCTCCAGCTACTGTAAAACTACAAACCCCAGCATGCCCACACAGCAAACAGCTGTCTAGGCATGATGGGAGTTGTCGTTTTGCAACATCTGGAGCTCTATAGTTTAGAGACTATTGTATAGTGGTCTCATACTGTAGCCCTCCAAATGTTGCTAGGCAACTCACCGCCTTCCGTAGTATCCAGGGAGACACATCGCCATCCTCTTCTTCCGCTGCTGATCGTCGCCTGCTGATGGGTAAGTGGACTTCGGCGACGGTCCCTGACGGTTTCCCCATTCTGCCCTGCCTATTGTGGGTGGGCAGAACGGGGAAACCGAAAGTTAACCCCCCCGCCCCCAATCTGCTATTGGTCGTCGCTTCTTGACGACCAATAGCAGGGATAGGAGGGGTGGCACCCCTGCCACCTCACTCCTATCCCTTCAGGGGGATCGTGGGTGTCTTGGACAAACACGCTCCCCCTTATATTCCGGGTCACCATAGACCCCTATGACCCGGCGATTTGTATTCATCTGCGATTTGCGGTAATCGCTGACATGGGGGGTGTCTGATAGATATCAGCAGTCACCTCCATCCGGTCACCGCCCGGCGGGGACCAAAATTCCCATGGGCGTACAGGTACGCCCTGGGTCCTTAAGTGGTTAAACAATCCTGCCATGAGATCTTACATGGACAGGGAGGTGTCTTTCCACATCATGTCCAATCACCTGAATTTACCACAGGTGACTCCAATCAAGGTGTCTTATACATCTTATACATGATCATGAGAAATAGGAGCCCCTAGAGCTAACTTTCAATTGTCATAGCAAAGTATCTAAATACTTATTAATATGCAAAACCTTAGTTTTTTCTTTGTATTAAATTGCTAAAATATCTAAAATTCTCTTTTTTACTTTGTCATTATGTTCAAGCCACGCCTCTTTGATTCATCGAGAAGGAGAGATGCTACATACAGATGCTGTTGCTCTAATTGCAAGTAATGCTATATGCACATCTCAGTAGTTTACTAGCTTACGCCTGGGAGAGAGATTTAAGATAAGGTATAGTTATTGCATATAAAGTTATTTAAAATATAGTTGTTTCATTGAATTCTTGTGGTAATTCCAGAGGTGATATATGACGACGACCATGGGGCCTCAGTCTTGAAAAGATTACATAGATTTAAAAAAAAATGTAAATAGAAAATGTTGAATAGATTCACAAGTTTAATGTGCCAGAAGCACGAGGAGATCTTATGGCGGAACAATGATAGAACCTGGTAATTGGAATTGGCAAACTTTAAATTCTTTTTTGGCAGAAAAAGAAAGTGAGAGGCCACTCACGATGTCCATGTTCCCAGGTAATTCTTTATTTTCTTTTCATTCAGTGTTTTAAAATAGCCAGCAAGGCGAGGTCAGACGCATGGATGGCGTTGCAATTGCAACGCCATCCAGGCGTCTGACCTTGCCTTGCTGGCTATTTTAAAGCACTGAATGAAAAGAAAATAAAGAATTACCTGGGAACACGGACATCGTGAGTGGCCTCTCACTTAATTTTTCTGCCATGGTTCAATTGCCTATATCTCATTGAGACTGAGCACCACCAATACAGACCCATGATTAACTCACCCTCCTAAAACCACTAGACTGCCCTTGTACACCTCTGGAACTGCATGGTTGTGCCGACTGCTGCTTCTTTGTAACCACTTTAAATTATTTTTTGAGGACCCATTGGAAGGCAAGTCTGGTGCCAGCAGCTGTGGTATTTCCAGCTCCAATAGTGTATAATTGCTGCAGTGTAAACTATGACAAAGCTCCTAGTTGTATCTTAAAATCGAGCTGGCGGTCCGCCACGAGGCCTAGCCCCTGCCTCTGAGCGCACCCCCATGCTCTGAGTGTAAACTTGAATAGGGAGGGACTGCAGTACCAGCAACTTGGACAGGAGCATATTCAGCTTCTGTGCTGTTGCATAGGTGGGCGCATAAAACTAGAAGTGGCTGCAGTGAAAAAGCTCGTACTTGTGTCTTAAAATCGAGCTGGTGGTCCTCTGCGAGGCGAGCTACCTCCCTGCCTCTCTATATGTTACACATATGAGAGGAAGACAATGCGCTCCACTACGCTTAAAACTGTATTAGACTACAGAAACAAGGGTGTAATTTTCACTGGCCTTTCACAGTAACTAGGCCCAAATTAGTTTTTCAGGAAAAAAAACGTACACCAGGTAGGTGTTCCTACACTTACAAACCGTATAAGGCCACAGAAACAAGGGTGTAGCTTTTTGCTGGCCTTTCACAGTAACTAGGCCCAAATTAGTTTTTCAGGAAAAAAAACGTACACCACGTAGGTGTTCCTACTCTTTACACTTATGTGAGCTGGACAATACGCTCATCTTAAAACTGTATAAGACTCTGTAGGGTGGCTGGCCTTTCAAAGCTACAACAAGGGTGTAGTTTTGGCTGGCCTTTCACAGTAACTAGGCCCAAATTAGTTTTTCAGGAAAAAAGTTTACACTTATGAGAGTAGGACTATGTGCTCCACTACAAACTGTATAAGGCTACAGTACCAAGGGCCAAATTAGTTTTTCAGGGAAAAAACGTACACCACGTAGGTTTACCTGCAGTTTACACTTATGTAAGCTGGACAATACTCTCAGCTTAAAACTGTATAAAGCTACAGAAACAAGGGTGTAGCTTTCACTGGCCGTACCGTAGGCCGTAGGTGTACATACCGTTTAAACTTATGAGAGGAGGACTATGCGCTCTACTACAAACTGTATAAGGCTACAGAAACAAGGGTGTAGCTTTGGCTAGCCTTTCACAGTAACTAGGCCAAAATTAGTTTTTCAGGAAAAAAAAATGTACACCATCTATGTATGCACAGGTTACTCTTATGAGAGGACAATAAGCTTTGCTACGCAACCGGTATTAGGCACTGTAATCAGGTGATTATGGCTTTTTGTGCTCACCCTAACTGACCCTTGTTAGGGTGCTTTCACACCACGTTTTCAGCCTACGACTGACGGATTCGGCTGGGGGAGGGGAAGACCGTGTGCTCCCTTACCCCAGCCGGACCGGTGCTGAAATCCATTGACTTTAATGAGCCGACCAGAGTCACCGTTTGACTCCAGTCGACTCATTTTTGACCCGTATCTGGCTTTCTGACTGGACCTAAAACCGTAGTATATTACGGTTTTAGGTCCGGTCACAAAACCGGATACAAGGCAGAAATGAGCCGACCGGAGTCAATGGATTTCAGTGCCGGTCTGGCTGGGGTACGGGAGCGCATGGTTTTCCCCTCCCCCAGCCTGATCCGGTAGCTATAGGCTGAAAACGTGGTGTGAAAGCACCCTTAGCTTTACAGTTGTTGTACAACCAACTGCAGCAGTACAGAATCACTGTGTAGTAGAGCCCAGTACAGTATTATTAGGCACTAATAACAGGTTACAATGGCTTTTACTGTTCTGCCTGACTGGCCCCTTTAAGCTTTAGAGTTGCTGTACACCCCACTGCAGCAGTGGAGTCACTGTGTATTACCCCCAAAAGTGTACTTTCTCTTTATCTCTCTGTCAGTGCTTTTATGCAGTGATTTGGGCTTGAGGTGAATCGATGCTGTAAAGCTGATTTTCTGTGCAATGCACACAATGCACTCTCTCTCCCTGCAGTGAAACGCTCTCTCTGAAATAAAACACTAAAGTGACTGACCGCAAGATGGCTGCTGATTATCACAGCGGTGGTTGGCTGCAGATAGGCTGCATGCTGCATGTGATTCAGGGTCATCGGGGGAGATTTATCAAAACCTGTCTGGAGGAAAAGTTGCCCAGTTGCCCATAGCAACCATACATATTGCTTCTTTCATTTTTAACAAAGCCTCTGCAAAATGAAAGAAGCAATCTGATTGGTTGCAATGGGCAACTGGGCAACTTTTCCTTTGCACAGGTTTTGATAAATCTCCCCCATCCTGCCTACAGAAGCCCCGCCCGTGACAGTTACAGTGAGATTTCCACATATAATAAAACTACGGGCGAACAGCCAGGTGGATCCGGGCAAAGTAGGGCTCATAGGAATCAGCATCTCCTGCACTATCCATCAGTACCTATGGCTAGTGCAGGAGCAAGCATGTGACAGTTTTGCTTGAAAAGGCATGTACCCTTCAAACATTATGAGCATTTCTCACCGTCTCAAATTTAATAGTGCAAAATATACCACTTATAATGAATGTGGGCAGTTGTACCTATTAATATGAATGCTGTATATGTTGAAAAAATACGCAATGTAGAACTGTTGCATGAGCAACATTTTTGTCCTTTAGGTAAATCCTTCTACAATGTATGGCTGGTTTATCTATTGTTGGATGGATGAGAGTTATTTGAAGAAGAAAACATGCTATTTAAAAGAAGTCATTAAGTCAAACAAATTTGACCATAAAAGGATACTGCAGAATGTGAGAGGTCAGATCTGTGCTCCAGATCTACTTCTATAACATGGCTGCACTACTTTTTGTCCATTGTTTTCAACTCTTAGTTTATGATGGAGTAATAAAGAATGTATGAAGACCACCCCCTTATCCAGTCCATATTTCCTGTAACTGGTTTTCAGTTCCATATTCACAACCTTATGAGTGAATCTTCTTCAGATGTTTAGAGGGCAGCTTGTGTCTTACTACTTTGACAATATTTGCTTTAGTAATACACAAACTAATATTTTCCTTAACAAAAAATTGTCTTTCCACTGGCTCCTCTTGAGCAGCTGTTTTCAAATGATAAAGTAACCTGTACATTCCATGTGGGTGGTAGTGGGCGGAATGAATTATTAAAGCAAGCATATCATACTTAAACAGTTTGTTCTCATACAGATCGCATTTTGCATTAGTGAATACATTACTGGGGTTTTCTTTTAAACAATTAAAATTGTAGAGCATTTTACAGATTACCAGATTCAGTGCCTTGCATAAGTATTTACCCCTTTGGACTTTTCTTCATTTTTTCATAGTATAACACAGATTCAAATTTATAAAATTGCCATTTTATGTTATAAGCAAACATAAAAAAAAGGCCATCATTTGAAAGTGGAGGTAAACATTATATGCATTTCAAAAGTATTTACAAACAAGATCTGAACAGTGTTGATGTTACGCCGAGCGCTCCGGGTCCCCGCTCCTCCCCGGAGCGCTCGCTACACTCTCGCTCCCGCAGCGCCCCGGTCAGATCCACTGACCGGGTGCGCTGCGATACCGCCTCCAGCCGGGATGCGATTCGCGATACTGGTGGCGCCCGCTCGCGATGCGCACCCTGGCTCCCGTACCTGACTCGCTCTCCGTCGGTCCTGTCCCGGCGCGCGCGGCCCCGCTCCCTAGGGCGCGCGCGCGCCGGGTCTCTGCGATTTAAAGGGCCACTGCGCCGCTGATTGGCGCAGTGGTTCTAATCAGTGTGTTCACCTGTGCACTCCCTATGTATACCTCACTTCCCCTGCACTCCCTCGCCGGATCTTGTTGCCATTGTGCCAGTGAAAGCGTTCCCTTGTATGTTCCTAGCCTGTGTTCCAGACCTCCTGCCGTTGCCCCTGACTACGATCCTTGCTGCCTGCCCCGACCTTCTGCTACGTCCGACCTTGCTTCTGTCTACTCCCTTGTACCGCGCCTATCTTCAGCAGTCAGAGAGGTTGAGCCGTTGCTAGTGGATACGACCTGGTCACTACCGCCGCAGCAAGTCCATCCCGCTTTGCGGCGGGCTCTGGTGAACACCAGTAGTGACTTAGAACCGGTCCACTAGCACGGTCCACGCCAATCCCTCTCTGGCACAGAGGATCCACCTCCTGCCAGCCGGCATCGTGACAGTAGATCCGGCCATGGATCCCGCTGAAGTTCCTCTGCCAGTTGTCGCCGACCTCACCACGGTGGTCGCCCAGCAGTCACAACAGATAGCGCAACAAGGCCACCAGCTGTCTCAACTGACCGTGATGCTACAGCAGCTACTACCTCAGCTTCAGCAATCATCTCCTCCGCCAGCTCCTGCACCTCCTCCGCAGCGAGTGGCCGCCTCAGGCCTACGACTATCCTTGCCGGATAAATTTGATGGGGACTCTAAGTTTTGCCGTGGCTTTCTTTCACAATGTTCCCTGCACTTGGAGATGATGTCGGACCAGTTTCCTACTGAAAGGTCTAAGGTGGCTTTCGTAGTCAGCCTTCTGTCTGGAAAAGCTCTGTCATGGGCCACACCGCTCTGGGACCGCAATGACCCCGTCACTGCCTCTGTACACTCCTTCTTCTCGGAAATTCGAAGTGTATTTGAGGAACCTGCCCGAGCCTCTTCTGCTGAGACTGCCCTGCTGAACCTGGTCCAGGGTAATTCTTCCGTTGGCGAGTACGCCGTGCAATTCCGTACTCTTGCTTCAGAACTTTCCTGGAATAATGAGGCCCTCTGCGCGACCTTTAAAAAAGGCCTATCCAGCAACATTAAAGATGTTCTGGCCGCACGAGAAATTCCTGCTAACCTACATGAACTCATTCACATAGCCACTCGCATTGACATGCGTTTTTCCGAAAGGCGTCAGGAGCTCCGCCAGGATATGGACTTTGTTCGCACGAGGCGTTTTTTCTCCCCGGCTCCTCTCTCCTCTGGTCCTCTGCAATCCGTTCCTGTGCCTCCCGCCGTGGAGGCTATGCAAGTTGACCGGTCTCGCCTGACACCTCAAGAGAGGACACGACGCCGCATGGAGAATCTCTGCCTGTACTGTGCCGGTACCGAACACTTCCTGAAGGATTGTCCTATCCGTCCTCCCCGCCTGGAAAGACGTACGCAGACTCCGCACAAAAGTGAGACAGTCCTTGATGTCTACTCTGCTTCTCCACGTCTTACTGTGCCTGTGCGGATATCTGCATCTACCTTCTCCTTCTCTACTATGGCCTTCTTGGATTCCGGATCTGCAGGAAACTTTATTTTGGCCTCTCTCATCAACAGGTTCAACATCCCAGTGACCAGTCTCGCCAGACCTCTTTACATCAATTGCGTTAACAATGAAAGATTGGACTGTGCCGTGCGTTACCGCACGGAACCCCTCCTAATGTGCATCGGACCTCATCACGAAAGAATTGAGTTTTTGGTCCTCTCCAATTGCACTTCCGAAATACTCCTTGGACTACCCTGGCTTCAACACCATTCCCCAACCCTGGATTGGTCCACAGGGGAGATCAAGAGTTGGGGTACCTCTTGTTTCAAGGACTGCCTTAAACCGGTTACCAGTACTCCCTGCCGTGATCCTGTGGTTCCCCCTGTAACCGGTCTCCCTAAGGCCTATATGGACTTTGCTGATGTGTTTTGCAAAAAACAAGCTGAGACTCTTCCTCCTCACAGGCCTTATGACTGTCCTATTGACCTCCTCCCGGGCACTACTCCACCCCGGGGCAGAATTTATCCTCTGTCCGCCCCAGAGACTCTTGCTATGTCTGAGTACATCCAGGAAAATTTAAAAAAGGGCTTTATCCGCAAATCCTCCTCTCCTGCCGGAGCCGGATTTTTCTTTGTGTCCAAAAAAGATGGCTCCCTACGCCCTTGCATTGACTACCGCGGTCTTAACAAAATCACGGTAAAGAACCGCTACCCTCTACCTCTTATCTCTGAACTCTTTGATCGCCTCCAAGGTGCCCACATCTTTACCAAACTGGACTTAAGAGGTGCTTATAATCTCATCCGCATCAGAGAGGGGGATGAATGGAAAACGGCATTTAACACTAGAGATGGACACTTTGAGTATCTGGTCATGCCCTTTGGCCTGTGCAACGCCCCTGCCGTCTTCCAAGACTTTGTTAATGAAATTTTTCGTGATCTCTTATATTCCTGTGTTGTTGTGTATCTGGACGATATCCTGATTTTTTCTGCCAACCTAGAAGAACACCGCCAGCATGTCCGCATGGTTCTTCAGAGACTTCGTGACAATCAACTTTATGCCAAGATGGAGAAATGTCTGTTTGAATGTCAATCTCTTCCTTTCCTAGGATACTTGGTCTCTGGCCAGGGACTACAAATGGATCCAGACAAACTCTCTGCCGTCTTAGATTGGCCACGCCCCTCCGGACTCCGTGCTATCCAACGTTTTTTGGGGTTCGCCAATTATTACAGACAATTTATTCCACATTTTTCCACCATTGTGGCTCCTATCGTGACTTTAACCAAAAAGAATGCCAATCCTAAGTCATGGCCTCCTCAAGCGGAAGACGCCTTTAAACAGCTCAAGTCTGCCTTTTCTTCTGCTCCCGTGCTCTCCAGACCTGACCCATCTAAACCCTTCCTATTGGAGGTAGATGCCTCCTCAGTAGGAGCGGGAGCGGTCCTTCTACAAAAAAATTCTTCCGGGCATGCTGTTACTTGTGGTTTTTTTTCTAGGACCTTCTCTCCGGCGGAGAGGAACTACTCCATCGGGGATCGAGAGCTACTAGCCATTAAATTAGCACTTGAGGAATGGAGGCATCTGCTGGAGGGATCAAGATTTCCAGTTATTATTTACACCGATCACAAAAATCTCTCCTATCTCCAGTCTGCCCAACGGCTGAATCCTCGCCAGGCCAGGTGGTCTCTGTTCTTTGCCCGGTTTAATTTTGAAATTCACTTTCGGCCTGCCGATAAGAACATCAGGGCCGATGCTCTCTCTCGTTCCTCGGATGCCTCGGAAGTAGAGCTCTCTCCGCAACACATCATTCCTCCTGACTGCCTGATCTCCACTTCTCCAGCCTCCATCAGGCAAACTCCTCCAGGGAAGACCTTCGTCACTCCACGCCAACGCCTCGGAATCCTCAAATGGGGTCACTCCTCCCATCTCGCAGGCCATGCGGGCATCAAGAAATCCATGCAACTCATCTCTCGTTTCTATTGGTGGCCGACTCTGGAGACGGATGTTGTTGATTTTGTGCGGGCCTGTACTGTCTGTGCCCGGGATAAGACTCCTCGCCAGAAGCCCGCTGGTCTTCTTCATCCTCTGCCTGTCCCCGAACAGCCTTGGTCTCTGATTGGTATGGACTTTATTACAGACTTACCCTCATCCCGTGGCAACACTGTTGTTTGGGTGGTCGTTGATCGATTCTCCAAGATGGCACATTTCATCCCTCTTCCTGGTCTTCCTTCTGCGCCTCAGTTGGCAAAACAATTTTTTGTACACATTTTTCGTCTTCACGGGTTGCCCACGCAGATCGTCTCGGATAGAGGCGTCCAATTCGTGTCAAAATTCTGGAGGGCTCTCTGTAAACAACTCAAGATTAAATTAAACTTTTCTTCTGCTTATCATCCTCAATCCAATGGGCAAGTAGAAAGAATTAACCAGGTCCTGGGTGATTATTTACGGCATTTTGTTTCCTCCCGCCAGGATGACTGGGCAGATCTTCTACCATGGGCCGAATTCTCGTATAACTTCAGAGTTTCGGAATCTTCTTCCAAATCCCCATTTTTCGTGGTGTACGGCCGTCACCCTCTTCCCCCCCCTCCCTACTCCCTTGCCCTCTGGTTTGCCCGCTGTGGATGAAATAACTCGTGATCTTTCCACCATATGGAAAGAGACCCAAAATTCTCTCTTACAGGCTTCATCACGCATGAAGAAGTTTGCTGATAAGAAAAGAAGAGCTCCCCCCATTTTTTCTCCCGGAGACAAGGTATGGCTCTCCGCTAAATATGTCCGCTTCCGTGTTCCCAGCTACAAATTGGGACCACGCTATCTTGGTCATTTCAAAATTTTGTGCCAGATTAATCCTGTCTCTTATAAACTTCTTCTCCCTCCTTCTCTTCGTATTTCTAATGCCTTTCACGTTTCTCTTCTTAAACCACTCATCATCAACCGTTTCTCTCCTAAACTTATCTCTCCCACTCCTGTCTCCGGTTCTTCAGACATCTTTCCTGTAAAGGAGATACTGGCCTCCAAAAAGGTCAGAGGAAAAACCTTCTTTTTGGTTGACTGGTAGGGCTGTGGTCCTGAAGAGAGATCCTGGGAACCTGAGGACAATATCCTAGATAAAAGTCTGGTCCTCAGGTTCTCAGGCTCCAAGAAGAGGGGGAGACCCAAGGGGGGGGGGTACTGTTACGCCGAGCGCTCCGGGTCCCCGCTCCTCCCCGGAGCGCTCGCTACACTCTCGCTCCCGCAGCGCCCCGGTCAGATCCACTGACCGGGTGCGCTGCGATACCGCCTCCAGCCGGGATGCGATTCGCGATACTGGTGGCGCCCGCTCGCGATGCGCACCCTGGCTCCCGTACCTGACTCGCTCTCCGTCGGTCCTGTCCCGGCGCGCGCGGCCCCGCTCCCTAGGGCGCGCGCGCGCCGGGTCTCTGCGATTTAAAGGGCCACTGCGCCGCTGATTGGCGCAGTGGTTCTAATCAGTGTTTTCACCTGTGCACTCCCTATGTATACCTCACTTCCCCTGCACTCCCTCGCCGGATCTTGTTGCCATTGTGCCAGTGAAAGCGTTCCCTTGTATGTTCCTAGCCTGTGTTCCAGACCTCCTGCCGTTGCCCCTGACTACGATCCTTGCTGCCTGCCCCGACCTTCTGCTACGTCCGACCTTGCTTCTGTCTACTCCCTTGTACCGCGCCTATCTTCAGCAGTCAGAGAGGTTGAGCCGTTGCTAGTGGATACGACCTGGTCACTACCGCCGCAGCAAGTCCATCCCGCTTTGCGGCGGGCTCTGGTGAACACCAGTAGTGACTTAGAACCGGTCCACTAGCACGGTCCACGCCAATCCCTCTCTGGCACAGAGGATCCACCTCCTGCCAGCCGGCATCGTGACAGTAGATCCGGCCATGGATCCCGCTGAAGTTCCTCTGCCAGTTGTCGCCGACCTCACCACGGTGGTCGCCCAGCAGTCACAACAGATAGCGCAACAAGGCCACCAGCTGTCTCAACTGACCGTGATGCTACAGCAGCTACTACCTCAGCTTCAGCAATCATCTCCTCCGCCAGCTCCTGCATCTCCTCCGCAGCGAGTGGCCGCCTCAGGCCTACGACTATCCTTGCCGGATAAATTTGATGGGGACTCTAAGTTTTGCCGTGGCTTTCTTTCACAATGTTCCCTGCACTTGGAGATGATGTCGGACCAGTTTCCTACTGAAAGGTCTAAGGTGGCTTTCGTAGTCAGCCTTCTGTCTGGAAAAGCTCTGTCATGGGCCACACCGCTCTGGGACCGCAATGACCCCGTCACTGCCTCTGTACACTCCTTCTTCTCGGAAATTCGAAGTGTATTTGAGGAACCTGCCCGAGCCTCTTCTGCTGAGACTGCCCTGCTGAACCTGGTCCAGGGTAATTCTTCCGTTGGCGAGTACGCCGTGCAATTCCGTACTCTTGCTTCAGAACTTTCCTGGAATAATGAGGCCCTCTGCGCGACCTTTAAAAAAGGCCTATCCAGCAACATTAAAGATGTTCTGGCCGCACGAGAAATTCCTGCTAACCTACATGAACTCATTCACCTAGCCACTCGCATTGACATGCGTTTTTCCGAAAGGCGTCAGGAGCTCCGCCAGGATATGGACTTTGTTCGCACGAGGCGTTTTTTCTCCCCGGCTCCTCTCTCCTCTGGTCCTCTGCAATCCGTTCCTGTGCCTCCCGCCGTGGAGGCTATGCAAGTTGACCGGTCTCGCCTGACACCTCAAGAGAGGACACGACGCCGCATGGAGAATCTCTGCCTGTACTGTGCCGGTACCGAACACTTCCTGAAGGATTGTCCTATCCGTCCTCCCCGCCTGGAAAGACGTACGCAGACTCCGCACAAAAGTGAGACAGTCCTTGATGTCTACTCTGCTTCTCCACGTCTTACTGTGCCTGTGCGGATATCTGCATCTACCTTCTCCTTCTCTACTATGGCCTTCTTGGATTCCGGATCTGCAGGAAACTTTATTTTGGCCTCTCTCATCAACAGGTTCAACATCCCAGTGACCAGTCTCGCCAGACCTCTTTACATCAATTGCGTTAACAATGAAAGATTGGACTGTGCCGTGCGTTACCGCACGGAACCCCTCCTAATGTGCATCGGACCTCATCACGAAAGAATTGAGTTTTTGGTCCTCTCCAATTGCACTTCCGAAATTCTCCTTGGACTACCCTGGCTTCAACACCATTCCCCAACCCTGGATTGGTCCACAGGGGAGATCAAGAGTTGGGGTACCTCTTGTTTCAAGGACTGCCTTAAACCGGTTACCAGTACTCCCTGCCGTGATCCTGTGGTTCCCCCTGTAACCGGTCTCCCTAAGGCCTATATGGACTTTGCTGATGTGTTTTGCAAAAAACAAGCTGAGACTCTTCCTCCTCACAGGCCTTATGACTGTCCTATTGACCTCCTCCCGGGCACTACTCCACCCCGGGGCAGAATTTATCCTCTGTCCGCCCCAGAAACTCTTGCTATGTCTGAGTACATCCAGGAAAATTTAAAAAAGGGCTTTATCCGCAAATCCTCCTCTCCTGCCGGAGCCGGATTTTTCTTTGTGTCCAAAAAAGATGGCTCCCTACGCCCTTGCATTGACTACCGCGGTCTTAACAAAATCACGGTAAAGAACCGCTACCCTCTACCTCTTATCTCTGAACTCTTTGATCGCCTCCAAGGTGCCCACATCTTTACCAAACTGGACTTAAGAGGTGCTTATAATCTCATCCGCATCAGAGAGGGGGATGAATGGAAAACGGCATTTAACACTAGAGATGGACACTTTGAGTATCTGGTCATGCCCTTTGGCCTGTGCAACGCCCCTGCCGTCTTCCAAGACTTTGTTAATGAAATTTTTCGTGATCTCTTATATTCCTGTGTTGTTGTGTATCTGGACGATATCCTGATTTTTTCTGCCAACCTAGAAGAACACCGCCAGCATGTCCGCATGGTTCTTCAGAGACTTCGTGACAATCAACTTTATGCCAAGATGGAGAAATGTCTGTTTGAATGTCAATCTCTTCCTTTCCTAGGATACTTGGTCTCTGGCCAGGGACTACAAATGGATCCAGACAAACTCTCTGCCGTCTTAGATTGGCCACGCCCCTCCGGACTCCGTGCTATCCAACGTTTTTTGGGGTTCGCCAATTATTACAGACAATTTATTCCACATTTTTCCACCATTGTGGCTCCTATCGTGACTTTAACCAAAAAGAATGCCAATCCTAAGTCATGGCCTCTTCAAGCGGAAGACGCCTTTAAACAGCTCAAGTCTGCCTTTTCTTCTGCTCCCGTGCTCTCCAGACCTGACCCATCTAAACCCTTCCTATTGGAGGTAGATGCCTCCTCAGTAGGAGCGGGAGCGGTCCTTCTACAAAAAAATTCTTCCGGGCATGCTGTTACTTGTGGTTTTTTTTCTAGGACCTTCTCTCCGGCGGAGAGGAACTACTCCATCGGGGATCGAGAGCTACTAGCCATTAAATTAGCACTTGAGGAATGGAGGCATCTGCTGGAGGGATCAAGATTTCCAGTTATTATTTACACCGATCACAAAAATCTCTCCTATCTCCAGTCTGCCCAACGGCTGAATCCTCGCCAGGCCAGGTGGTCTCTGTTCTTTGCCCGGTTTAATTTTGAAATTCACTTTCGGCCTGCCGATAAGAACATCAGGGCCGATGCTCTCTCTCGTTCCTCGGATGCCTCGGAAGTAGAGCTCTCTCCGCAACACATCATTCCTCCTGACTGCCTGATCTCCACTTCTCCAGCCTCCATCAGGCAAACTCCTCCAGGGAAGACCTTCGTCACTCCACGCCAACGCCTCGGAATCCTCAAATGGGGTCACTCCTCCCATCTCGCAGGCCATGCGGGCATCAAGAAATCCGTGCAACTCATCTCTCGTTTCTATTGGTGGCCGACTCTGGAGACGGATGTTGTTGATTTTGTGCGGGCCTGTACTGTCTGTGCCCGGGATAAGACTCCTCGCCAGAAGCCCGCTGGTCTTCTTCATCCTCTGCCTGTCCCCGAACAGCCTTGGTCTCTGATTGGTATGGACTTTATTACAGACTTACCCTCATCCCGTGGCAACACTGTTGTTTGGGTGGTCGTTGATCGATTCTCCAAGATGGCACATTTCATCCCTCTTCCTGGTCTTCCTTCTGCGCCTCAGTTGGCAAAACAATTTTTTGTACACATTTTTCGTCTTCACGGGTTGCCCACGCAGATCGTCTCGGATAGAGGCGTCCAATTCGTGTCAAAATTCTGGAGGGCTCTCTGTAAACAACTCAAGATTAAATTAAACTTTTCTTCTGCTTATCATCCTCAATCCAATGGGCAAGTAGAAAGAATTAACCAGGTCCTGGGTGATTATTTACGGCATTTTGTTTCCTCCCGCCAGGATGACTGGGCAGATCTTCTACCATGGGCCGAATTCTCGTATAACTTCAGAGTTTCGGAATCTTCTTCCAAATCCCCATTTTTCGTGGTGTACGGCCGTCACCCTCTTCCCCCCCCTCCCTACTCCCTTGCCCTCTGGTTTGCCCGCTGTGGATGAAATAACTCGTGATCTTTCCACCATATGGAAAGAGACCCAAAATTCTCTCTTACAGGCTTCATCACGCATGAAGAAGTTTGCTGATAAGAAAAGAAGAGCTCCCCCCATTTTTTCTCCCGGAGACAAGGTATGGCTCTCCGCTAAATATGTCCGCTTCCGTGTTCCCAGCTACAAATTGGGACCACGCTATCTTGGTCCTTTCAAAATTTTGTGCCAGATTAATCCTGTCTCTTATAAACTTCTTCTCCCTCCTTCTCTTCGTATTTCTAATGCCTTTCACGTTTCTCTTCTTAAACCACTCATCATCAACCGTTTCTCTCCTAAACTTATCTCTCCCACTCCTGTCTCCGGTTCTTCAGACATCTTTCCTGTAAAGGAGATACTGGCCTCCAAAAAGGTCAGAGGAAAAACCTTCTTTTTGGTTGACTGGGAGGGCTGTGGTCCTGAAGAGAGATCCTGGGAACCTGAGGACAATATCCTAGATAAAAGTCTGGTCCTCAGGTTCTCAGGCTCCAAGAAGAGGGGGAGACCCAAGGGGGGGGGGGTACTGTTACGCCGAGCGCTCCGGGTCCCCGCTCCTCCCCGGAGCGCTCGCTACACTCTCGCTCCCGCAGCGCCCCGGTCAGATCCACTGACCGGGTGCGCTGCGATACCGCCTCCAGCCGGGATGCGATTCGCGATACGGGTGGCGCCCGCTCGCGATGCGCACCCCGGCTCCCGTACCTGACTCGCTCTCCGTCGGTCCTGTCCCGGCGCGCGCGGCCCCGCTCCCTAGGGCGCGCGCGCGCCGGGTCTCTGCGATTTAAAGGGCCACTGCGCCGCTGATTGGCGCAGTGGTTCTAATCATTGTGTTCACCTGTGCACTCCCTATGTATACCTCACTTCCCCTGCACTCCCTCGCCGGATCTTGTTGCCATTGTGCCAGTGAAAGCGTTCCCTTGTATGTTCCTAGCCTGTGTTCCAGACCTCCTGCCGTTGCCCCTGACTACGATCCTTGCTGCCTGCCCCGACCTTCTGCTACGTCCGACCTTGCTTCTGTCTACTCCCTTGTACCGCGCCTATCTTCAGCAGTCAGAGAGGTTGAGCCGTTGCTAGTGGATACGACCTGGTCACTACCGCCGCAGCAAGTCCATCCCGCTTTGCGGCGGGCTCTGGTGAACACCAGTAGTGACTTAGAACCGGTCCACTAGCACGGTCCACGCCAATCCCTCTCTGGCACAGAGGATCCACCTCCTGCCAGCCGGCATCGTGACAGTTGAGTGTATGTACACTGCTCAAAAAAATAAAGGGAACACTAAGATAACACATCCTACATCTGAATGAATTAACTAATCGTATGAAATACTTTCGTCTTTACATAGTTGAATGTGCTGACAACAAAATCACACAACAATTATCAATGGAAATCAAATTTATCAACCCATGGAGGTCTGGATATGAAGACACACTCAAAATCAAAGTGGAAAACCACACTACAGGCTGATCCAACTTTGATGTAATGTCCTTAACCCCTTAAGGACTCAGCCCATTTGGGCCTTAAGGACTCCCCAACGGGGGGAGTGACCCAGTGACCAGGCAGCCCCACTACTGCCTGACCAAGCTTTGCCACTGGGTCGCTCCCCCCGTTGGGCATGGGGTCTCGGAGGCAGTTATCGCCAGCGTGCGCTACGCCAGTGTCAGGTTAGGGACCCACTCTAGCGAGGTGGCCTTGACGTGGCAAGTGGCCTTGAACTTTTTGATCAAAATCTATACTAACAACCTGTTAGTTTTTGAAATTATGCTGAGAAGCAAGTAGATCAAATTACAAATGGTGAATGTGCGGCTGTGTTTCTCTTTTTGTGTTGCACAATTTTATTTTTCGTTTTGTCCACCTCGCCTTCAAAAAATTATCTCTTATATTTTCATCCACAGACTAGTATGAGGGCTTGTTTTTTGCGCGACAAGTTGTCCATTGCAATGCCATCACTCACTTTACCATAAAATGTATGGCGCAACCAAAAAAAAATATTTGTGTGGGGAGATTAAAAAGAAAACCGCAATTTTGCATATTTTGGAAGATTTCGTTTTCACGCTGTAGAATTTATGGTAAAAATGACATGTGATCTTTATTCTTTGGGTCAATACAATTAAAATGATACCCATGATAATATACTTTATTATTACTGTTGCGCTTAAAAAAAATCGCAAACTGTTTAGTCAAATTAGTACGTTTAAAATCCCCCTATTTTGAAGACCTATAACTTTTTCATTTTTCCGTATAAGCGGTGGTATGAGGGCTAATATTTTTGCGCCCTGATCTTTAATTTTTATTGATACCATATTTGCTTATATAAAACTTTTAATACTTTTTTTAGAATTTATTTTTTAATAAAATGTTATAAAAAAAGCAGCTATTTTGGACTTTTGTTTTTTTAATGTTCACGCCGTTCACCGTACGTTATCATTAACATTTAATTTTAATAGTTGGGATATTTACGCAGGTGGCCATAACAAATATGTATATAAAATATTTTTTTTAACGCTTTTTGGGGGTGAAATAGGGAAAATGGGACAATTTACGTTTTTATTGGGGGAGGGGGTTTTTCACATTTTTTTACTTACATTTTTTTTTACTTTTATTTTTACACTTTAATAGTCCCCATAGGGGACTATTTATAGCAATCATTCGATTGCTAATACTGTTCAGTGCTATGCATAGGACACAGCACTGCTCAGTATTATCGGTCATCTTCTGCTCTGGTCTGCTTGATCGCAGACCAGAGCAGAAGACCCCCGGAGATGGCCGGAGCAAGGTGAGGGGACCTCCAGCCACCATGCTGGATGATCGGATCGCCGCGGCAGCGCTGCGGGCGATCCAATCGTCCATTCAAAGTACCATGATACTGCAGATGCCGTGAGCTGTATTGATCACGGCATCTGAGGGGTTAATGGCGGACATCCGTGCGATCGCGGATGTCCACCATTACGGGCGGGTCCCTGACTGTTATCAGCAGCCGGGACCTGTCGCGCATGACATGACATGGTTATGCATAGGACGTAAATGCACGTCCTGGTGCATTAAGTACCAGCTCAACAGGACGTACATTTATGTCCTGCGTCATTAAGGGGTTAAAGGAGTATTCCAGGAATTTATTTTTTTTGACTATGCTACAGGGGCTGTGAAGTTAGTGTAGTTCATAATATAGTGTCTGTACCTGTGTGTGACGGTTTTCTCACAATTCTTTTGTGATTTTCAATTACATAATTTTATGGAAACAGGATGAATTCACCTTGTAATTTGCATTTCTAAAACAAATACTGATGCAAGTCTAAAACATGCAAATCAGTCTGCAGTCAAAATAAAAAGGTGCATACAGACTTTATTGAGCTGTGGGACTTGGTTAATTAAAATAAAACCTTGAGCCAACAAGAGAGTTCACACATGAAAACAGAAAGACTGATAAAACTCAGATGGAAAGCTAAAATGTGGTAAATATGGTAAAATGTATGAATGGGAGTATAGGAAGGTATAAAAGGAAAATATACAGGTAGACCAAGGAAAACATTGAAGAGTCAAGCTAGAAAACTCAAAGCCATATGCCTTGAAGACAGAAGATGCCCAACAAAGCAAACAAAAAACAAATGGTCAAAACCAGGGGTGATTGTTTAAGAAATTGTATGAAATTAGTTGAATGAAATGAAATTTACAGAAGAAAACAAGGTAATAGTGGGTTAAAAAGAAGCTATGATATGTGGAGGACTGCATCAAAACAATATTCATTGATAATTCTCCAATCTGCATTGGTCAAGGAAATGATGCTTGATCTTTTCACTGATGCCGTTTTATTTAACTCCTTGCCTCAGAACGCCATCTTTAAATGTTGCAGCAGCGCGGCAGGGGCATGAAAGGAGCTCAGGAGCTAAGCTAGCTTCAAACCCACTTGGTTTCAGCTGCTATCACCAGCCAGAACCTGTGGCTAAAGCCAGTAAACGCCGATAAGGCCGATGTTTAGCATTAACCCTTTATACGCCACGATCAAAGTTGATCACTGTGCCTAAAATTGCCAAAATCTGTTTACGGTAGCCCCGCAGAGCTGATCAGGACCATTGCAGGAAATCGCGATGTCCCGATCAGCTGTAAGGACTGAGGGATGTCTCTTACCTGCTTCCCTGCCTTCCGATTGATGTTCCTATGCTGCAGTCAGCCATTGCAGGCTGAAGCAATCGAGCACCGATAACCCTTATCAATGCTCTATGGAGCAGCATTTATCAGTGTATGCAATCTGAGGAGTCTCTTATGGGGACTAAAAAATTGTGATTAAACGTTAAAAAAAAAGTTAAGAAATATAAATTAACCCCTTCTGTAATAAAAGTTTGAATCATCCCCCTTTTCTAAATTTCTAATTAAAATTATGCAAACAAAAAAAATATATAATTGTGGTATCACCGAGTGCGTAAATGTTCAAAATATTAAAATATAATGAACGGGAAAAAAAATACCAAAGCCAAGAATTGCATATTTTTGTTTGCTTCATACATCAGAAAAAAAATGAATAAAAAGGATCAAAAAGTCCCATCAAAACAAAAATATTATCACTATAAACACTAAATAAAACACTAAAGTGACTGACCGCAAGATGGCTGCTGATTATCACAGCGGTGGTTGGCTGCAGAGAGGCTGCATGCTGCATTTGATTCGGGGTCATCGGGGGAGATTTATCAAAACCTGTCCAGAGGAAAAGTTGCCCAGTTGCCCATAGCAACCATACATATCGCTTCTTTCATTTTTAACAAAGCCTCTGCAAAATGAAAGAAGCAATCTGATTGGTTGCAATGGGCAACTTTTCCTTTGCACAGGTTTTTATAAATCTCCCCCATCCTGCCTACAGAAGCCCCGCCCGTGACAGTTACAGTGAGATTTCCACATATAATAAAACTACGGGCGAACGGCCAGGCGGATCCGGGCAAAGTAGGGCTCATAGGAATCAGCATCTCCTGCACTATCCATCAGTACCTATGGCTAGTGCAGGAGCAAGCATGTGACAGTTTTGCTTGAAAAGGCATGTACCCTTCAAACATTATGAGCATTTCTCACCGTCTCAAATTTAATAGTGCAAAATATACCACTTATAATGAATGTGGGCAGTTGTACCTATTAATATGAATGCTGTATATGTTGAAAAAATACGCAATGTAGAACTGTTGCATGAGCAACATTTTTGTCCTTTAGGTAAATCCTTCTACAATGTATGGCTGGTTTATCTATTGTTGGATGGATGAGAGTTATTTGAAGAAGAAAACATGCTATTTAAAAGAAGTCATTAAGTCAAACAAATTTGACCATAAAAGGATACTGCAGAATGTGAGAGGTCAGATCTGTGCTCCAGATCTACTTCTATAACATGGCTGCACTACTTTTTGTCCATTGTTTTCAACTCTTAGTTTATGATGGAGTAATAAAGAATGTATGAAGACCACCCCCTTATCCAGTCCATATTTCCTGTAACTGGTTTTCAGTTCCATATTCACAACCTTATGAGTGAATCTTCTTCAGATGTTTAGAGGGCAGCTTGTGTCTTACTACTTTGACAATATTTGCTTTAGTAATACACAAACTAATATTTTCCTTAACAAAAAATTGTCTTTCCACTGGCTCCTCTTGAGCAGCTGTTTTCAAATGATAAAGTAACCTGTACATTCCATGTGGGTGGTAGTGGGCGGAATGAATTATTAAAGCAAGCATATCATACTTAAACAGTTTGTTCTCATACAGATCGCATTTTGCATTAGTGAATACATTACTGGGGTTTTCTTTTAAACAATTAAAATTGTAGAGCATTTTACAGATTACCAGATTCAGTGCCTTGCATAAGTATTTACCCCTTTGGACTTTTCTTAATTTTTTCATAGTATAACACAGATTCAAATTTATAAAATTGCCATTTTATGTTATAAGCAAACATAAAAAAAGGCCATCATTTGAAAGTGGAGGTAAACATTATATGCATTTCAAAAGTATTTACAAACAAGATCTGAACAGTGTTGCGTGTATGTACACTGCTCAAAAAAATAAAGGGAATACTAAGATAACACATCCTACATCTGAATGAATTAACTAATCGTATGAAATACTTTCGTCTTTACATAGTTGAATGTGCTGACAACAAAATCACACAAAAATTATCAATGGAAATCAAATTTATCAACCCATGGAGGTCTGGATATGAAGACACACTCAAAATCAAAGTGGAAAACCACACTACAGGCTGATCCAACTTTGATGTAATGTCCTTAACCCCTTAAGGACTCAGCCCATTTGGGCCTTAAGGACTCCCCAACGGGGGGAGTGACCCAGTGACCAGGCAGCCCCACTACTGCCTGACCAAGCTTTGCCACTGGGTCGCTCCCCCCGTTGGGCATGGGGTCTCGGAGGCAGTTATCGCCAGCGTGCGCTACGCCAGTGTCAGGTTAGGGACCCACTCTAACGAGGTGGCCTTGACGTGGCAAGTGGCCTTGTACTTTTTGATCAAAATCTATACTAACAACCTGTTAGTTTTTGAAATTATGCTGAGAAGCAAGTAGATCAAATTACAAATGGTGAATGTGCGGCTGTGTTTCTCTTTTTGTGTTGCACAATTTAATTTTTCGTTTTTTCCACCTCGCCTTCAAAAAATTATCTCTTATATTTTCATCCACAGACTAGTATGAGGGCTTGTTTTTTGCGCGACAAGTTGTCCATTGCAATGCCATCACTCACTTTACCATAAAATGTATGGCGCAACCAAAAAAACACTATTTGTGTGGGGAGATTAAAAAGAAAACCGCAATTTTGCAAATTTTGGAAGATTTCGTTTTCACGCCGTACAATTTATGGTAAACATGACATGTGATCTTTATTCTTTGGGTCAATACAATTAAAATGATACCCATGATAATATACTTTACTATTACTGTTCCGCTTAAAAAAAATCGCAAACTGTTTAACCAAATTAGTACGTTTAAAATCCCCCCTATTTTGAAGACCTATAACTTTTTAATTTTTCCGTATAAGCGGTGGTATGAGGGCTAATATTTTTGTGCCCTGATCTTTAATTTTTATTGATACCATATTTGCTTATATAAAACTTTTAATACTTTTTTTATAATTTATTTTTTAATAAAATGTTATAAAAAAAGCAGCTAATTTGGACTTTTGTTTTTTTTAATGTTCACGCCGTTCACCGTACGTTATCATTAACATTTAATTTTAATAGTTGGGATATTTACGCAGGTGGCGATAACAAATATGTATATAAAATATTTTTTTTTACGCTTTTTGGGGGTGAAATAGGGAAAATGGGACAATTTACGTTTTTATTGGGGGAGGGGGTTTTTCACATTTTTTTACTTACATTTTTTTTTACTTTTATTTTTACACTTTAATAGTCCCCATAGGGGACTATTTATAGCAATCATTCGATTGCTAATACTGTTCAGTGCTATGCATAGGACACAGCACTGCTCAGTATTATCGGTCATCTTCTGCTCTGGTCTGCTTGATCGCAGACCAGAGCAGAAGACCCCCGGAGATGGCCGGAGTAAGGTGAGGGGACCTCCAGCCACCATGCTGGATGATCGGATCGCCGCGGCAGCGCTGCGGGCGATCCGATCGTCCTTTCAAAGTACCATGATACTGCAGATGCCGTGAGCTGTATTGATCACGGCATCTAAGGGGTTAATGGCGGACATCCGTGCGATCGCGGATGTCCACCATTACGGGCGGGTCCCTGACTGTTATCAGCAGCCGGGACCTGTCGCGCATGACATGACATGGTTATGCATAGGACGTAAATGCACGTCCTGGTGCATTAAGTACCAGCTCAACAGGACGTACATTTATGTCCTGCGTCATTAAGGTGCATACAGGTGCATAAAAAGGTGCATACAGACTTTATTGAGCTGTGGGACTTGGTTAATTAAAATAAAACCTTGAGCCAACAAGAGAGTTCATACATGAAAACAGAAAGACTGATAAAACTCAGATGGAAAGCTAAAATGTGGTAAATATGGTAAAATGTATGAATGGGAGTATAGGAAGGTATAAAAGGAAAATATACAGGTAGACCAAGGAAAACATTGAAGAGTCAAGCTAGAAAACTCAAAGCCATATGCCTTGAAGACAGAAGATGCCCAACAAAGCAAACAAAAAACAAATGGTCAAAAACAGGGGTGATTGTTTAAGAAATTGTATGAAATTAGTTGAATGAAATGAAATTTACAGAAGAAAACAAGGTAATAGTGGGGTAAAAAGAAGCTATGATATGTGGAGGACTGCATCAAAACAATATTCATTGATAATTCTCCAATCTGCATTGGTCAAGGAAATGATGCTTGATCTTTTCACTGATGCCGTTTTATTTAACTCCTTGCCTCAGAACGCCATCTTTAAATGTTGCAGCAGCGTGGCAGGGGCATGAAAGGAGCTCAGGAGCTAAGCTAGCTTCAAACCCACTTGGTTTCAGCTGCTATCACCAGCCAGAACCTGTGGCTAAAGCCAGTAAACGCCGATAAGGCCGATGTTTAGCATTAACCCTTTATACGCCCTGATCAAAGTTGATCACTGTGCCTAAAATTGCCAAAATCTGTTTACGGTAGCCCCGCAGAGCTGATCAGGACCATTGCAGGAAATCGCGATGTCCCGATCAGCTGTAAGGACTGAGGGATGTCTCTTACCTGCTTCCCTGCCTTCCGATTGATGTTCCTATGCTGCAGTCAGCCATTGCAGGCTGAAGCAATCGAGCACCGATAACCCTTATCAATGCTCTATGGAGCAGCATTTATCAGTGTATGCAATCTGAGGAGTCTCTTATGGGGACTAAAAAATTGTGATTAAACGTTAAAAAAAAAGTTAAGAAATATAAATTAACCCCTTCTGTAATAAAAGTTTGAATCATCCCCCTTTTCTAAATTTCTAATTAAAATTATGCAAACAAAAAAAATATATAATTGTGGTATCACCGAGTGCGTAAATGTTCAAAATATTAAAATATAATGAACGGGAAAAAAAATACCAAAGCCAAGAATTGCATATTTTTGTTTGCTTCATACATCAGAAAAAAATGAATAAAAAGGGATCAAAAAGTCCTATCAAAACAAAAATATTATCACTATAAACTAAAGAGCATTATGCAAAAAATTAGCCCTCATACATCCCTGTATACACAAAAATGAAAAAAAGTTATAGGGATCAGAAAAGGACAATTTTAGATATACTAATATCCATACAAAAAGTTATCATTTTTCAAAAGTACAAAAAAGCTTTTAGAAGATAAAGAGGAAAAAGTAAAAGTGCAAAAACAAAAAACATGTCCTTAAGGGTTAAACAAAATAGGAAGAATGAAAAAAAAAATAAAACTATAAAAAAAAACAATAAACTTTTCCACTCCTTTGTGATATGGGGTTGCATGTCTGGCAAAGGACCAGGGAAGATGACAATTATTGTTTCATCCATCAATGCATACTTTAGGTAACTTGGACACTTTTCTAACACCATGAAATTTTGGTGATGATGACATGCTTTTTCTGGATCATCATGCATCTTGTTTCAGGCAAAAAAGTGTTAAAGGGGTACTCCATTGGCACATTTTGTTCCGAATGCTGGGTCTAGGCTGCTGGGGTCACAGCATGATGTCACACATGATGTCACACCATGCCCCCTCAATTCAAGTCTATGCAAGTCCTCCCATAGACTTGCATTGAGGGGGTGTGGCCGTGACGTCAAGATTCCTGAAGCCTGCAACCAGCATTTGGAACAAAATATTCCAAATGCTGGGGCAGTGGAGTACCGCTTTAAATCTTTTGTTTAGGAAAAGCATACTCAACTCCTTGGGGACAAAGGGCATATGCATACGCCCTCGCGTCCCGTCACTTAAGGACGGAGGGCGTATCCATACGCCCTCCATATTTCCGATCACCGCAGCTCGCCGGCAGTCATCCCGTGGCAATGCCTAGGGGGGTCCTGAGACAATTGAGTCAATTCAGACCTGCGATTTGCCGCCATCCGGGCAAATCGGGTCACTGGTGACCTGATCTCCCGGAAAATAAGCCTGATCGGAGCTGTCAGAGACAGCTCTGACCAGCCTAAAGGATAGGAGTGAGGTGGAAGTTTTGCCACCCCTCCTATCCCCTGCCATTGGTCGGTCAGGCTGACCATCAATGGCAGGAGGGGGGCGGGGGTTAAAGCTCATTTCCCCCTGCTCTGCCCACCGATGGAAGTCGGTGCAGAGCGGGGGGAACATGGGCGGCGAGGAGGGAGCATGGTCCGGCTTACCCGGACCTTCGGAGGCGGCGGAGGCGGCATCCCGGAGCAGCGGCTGCAGCAGGAGGAGCGGTGGCCGGAAAGTGCGGCGGAGAAGGCTGCAGTGAAGATCGCGATAAGTGATCTTCACTGTGGCCTTCTAAAAGCTGCAAAACTACAACTCCCAGCATGCCCACACAGCCAAAGGCTTGGAGTTGTAGTTTTGCAACATCTGGGGCTACAGTTTGGAGGCCACTACTTAGCGGTCTCCAAACTGTTCTTCCCCATTTGTTGCATAACTACAACTCCTAGCATGCCCAGACTGTCCAGGCATGCTGGAAGTTGTAGTTCTGCAGCATCTGAAGGGCTAGATATTGCAGAACTACACGCCCAGCATCCCTGACTGTCTGGCCATGCTGGGAATTGTAGTTTTGCAACAGCTGTAGGCACACTGGATGGGAAACACTGAGCTAGAGTCTGTTTCCTAACTCAGTGATTCCAACCCGTGTGCCTCCAGCTGTTGCAAAACTACAACTCCCAGAGGGCACTGACAGACCGTACATGCTGTTAGTTGTAGTCTTGCAACAGCTGGAGACACATGGGTTGGAATCACTGAGCTAGAGTCTGTTTTCTAACTCAGTGGTTTCCCACCAGTGTGCCTACAGCTGTTGTAAAACTACAACTCCCAGGATGTACGGTCTGTCAGTGCATTCTGGGAGTTGTCATTTTGCCACAGCTGAAGGTTTGGGGTGCCCCCCCCCATGTGAATGTACAGGGTGCATTCACACGGGTGGGTTTACAGTGGGTCTCCTTCAAGGAAACTTACTGTGAAACCCTGCCTGTGTGAATGTACCCTAAAAACACTACACTACACTAACAAATAATAAAAAGTAAAACACTACACATACACCCCCTTACACGTCGTCGTCCCCCCCCATATAAAAATAAAAAACGTCTCATACGGCAGTGTTTCCTAAACGGGGCCTCCAGCTGTTGCAAAACCACAACTCCCAGCCATATACTGTCCTGGCAGACTGGGAGTCTTGCAACAGCTGGAGGCACCCTGTTTGGGAAACACTGCTGTAGGGTTTTGGTGGAGACAAGCCCCATCCTTGTAACCGGGTCCACTCCTATTGCAAATTCCTAATTTAGGCCTCAAATGCGCATGGCGCTCTCTCACTTCAGAGCCCTGTCGTATTTCAAGGCAACAGTTTTGGGCCACATATGGGGTATCTCCGTACTCGGGAGAAATTGCGTTACAAATTTTGGGGGGATTTTTCTCCCATTACCCTTTGTAGAAATGGTAAATTTGGGGGAAAAAACTGCATTTTAGTGAAATTTTTTTTTCATTTACACATCCGAATTTAACGAAAAGTTGTCAATCACCTGTGGGGTATAAAGGCTCAGCGGACCCCTTGTTACGTGCCTTGAGGGGTGTAGTTTCCAAAATAGTATGCCATGTGTTTTTTTTTTTTTTTGCTGTTCTGGCACCATAGGGGCTTCCTAAATGTGACATACCCCCAAAAACCATTTCAGCAAAATTCACTCTCCAAAATCCCATTGTCGCTCCTTCCCTTCTGAGCCCTCTACTGCACCCGCTGAAAACTTGACATGCACATATGAGGTATTTCCTTACTCAAGAGAAATTAGGTTACAAATTTTGGGGGGCTTTTTCTCCTATTACCCCTTGTAAAATTTCAAAAACTGGGTCTACAAGAACATGCGAGTGTAAAAAATTAAGATTTAGAATTTTCTCCTTCACTTTGCTGCTATTCCTGTGAAACACCTAAAGGGTTAACAAACTTTCTGAATGTCATTTTGAATACTTTGAGGGGTGCAGTTTTTATAATGGGGTAATTTATGGGGTATTTCTAAAATGAAGGCCCTTCAAATCCACTTCAAAACTGAACTGGTCCCTGAAAAATTCTGATTTAGAAAATTTTTTGAAAAATTGCAAAATTGCTTCTGAACTTTTAAGCCCTCTGATGTTTTCCAAAAGTAAAAACATGTCAACTTTATGATGCAAACATAAAGTAGACATATTGTATTTCTGAATCAGTATATAATTTATTTGGAATGTCTGTTTTCCTTACAAGCAGAGAGCTTCAAAGTTAGAAAAATAATTTTTTTTCTATTTTTTCATCAAATTTTGGAATTTTTCACCAAGAAATGATGTAAGTATCGACAAAAATTTACCACTAACATAAAGTAGAATATGTCACGAAAAAACAATCTCGGAATCAGAATGAAAATTAAAAGCATCCCAGAGTTATTAATGCTTAAAGTGACAGTGGTCAGAATTGCAAAAAATGCTCCCGTCCTTAGGGTTATAATGGGCTCCGTCCCCAAGGAGTTAAAAAACTAATGACATGACCAGCAAACAATATGGATTTCAATCTAGTTAAAATTGATGGTAGAAATAAAAAATAAAAATGTTTCCATGACAAGGCTTAATAGTGCAAATAAGATGAGAAAGTTGAAACCAGCATGATATAGAATATTGTGACTCGTTAAAGGGGTACTCCGGTGGAAATCAATTTTTTTTAAATAAACTGGTGGCAGAATGTTAAACAGATTTGTAAATGACTTCTATTTAAAAATCTTAATCCTTCCATTACTTATCAGCTACTGTATGCTCCAGAGGAAGTTCTTTTCTTTTTGAGTTTATTTTATGTCTGAACACAGTGCTCTCTCTGACATCTCTGTCTGTCTCAGGAACTGTCAAGAGCAGGAGAGGTTTGCTATGGGGATTTGTTCCTGCTCTTGACAGTTCCTTGACAGAGGTGTCAGCAGAGAGCAATGTAAAAAGAAAATAAAACTATTTAACTTCCTGAGGAGCATAGAGCAGCTGATAAGTACTGGAAGGATTAAGATTTTTTAATAGAAGCAATATACAAATCTGTGCGGCTGTGTTTCTCTCTTTGTCTTGTACATTTGTAGTCTCTCCCTTCTTCCATGGCCTGCACTCCACTCCACCCATTTGGCCCAGGCATTTTTAATTAGCAGGAAACTGCATAAGGGTTTCCTCCTACCATTCTCCCAGCCCTCTGACAGTGAACACATTGTAGGTTTCATACTGGTGTGGTTCTCTTTGGCGGACATTGTTTCTGGGATGCTTTGTCTGTGGGGTAGGGTGGCCCAGAGCCAGGGGCTTGGTCGAGCAGTAGTGGGGCTGCCTGGCCACTAGGTCGCTCCCCCCATTGGGCATGGGGTCTTGGAGGCAGTGGTCGCCGCCGGGGGCTACGCCAGTGTGAGGTTAGGGACCCACTCTAACGAGGTTGCCTTGACGTGGTGAGTGGGCATGTACTTTTTGATCAAAATGTATACTAACAACCTGTTAGTTTTTGAAATTATGCTGAGAAGCAAGTAGATCAAATTACATATGGTGGATGTGCGGCTGTGTTTCTCTCTTTGTGTTGTACAATATACAAATCTGTTTAACATTCTGGCACTAGTTGATTAAAAAAAAAATGTTGTACACCTGAGTACCCCTTTAATGAATTCCATGCTTCAAAAAATTCACCCCTGAAGGAGAAGCCACGAAATGCTAATTGGAAATTTTCTGTTAATGACTCCATATTTTTTTCTTCTATTTAATCTGATGAGTCAGACAAACTGGCGCCAAACAGTGCCAATCAAATTTAAAGTCCAAACATGTAAACAATATGCATAATAATTGTAAAAAGAATGCAGAGAATACCAAGGACTGAGGATGTACGAAATCAACCAAAAATGACTGAAAGTCATGAAGAATTTGTCAGAAAAGTTTTGAACATGCTTGGTGAAATGCCACATTAGTAAATCTGGTTTCCTAATTATCTTTGTTGTCTGTCTCCATGGCTACTAATTGGCCTAAACAGAAACGGTAAAAAATGTAATCAAGACCATTGGACCAGTAAAAGCATGGTTTTAAAAACAGAAATTGCTTTATACCCCTCAGGACGCAGGGCGTACAGGTATATCCTTTGCTTCCTGGTAGTTAAGGACGCCCTGTACGCCCTACTTTGTCCCAATCACCGTCACTATCCGTGCGATGATCCGATTGGTATGACTGCTGCAATCACACAGCAGGCCTACTGGTGCATCGACCCCCCCCCCCCACTACCCATGACTTTCTGCCAAATTTTACTCCAAGCATGCACTGACAGACCATGTATGCTGGGAGTTTTAGTTTTGTGACAGTTGGAGGCAAACTGATGGGGAAACACTGAGTTAGTCTGTTTCCCCACCAATGTGACTCCAGCTGTTGCAAATCTACAACTCCCAGCATGCACGGTCTGTGCATGCTGGTAGTTGTAGATTTGTCACAGCTGGACACTTGCGCTCCCCCTCCCCACCCAAAAAAAAAAAAAAGTACTGGGTACATTCACAGAGGCGGGGATTTACAGTGAGTTTGAGCTGCGGCAAATGTTCTACCACAGCTCAAACTCCCAGCGGGAAACTTGCTGTAAACCCCCGCCTGTGTGAATGTACCCTAAAAACACTACACTACACAAAATAAAGTGTAAGGGGGGAATTTATCAATATATATACACAGTTTTCACTGTCTATATTGTGCAATTTTTTTTGCTCAATTCCGTTTTCTTTGCGCAATTTTTGATAGAACTTTCCAAGTGGAATTCTAAATCACGGTGTACGGTAGAGCTGATTATGTGGTGGACATCGATTTATCAACTACGTCTTTTCTCTTTACACACAAAATTTTGTGCAAGTCCTGAATATACCGTGCAAATATACACCATCAGGGACACTTAAATTGTTATAAGAATAAGTGTAGCAAGTCCAGCAATATGTATTACAGTTATGGCCGTAAGTGTTGGTACCCCGGAAATTTTTCAAGAAAATTAAGTACAGTATAAAAGGATTGCAGTAACACATGTTTTGCTATACACATGTTTATTCCCTTTGTGTGTATTGGAACTAAACCAAAAAAGGGAGGAAAAAAAGCTAATTGAACATAATGTCACACCAAACTGCAAAAATGGGCTGGAAAAAATTATTGGCACCCTTATCTTAATATTTGGTTGCATACCCTTTGGAAAAAATAACTGAAATCAGTCCTATAACCATCAATACGCTTCTTACACCTCTCAGCCGGAATGTTGGACCACTGTTCTTTTGTAAACTGTTCCAGGTCTCTCTTATTGGAAGGGCAATTTTAAAATCTCTCCATAGGTGTTCAATGGGATTTAGATCTGGACTCATTGCTGGCCACTTCAGAACTCTCCAGCGCTTTGTTGCCATCCATTTCCGGGTGCTGTTTGACGTATGTTTGGGGTCATTGTCCTGCTGGAAGACCCCAGATCTAGGAAGCAAACCCAGATTTCTGACACTGGGCTGTATAGTGCGACCCAAAATCCATTGGTAATCCTCAGATTTCATGATGTGCTTTACCAAAAAGCTCTATCTTGGTCTCATCTGTCCACAAGACGTTTAATTTTGGCAAAATTTAGTCTTGCCTATTTATGTCTCTGTATCAGCAGTGGGATCTTCTTGGGTCTCCTGCCATAGCCTTTCATTTCATTTAAATGTCGACGGATAGTTTGTGCTGACACTGATGCTCCCTGAGCCTGCAGGACAGCTTGAATAACTTTGGAATTTGTTTGGGGATCCAGACTATCCTGCCTTGACACCTATCATCAATTTTTCTCTTCCATCCACGCCCAGGGAGATTAGCTACAGTGCCATGGGTTGCAAACTTCTTGATAATGTTGCACACTGTGGACAAAGGCAAATCTATATCTCTGGAGATGGACTTGTAACCTTGAGATTGTTGCTAATTTTCTACAATTTTAGTTCTCAAGTCCTCAGACAGTTCTCTTCTCCTCTTTCTGTTGTCCATGGTTAGTGTGGCACACACAGACACACAATGCAAAGACTAATTGAACTTCTCTCCTTTTTATATGCTTTCAGGTGTGATTTTTATATTGCTCACACCTGTTACTTGCCCCAGGTGAGTTTAAAGGAGCATCACATGCTTGAAACAATCTTATTTAGCCACAATTTTGAAAGGGTGCCAATAATTTAGTAGAGACCATTTTTGGAGTTGGGTGGAACATTATGTCCAATTTTGCTTTTTTTCCTCCCTTTTTTGGTTTAGTTCCAATATACACAAAGTGAATAAATGTGTGAAGCAAATCATGTGTTACTGCAATCCTTTTCTGTGAGAAATACTTAATTTTCCTGTATAATTTTAGGGGTGCCAACATTTATGGCCATGACTGTACATATTTAGATTAGACTCCAGTCTGTAAAGACTGTAGATCTTTAGAACTGTGTAAAATGCAAACTCCCTGTTCTTGATGAGTGCAGGAGATTGCACCTGTGTAATGTAACCATGGTGATGTACAGCTAAGAATACCACTGTATGTGCAGGGAGGAAGAAGGAGGTACAGCTGTCTATGTATATATGTGATCATGTGCATGCAGCAAAGCTGAGTGTGTGATTGTGTGTATGCAGCAGAACTGAGTGTGTGAGCATATGTATGAAGCAGAGCTGAGTGTATGACTATGAATGCAACAGAGCTGAGTGTGTGATTGGGTGTATGCAGCAGAGCTGAGTGAGTGATCATGTCTATGCAGCAGAGCTGAGTGTGTGATTGTGTGTTTGCAGCAGAGCAGAGTGTGTGACTATGTGTATGCAGCAGAGCTGAGTGTGTGATTGTGTGTATGCAGGAGAAATATGTGTATGCGTGGTCATGCATACACATAATCACACATTCAGCTATGCTCCATACACATGTCACACACTAATTTCTGCTACATGCACATGATCACACACTCAGCTCTGGTACATGTACACAGTGTTTACCAACCAGGGTGCCTCCATTTGCTGCAAAACTGCAACTCCCAGCATGCCAAGTTTTGCAACATTTGGAGGCATTCTGGATGGTAAAACTGATATAGAGGTAAGGGGACAGATTGTTTAGCAAAATTACATATTTTTTAAACCCAGACATTCTGTGTATAGAGTGTTGTTGGGCACACTGCTGCTCCAGCACTTCTAGCTATGTGAGCAGTGTATCGTGGGAAAATGCCACAGCTATGTGAAGTGTGAGGTAGAGAATGAGTGCACGGTAGAGCAAGGGGGGGCGTTTCTATATTTGCGCAAAATTTATCAAAGGACGTGGGAAACTTTTGTAAATTTTGAGCAGGAGTGTAAATTAGACAAGCAGTGTAAAAGGGGGGGGGGGGGGGGATCTGTGTCTACAATAGACACATAATGATAAATGTCCCCCTAATGATATACACACCCTTATGATATACACACCTTACACACACACTTATAAAAATTAAATATGACTTGTTGGGCTGTGTGTGCCAAACAACGAGCCTGCAGCTGTTGCAAAACTACAACTCCTAGCATGGCAGGACTGTCTTTGATTGTCCAGTCATGCTGGGAGTTGTAGTATTGCAACAGTTGGAGGTTCAATGTTTGGGAAACACTGCCGTAGGGTATTTTCGGTGAAGGAGGCATATGCTTTTCTTACCTCCGCCAAGGTCCACTAGTGAGGGAGAAGAGGAAGAACCCACCTTCTTCCTCTTACCCCTTCTCATTATCCAGTGATGATGAGGCCCCCTAAAAAAACGGCACCTCATCATAATGCCAGTAGACGCCCCCTATACTAGTGACCCTGTCCCCATATTAGCAACCTTGTCCCCCTTACAATTTTCTCTGTCCCCCCCCCCCCTATAGGCTTCATGGCTGCCCTTGCGCCAATCATAGAAATAAACACCACATATAGAGTGTAAAATAAAATAAAGAGTTCATGCCCTCGGTACACCTCCCCATGTGAGACCCTCTCAATATGTCTGCCACCCCTGTACAAATCCCTAATTTGGACTGCAAATTTGCATGACACTCTCTCACGCCTTAGCCCTGTTGTATTTCAAGGTAGCAGTTTAGGGCCACATATGGGGTATTTCCATACATGGGAGAAATTGTGTTACAAATTTTGGAGGGGCTTTTTCTCCTTTTACCCTTATGAAAAGGAAAATGTGGGGGCTTCACCAATGTTAGTGTGAAAAAATTAGATTTTTTTTATACTAACATGCTGATGTTGCCCCATATTTTTTCATTTAAAAGTAGAAAAAGACCACCAAAATTTGTAACACAATACCCCATTTGCAGACAAAAAGGGCTCTGAGGGTACACAACAGGGCACAGGAGTGAGAGTGCACCATGTACAATCGGTGATTTGCACTGGAATGGCTGATATTTGCATAGATTCCAATATAAACGCTAAAAAACCGCACCCACATGTGACACTATTTTGAAAACTTCACCCCTCAAGGAATGTGACAAGGGGTGCAGTGAGCATTTACACCTCACAGACTTTTTTTGAACAGTGGTCTGTGAAAATGAAACATTTTAACATTTTTCATATTCACAGCCCATTGTTCCAAAAAATCTGTCAAACATCTGTGGGGTGTAAACGTTCACTGCACCCCTTGTTAAACTACAGTCCCTGTCCTCCAATTGCCTCTGTCCTATACTGTTTCCTCACGCAGAGAAGTATCTTATGCTGTGGGCTCAGCTCCACTATACAGCAAGGATGATCACCTAGCGGACAGTCAGCAGGTACTGCTCAGCCAAGATGGGGAGGAGACATCCGCCACTTCCGCCGCTGGGCGGGCAAGTAGCGATGAGGTAAGTGGCGTGGGAGGTGGTGTTGCAAGCATTCAAGCTCCTGAAACAAACACTGTTGAGGAACTTGAGGATGACATCAGTGACGTGCAGACAAAACTCGATGATGATGAAGCCGATCGCAATTGGGAGCCGGGTGCAGAAGGGGCTTCATCATCATCATCATCAGGAGAAGAGGGTGGCAGGTTGCCCGTGAGGCAGCAGCTTAGCCAGCAAGGTGGTAGCATGGTTGGGAGTCAGCAGGGTGGCAGCAGAGGGAAGTCTGAAGCAAAACGTGGCCGGGGTAGACCACCTGCTTCGCAGCAGCCTACCTGCCTGGGACGTAGTGATTCAGGGGTTCCCAGAGTCCACGGCAGTAGCAGTCAGTCAATGGGGACTGTTGGGGGGAAAATCAGCTACTCAGCGGTATGGCAGTTTTTTGTGAAGCATCCGGAGGAGGTGAACAATGCCACATGTAAGATATGTCAGCAGAAGTTGAAGTGTGGCCAGGGTCCCAATGTTGGCACCATGGCCCTGCATTAACATATGCAGCGTCACCATAAAGCAGCCTGGGAGAACCGTGGCTCTGATGTGGTGGTCCTGCCTGATGCAGCAACCACTGCATCACCTAGTGTTCTACAACCCTATTGAGGCTCTCTGTAGCCCCAAAGTAGCCATTTTTATTAGTGATGTGCAGCAAATTATAATTCATGTTAACCTAAAATTTTTCTGTATAAGATGAGATGCATTATCCTTCATAATCAACATTATCATGCCTGGAAACAGCACTGACATTTACAGTTGACATTCACAACTGAATACCTAAGAATGGACTACGACCTAATCTTTGGTAGGCACCTGTGCTTTTTGTATTATTTCCTTTTACTTTCTTTCAGAGAGTAGGGTTTGATTCACACTTGCAGTTTATGTAGCAGTTATTGATGCAGAAGATACAAAAGAGAATAGAAGTATCAGGCTTTCCAGAAAAGTATAAGCCCTTTCTTATATTTCCCATTCCTTTTGAATCCAAAGATTTTTTTTGTCCATATAATGCACTCTTACCACAACTAGTCCTACAGTATAATCTGTTTTATTTCACTAGTCCTACAGTACAATCTGTTTTATTTTACTAGTCCTACAGTACAATCTGTTTTATTTTACTAGTCCTACAGTACAATCTGTTTTATTTTACTAGTCCTACAGTACAATCTGTTTTATTTTAACACAACTGCATTTATGTTTCAGAAATCAGACCACCAGAAAGTTATATGGCCTTTAGTTGTCTTAGGAAGTGGTTTATCCTGGGTCAACTGATTTTCTGTGAACTACAGAATGACATCCTCACCAATCACATCCCTCTTTGCATCTCCCAAATTCCTTCTTTTCCCAGCTCTATCTTTATGCTACTGCTGCTATATCGATGGGATCAGGATTTATAGTAGTCATACACCTCCCTTGAGGGTACGTTTACACAAGGAAGACACAAAAACCTCTACATTTTTATTTAATAATAGCCTATGCTTCAGTATATAGGCATCAAAAATATATTTTGAGCTTCTGGAATTATTGTCCATCCAACAGCTATTATGTTAAAAGGTTGCTCTCTGCGGCCACCTCTGTCCATGTCAAAAATTCAAAGGACCCCAGACAAGGTAAAAAAGCAAAGCATCAGTTTGTGCTGATTTCCCTATCAGGCTCCGGTCAGCACCTTGGTCATATTTTTGGAGCGGACAACGCATGACCACTGCAGCTAATCAGTGGCTTAGTGGTCACATGCCATACTCCTGGCATCACCGTATATAGTTTTCTCTCAAAAAAGGCCATTGTGCTGACCAGAGCCTGAACAGGGGATCAGTGTGGGATTAGAGCATTGAGTTTCCAATGGTTTGTTATATTATCTGTTTTGGGGCCCTTACATTTTTTTTTTTATAACCTAGATAACCCTTTTAATGGACTAGCAATATGTGCTACATTCTAAATATCATAGATATTTGATATGATAGTCTCTAACCTAAGGCTGATCAACAGTTGCATAACTACAACTCCCAACATGTCCTGACAACAGCTGAGAGAGAACCTTGCTGGAGAACCATAGAAAATATTATGCTAAACATTGATTTTTTAGCATCATTTTTTATAGCTGTATGTACTAATAAAATCTTCATGTAATATTTATTGGATGAAGCCAGTCTGCAGGTCAAAAACAGTTTTGATATCTGAAACCCTTAAGCAAAGTACTTTCTTGTATGCAAGGTCCTGCCCTCATTCATGTCACAGTTTACTACTATACAGCTTTCTATCTTTTAGGAAGATTATTTAGAGGCAGGGTTGGATTTTATGGAATAGCAGAAAGGACAATTGCCCAGAGGCCTCTACCACTCAGTTCCCTCTGGCTATTATCCTAACAACAAGAATTTTAGAAGACTGCAACAGCATAAAGGTTTTAATATGTGGCAGAATAGAAGATTTATCAGTGAGGATATCAGTCCTGCCTGCACCAAGGAATAGAATAAATAGATGGTTGGGTTCTGTCAAGGGTCCATAAGGTCCAATAAGGTCCATAAGTGAGATTGCATTAACATACCAAAACATTTTGTGTTTATTTCCATCAAAGTAATAAGTGGCCATGCATTTTTATTCTTCTTCTAAACTCATTACACAGAGTGATATAAAGATGGATTAAAGGGGTACTCCGCCCCTAGACATCTTATCCCCCTAGACATCTTATCCGTGATGTCATGAGGGGCGGAGCCATGACGTCACGCTGCTCCGGCCCCTGTATCGCCCGTCATTACGCACAGAGCGAACTCGCTCTGTGCAGTAATGATGGCGGGGTGCCGCAACGGCGATCCCCGGGGTCCCCAGCAGCGGGACCGCGGTGATCTAACATCTTATCACCTATCCTTTGGATAGGAGATAAGATGCCAGGGGCGGAGTACCCCTTTAAGAGAAGATGATAGAAAGGCAATTTATGTGTAACCTAGTTGTAATGAATAAAACAAAAAAACTGACAAATACAGATGGAAACTGATAAATTTGAGGAGAACTCAAATCAACTCAAATAAACTTCATAAAAAGAGATGAAACCAAATGCCACAATCACTGTGGAAGGTTTCACCATTCATTTTAAACTGTGTTTTTCAAAAAGAAAACAGAAGTCTGCATCAACTCTCTACATGAGAGGTAGACAATGGCCCTCATTTACTATTGCAAACCTGACAATGTATTGTCGGGTTGTGTGCCAGATTCTGTCGCAATGCGCCAGAAATTCGGTTTGCGCCAGATTTTGCACCATAATTGAAAAAACCCTGACTCACTCTCCATTTTGCTAAGAAAACCCAAAAGGGGCGTGGCCGCTGGGAAAAGGGGGTGTGGTCTCCGAAATGGGGCATGTTCCAGACATAATCACAAAAAAACTACATATTTACTAAGGTTTTCAGCTGAGGAAAACCAGACAGATCAGAGCATGTGTAAAAAAAAGCAAAGAGTAGGGAAAGTGGAAAATGTAGGGAAACCTTAGTAAATACCTTGGAAAATAAATTGTAGGGAATTAAAACCCACAAAGAAATCTACACTCCACTCTTAGTAAATAAGGGCCAATGTCTTGATCAATTGTAGACTGGGGTTAAATAGATTGGTAGAAGTACAATCAGTACTGCAGAGTATAGTTTATTTTGTAGTAGTACTGACTAAATAGAACCAAGCACTGTGCACTTACACATCCACACACTGGGGGACATTTGTTATTGCCTTTACACCACTTTAATGTTCTAAATGTCCCTGCAAATTTTGTACAATTGCCTTTTTTGCACAATTTTTTTTGCACAATTTTTGGTAGAATATCTTTCAATGTTGTTTACTGTTTGGTACACCGTACACCACTATTTGCAGTGGATCTGTATTTATTTTTGTTTTGAAAGTATTTTTTTTTTGCGCAAAGCCTACTTTTTTTTTGCGCTAACCTTCACCACCTAATGACACGTACAAAAGTGTCTATACCAGAGCACAAAGCTGAAACCAACCTCTGCAGCTCACTGGTTTCTATAATTGTGCAGAATTTAAGTCCTGTACACCATTTTGATAAACTTTGAGCAACTGTGCATACTATACACCAAGCAAATAGGTGTAAAATCTCTACTACCGCACGGCAACATGGATAAATGTCCGCCACTGAAACTATTGTAGAGATGCTTCAGACAGGGGCTTGCTCTTAGGGGGACATTTATCAATGTTGGTGTAAGGTAGTACAGTGGTCCCTCAACCTACGATGGTAATCCGTTCCAAATGGACCATCGTTTGTTGAAACCATCGTATGTTGAGGGATCCGTGCAATGTAAAGCATAGGACAATGGTCTACAAACTGCGGACCAACGGCTGTCCGGGCATGCTGGGAGTTGTAGTTTGAAGGTTCGCAGGTTGAAGACCACTAGTATTGGAGGTTATACTCACGTGTCCCCGCCACTCCGGACCGTCACCGCTCGTCACCGCTGCCCTGGATGTCGCCGTCCATCTCTGTCGCCACGTCCCCGGGGTGTCCCCGACGCTCCGGCAAGGCCTCTGCATCCCCGGCATCCTCGCTCTCCGTCGCCGCCAACACGTCACTACGCACGCCGCTCCTATTGGATGTTGGGATGGCGTGCGCAGCGACGTGATGACAACGATGGAGAGCGCCGACGATGCAAGGGATCCCGAAGAGGACGCGCCGGAGCCCCGAAGACAGGTAAGTGATCGTCAGCGGACCACACGGGGCACCGTAAACGGCTATCCGGTGGCAGCTGAAGCAGTCAGCGCTGCCGGATAGCTGTTTATGCGATGGCCCCGACATACAAAAGCATTGTATGTTGATGCTGCCTTCAACATGCAATGGCCTCTGAGAAGCCATCGTATGTTGAAATGATCGTATGTCGGGGCCATTGTAGGTCGGGGGGTCCCTGTAAAGATTTTAACCTTGTTTGCTTGGTGTATAGTATGCACAGTTGCTAAAAATTTACCAAAAAGGTCTACAGGACTTGATACATTTTGTGGAATTATAGAAACCAATGAACTGCAGAGATTGGTTTAATCTTTGTGCCCTGGCATATGACACATTTGTACATGTCCTATTAGGTGGTGAAGGTTTGCGCAAAAACAGTAAGCTTTGCGCAAAAAACCAAACACTTCTAAATTTAATTTGCACAAATAGTAAATGCAGCTCTAATGCATAAAGTGGTGTACAGAGCACCAAACAGTAGACAACATTGATAGATGTTCTACTGAAAATTCCACAAAAAATGCAATTGCGCAAAATTTGCATGGACATTTAGAACATTGAAGTGGTGTAAAGCCATTGATAAATGTCCCCCTTAGACTCTATGTTCAGTGTTGATTTAAGTCTCAGCAAAACGGCAGACCTCTCTACAGGCCTTTTGCTGCTAATCTGCCTATAGTCCAGCAAGAGAGAGGACTAGTCTCTCACGTAAAGGGATTAGGGGATTTGCAGTCACTATAGTTATGAATGTTGGAGTGGGGAGTAGTGAGGAATCTTGGGTGGTTCTGTAAAAGGGGGTAATCTGGAGCTACTATAAATGGGGCACTGGGGATATTGTTAACTTTTGTGGTAGCATTAAATATAGGATGACACTGAGGCTGATACTGAAATTGTAAAATGAAGGAACTGCTTTATATAAAATCTTATGTAACAAAATGAGAAATCTCACTGTGAGAAATTGTAAGAATGATCCTTGTTCCTTTTCATGTAACAGGATCTAATAACACAAAGATCTCATTTGTTTTCAGTCTAATTACATAACTTTAATCTTCTCTGATCTTGCGTGAAGCTTTAAAATCCTCAGCCTGAAGAAAACTTTCCTTTTCTTACTTTTGCCCAGCACAGGCGAAGAATTTTGTTCCAAAGTTAATTTCTTTTTCAGAACAAAGCTCGGTACCCCTCGGTGGTTTCCATGAGACAAATACAGCAAGAGGAGCTGAAGGGATAGGCCTAGAAGACTCACTAGGCCTCTTTATTAGATTGCTGGATCATGGCCACGGCTGCTCTCCTTCTATACCACTGCTCTGTCTTCCTCTGGTACTTTTTCCTCACATACTCTCTTTTAACAGTCAGTGCAACAGAACAACCAGCTGGAGTTTTCTTGTATGGCGGGCAGTGGAAATACTTAACGGTGCTTAATGTGGTAAGTTTTCTGTTTTACTACATTTATTTTCAGCATATATGTACGATTTATCTCCATTATCTGTATTTTTTGGAGGGAGGAAAAAGCCAATGCAGTTTTCATTGCAGTTTTCTGAGCCAAAACCAGAAGTAAAATCAACGAGAAATATTTCCCATTCTTTTTAAATCCTTGCCTTCCTACCGCAAAAAAAAACCCAGCGAAAACTGCAGAGGTGCTTTTCTTACAAAAAAAAAAAAAACAACAACACACACTGTGTGAAACCACCCGGAGGGTTTGTTCACACATGCATAATCTGCTGTGGATCTTGAAAATCCACACTTAATAAAATAAACAATAGTATTACTGACAGCCGCCATTAAAAATGCATGTGAAATATTGCAGCTTCGGTAAAGATAGGCCATGAATGTTAAATCTTGGAAAACCCCTTGAAATGCTTGTAAAGCAGTATATCTTCATTCTTATTGAAAATTGCACTGGTGAGGTACGAAAATGCACTCTCATAACCATTATTGGGTTCTGTGGTTATAATATTAATAATATAATATTCTGAAGGATCTGAAGGATATTAAAAGGGACTGAAACATTGGGAGCCCATTGGATTGGTTGGGCTCCAATCTCTGGGACCCCTACAAAAAGCACACTATATCAACATAGGATGTATGGTGCTGTAACTCAGTCCCACTCATTTGTGAGTCTAAATTTGTCTACATGAATGTATGTAAATGTTTTGCGAACAATATCAACTAGATACAATGTCATAAAATATCCTTAATGGTTTATGAAGTATCATATTTGTAAAATATTAATGTTCTTGTAGGTTTTGCAAACTTTCTTCTATGCTGTCACTTTTCTGACGGATCTGCTCCTTCCAATACGAGGAATTAAGTTAGTGAAGTGTATTATCTACTGCAGAGACCTTCTGTTCTCCGTTCTGGCTTTTCCAGCAGCAACTGTAAGTTTCAATCATAAAATGTAAAGTGAGCCCCTCATGGGATTAACAACTGTGTCAATGTAGCTACCAGTGCTTATATATTGGTATCCTGATTTGTTAATGATAACCTCTTGTTGAAGTATGGATTACTGGATGTTGAAGTTGACTCTTGTTGAAGGATGGATTACTGCGTGAGTTTTCCAGGGGCATATAAATGCAAGCATACATGCACCAGGCTACTGCAATATTACAAAAACAGCAGACATATTTGGTATTGTTCCGGAAAATGTTATTATTCTATTATTATACGTTTCCCATTTCTAAAAATTAAAAATAAAATAAAAATAAACATATTTTGATCGCTGCGTGCAAAATTGTCCAAATTGTTAAAATATAACCATAATCTGCATGGTAAACTGAATAAATGTAAAACAATACCAAATAGCAAACTACAAATCACAGTGCAAAAAATATTAGCCCTCATACAGCCCCATCATATATGGAAAAATAAAAAGCTTTTGGGATCAGAATAAGGCAATTTTAAGACTACTTATTTTGTTCCAAAGTTTTTTTTTTTTTTTTTTTTTTAAAGTGGTACCATAATAGAGAAGCATGTAAACTGATGTATAATTTTAATAGCATTGGCCCACTGAATAAAGACAACATGGCAGTTCTACTGTGCAATAAACTGCACTTTATAAAAACTAAACTGCTAAATAGTTTTTTCCCCCCCAATTTTCTTCAATTTATGTTAAAATGAAAGGTGTGATTTCAAAGTACAATTGGTCCCACAAATAATATTGGCTCTGTGGATGGAAAAATAAAAGAGTTTTGTTTCTTAAAAGGTGTGGAGAAAAAAAAAAAAGAAAACGCAAAGATGAAAATTAGCTGTGTCCTTAAAGGAGTACTCTGCCCCTAGACATGTTATGCCCTATCCAAGGATAGGGGATAAGATGTCTGATCGCAGGGATCTCGCTGCTGGGGACCCCCGCGATCTCTCCTGCAGCCCCCCCCCCCCGAGTCATCAGCTCTCCAGAGCTACATTTGCTCCGTGGCTGTTGACTCACAATACAGGGACCGGAGGATCCCTTGCATTAAGGGGGTGGGACATGACATCATGAGTGGGTGGATCCATGATGTCCCACCCACCCCCTTAATGCAAGTCTATGGGAGGGGGCATACCTGTTGCGGAGCCATGACATCCCGAACCACTGGCCCCTGTCATCAGCCAAGGAGAAAAACTTAGGGGGCTGCAGGAGAGATCGCGGGGGTCTCCAGCAGTGGGACCCCTGCGATCAGACATCTTATCCCCTATCCTTGGATAGGGGGATAAGATGTTTAGGGGCGGAGTACCCCTTTAAATGGGCACTGCTTCACTGATGATACCTTTTGTAATATGGTTGTTTGAATAAAATGTTATATTTAATAAAGCAAACAGCTCCTGAAAAGCCCACTACTAGGGGTCCCCATACCTACTGGGAAACTAATCAGTCCGGCGGCAGCATCAGGCTTGTCCATAAGTCATGGGCAAGAGATGACTCAGGGACAAGGCTACATAAGCAGACAGACCAATCACCTCCCACCACTAGGAAGGGACATGCCCCCCTTCCCCTGAGAGGATTTTAACACTATGAGCTAATGGAAAGAGGTATTTTTCAGGATTTGCTATTGGTAACATATTATTTTTGTGCGATCTGACAGGTATCCTTTAAGGCCAAAATGGGCTGTGTCCTTAAGGAACACTATTATCCTAATGCTTAGTCAGTAACATAAAATAATTAAACTAAGCCTTCAATGCTCATATTCTATAACAAGCTGTTATCCACTAGGACTCACAATGCCCTAATAATAGCAGCTGGTACCTGGACTTGCCACTGCTTAAAAGGCCATCTCAATGTGCCGGTTGCAATATGGAGATGCCCGCAGCAGCCGCAGCCTTACAGTGGAATAAATATTCATTTTTCTTTTAGCACTTCAGACAACAATAAATGTTAACAATCTAATGTTCCACCTGTGTTATTAATAATTTCAAGATATTGTTATGAACATATATTCTGATGACCTCTGGTCAGTACAGTTACGCTATGTAAGATTAACTGACCCTTCTCTGACCATAAAGCACACACCTTGCTGCGCTCTACAGATGTTGCACAACTACAACTCTCAGCAGCCTCTGTCTGTGTCTTGCTAAATAAAAGTCTAAAGTGTTCTAAACTTATTCAATATTATCTTATGTTACAGTTTGTGTTTCTGTCCTTCTGGGCTTTATACTCCTACGACAGGCAACTGGTTTACCCCGAGGGTCTGGATAAAATAATTCCACAATGGCTTAACCATGCCGTGGTAAGAGAAAGTCAATATATTTTAACATTTTCAAACTGTGGTTCATAAGGAAGACTAACATAGCCATTATTTCTAATGTTGGGTCCTAGAGGTACACTACTTTTCTCTTCACCCTATTGTACTAATGTAAATGTATTTTTGCATAGAATCTGTACTGACTCCTTAGTAGCTTATGGTGTTATCCAGGATTAGAAAAAAGTATACTTTTCTTTCCAAGAAACAGTTCCACTCTTACCAGGCACATTCCCTGTGTTTAACCCTTTACAAACCCTTTTATTAGTTTTCAGCTTATCTGATAAAAAAAAAGTCCAGATACACTCCAATCTAATATGCATATATATATATATATAGAGAGAGAGAGAGAGAGAGAGAGAGAGAGAGAGAGAGAGAGAGAGAGAGAGAGAGAGAGAGAGAGGGGGGAGAGGGGGAGAGGGGGAGAGGGGGGAGAGGGGGAGAGAGGGGGGAGAGAGGGGGAGAGAGAGGGGGGAGAGAGAGGGAGGGAGAGAGGGAGGGGGGAGGGGGAGGGGGAGAGGGGAGGGGGAGGGGGAGGGGGGAGGGGGAGGGGGGAGAGGGAGAGAGAGAGTCAGAGATGGTAGCACTCCTCAGTCAATGGTGCACGGGTGCCCTTCTTCTGTCTGTCCTGGTGAGGGACCCCAAAAAATACTTGAAAAAATGTCGGTGGCACTCCAAAATGGTGAAGAAATTATGTGTTTATTCACTTCCACATAGAGCTACGTTTCGGCAACCTCAAGCTGCCATTCTCCTGAGAATGGCAGCGTGAGGTTGCCGAAACGTAGCTCTATGTGGGAGTGAATAAACACATAATTTCTTCACCATTTTGAAGTGCCACCGACTTTTCTTCAAGTATATATATATATATATATATATATATATATGCCCTAAGCATAATGAGTTTGAATTAACAGTTTCTGAAGATGGGACAGATCTTACCTATATTTATATCTATACGTGTCCAAATAATTCTCATTACATTTCCTGCATATTAGGGTTTACTGTTCCCACTTTTCTTGTTTAACCATTAACCTTCTGAACAAGGCAGGAAAGCTTATGTGGGCATATTTCCAAAGAACATGAAATGGATGTACAGCTTAAAATTCATTTGGTGCTATTTGACCTGCGGAGGTGCTGCCATCAGTCATAGAGCCACGAGCTCCCTGCTGCTGCCATAGCTCTGTGTGTCTGCTCATATCTGCGGATTTCCCGCCAGCATTCAGGAGCGAACACGCAGAGCTACAGCATCAGCAACAGGGAGCTTGCTCTGCAATGGCTCTGTGACTGCCGGCAGCGCATTTGCAATGCCCAATACACTGCGGATGCACTCCTGTGTGACCCTACCCTAAGGGTGAACTGATTTTTTTACTTTCGCTTTAGACGCGGTGTTCAACTTTAAAAAGCCGCGTCTAAAGGGTTAATAGCGTGCGGCACCGCGATCAGTGCTGCGCGCTATTAGCCACAGGTCCCGCTCGTTGTTAGAGGCGGGGTCCAACGTTATAGATCGGGAGCGGACTCATGTTGGACCGGTATGTCATGGGTCCTTAAGAGGTTAAAAGGGTACTCCGGTTGAAAACTTTTTTTTTTTTTAAATCAACAGATTCATAAATTATTTCTATTAAAAATTCTTAATCCTTCCAGTACTTATTAGCGGCTGTATACTGATAACTTCTTTTATTTTTTGATTTCTTTTCTGTCTGACCACAGTGCTCTCTGCTGACACCGCTGTCCATGTCAGGAACTGTCCAGAGCAGGATAACATCCCCATAGCAAACATATGCTGCTATGGACAGTCCCTAAAATGGACAGAGGTGTCAGCAGAGAGCACTGTGGTCAGACAGAAAAGAAATAAAAAAATAAAATAATTTTTTCTGTAGTATACAGATGCTAATAAGTACTGGAAGGATTAGGATTTTTTTAATAGAAGACATTTACATATCTGTTTAACTTTCTGGCACCAGTTAATTTAAAAAAAATAAAGTTTTCCAATAAAGTATCCCTTTAAAGGAATTCTGTAATTAGTGTCACCTGCATTAACCTTCAGTTTCGTGCTGTGGTTCTCCCACAATCTTCCACCTTATCTTTCCTTCTGGGGCCGAGTTGGAGCATGGGCGGAAGTAAGTTACATCCCTGCTGCTGTTTGCTAGCAGGGACCCAGCAGAAAAGCAGCAGCGGTGACGTCACTAAGCTACGCCCATGCACCAAGTCTGCCCCCGGAATGGAAGATATGGCGGTAAACAGGACCAGGTAAGTATTGTTGTCATCATTCTATTGGAGACTGCAGTGTCCGCACGGTCCTAGCACCGACTAATTGAGTCAGTGCTGGCCGCATTCGGAATCTCCGGGCAGAAATTTTCTGCCCGGAGATTCCACAGTGTGAACCTAGCCTTAACCTCTTAAGGACCCAGGGCGTATGGATACGCCCTCACACCCTGGGCCTTAAGGACCCAGGGCGTATCCATACGCCCTGGCGTTTTCCGGTCTCCGCCGCTCGCCGGGCGGAGATCAGAACGGCATGCCTACTGATATCGTTCAGTAGGCATGCCGTGCAAATGCCTAGGGGGGTCCCGGGACCCCCGCATGTCGGCGTTCGGCACAGATCGCGAACGAATTCACGTCCGTGATCTGCGACGATTCCGGTTATTCGGGTCACTTGTGACCCGATGACCCGGAAAAGGAAGGTGATCAGCGGTGTAGGATACACCGCCAAGCACCTCCTGTTGCTGGGGAGCGGTGACAATACTGTCACCGCCCCAGCAACGCTGCTATTGGCCGGCGATCGTCGGCCAATAGCAGTGCAGCAGAGGAGGGGTTAACGGTCCCCTCACGCAGCTTTGCCCGCTCGCTGAGTTCAGTCAGCGGGCAGAGCTGTGTGAAGAGGACCGGGATCCCCCCCTCGGAGTGCCAGAGCCCCCCCAGAAAGAAGAGGAGCCCCTAGATCAGGGTCAGCTTGTTGCAGGGAAAGGTAGGGTAAAACAGTACAACAAAAGAGAAAGTAAAAGCAAAAAAAAAAAAAAAAGTTACCCCTCCTGACCCCCCTAATAGGTCCCCAAGGGTCAGCCGTCACCTGATCTGTGTGACCCCGGGCCCTATTAGGGGTTCAGGGCACTGCTTGTGCCACCACTTTTTTTTTTTTTGGCCGCAGCTTTTTTTTTTCTATTACAGTTACACCAAGCACTACATACTTCCCTGCCCCAACCCCCTCCCCCCCCGCACACACACCCTCCCCACCCCGCCACCGTCCCACCCCCGCCACCGTAGAAAAAAGTCACTATCATCAGGGACTTTTTATGTTGCCTCAAATGTGCAGCGCTCTCTCTCCACCTGAGCGGGTGCGTATTTGAGGCAACAGGTTAGGGACGGCCACACACATCACATTCCCAGAATGATGATTCAGAGCGTAGGGTTTGGGGCGGGCATATTTTTTTTTGTTTTGGCTATGCTCTGCGTCATCATTCTGGGAACATATCCTGTTTTATTATTTTATTATTTATAGTTTTCTGGCCCACTGTACCCCATATTACGGGCCTCTGTACCCCACCTGTCTACCCCAGTTACGGCCTGTTGTCCCCCATAGTGTTCCCCTATTTTAGGGCTCAGTGCTCCCCGCCCATTAACGCTCCTTGAGGGGGGGGGGTCCCACATCCTGGCTGCTATAATAAGCTCAAGGCCCCTGACTGACCTCCCACTCCAAGACCTGCTGTGCACCCACGGAGCGAAAATCATCAGAAATTAAGGTATGTCCTTACTCCAAAAAAATGTATTTACAAATTTTGGGTGGTCTTTTCTGCTGTTAACCCTTGTAAAAATGTAAAATTTTGGAAAAAACCCACATTTTAGTGGCAAAAAAAAGAACATGCGAGTGTAAAAAATTAAGATTGTGAATTTTCTCCTTCACTTTGCTGCTATTCCTGTGAAACACTTAAAGGGTTAAAATGCTGACTGAATGTCATTTTGAATACTTTGGGGGGTGTAGTTTTTATAATGGGGTCATTTGTGGGGTATTTCTAAGATGAAGACCCTTCAAATCCACTTCAAACCTGAACTGGTCCCTGAAAAATAGTGAGTTTGAAAATTTTGTGAAAAATTGTAAAATTGCTGCTGAACTTTGAAGCCCTCTGGTGTCTTCCAAAAATAAAAACTCATCAATTTTATGATGCAAACATAAAGTAGACATATTGTATATGTGAATAAAAAATTTTTTTATTGGGAATATCCATTTTCCTTACAAGCAGAGAGCTTCAAAGTTAGAAAAATGCAAAATTTTCAAATTTTTCATCAAATTTTGGGATTTTTCACCATGAAAGGGTGCAAGTTACCACAAAATTTTACCACTATGTTAAAGTAGAATATGTCACGAAAAAACATTCTCGGAATCAGAATGATAACTAAAAGCATTCCAGAGTTATTAATGTTTAAAGTGACAGTGGTCAGATGTGCAAAAAATGGCCGGGTCCTAAGGTGTAAAATGGCTGGGTCCTTGAGAGGTTAAAGTTTACAATGAAACAACACCAGATTTTTCATTATGTGTACCCAACTTTCATTTTTTTAATGCATTTAATAGGGTGAAAGGATGACTTTTAGAGATGAGCGAACTTACAGTAAATTACAGTAAACCTCTCTGCTCGGCAGTTGATGACTTATCCTGCATAAATTAGTTCAGCCTTCAGGTGCTCAGGTGGGCTGGAAAAGGTGGATACAGTCCTAGGAAAGAGTCTCCTAGGACTGTATCCACCTTTTCCAGCCCACGGGAGCACCTGAAAGCTGAACTAATTTATGCAGGATAAGTCATCAACTGCTGAGCCGAGAAGTTTGTGGCGAATCGAATTTACTGTAAGTTTGCTCATCTCTAATGACTTTGCATACTGACAGAATCAGAGCATTTTTATTTATTTCCCCAATGTTTACCTGGGGAACCTTGGCTCTGGGCATTCATGTAGCTGTTTCTTTTGACATAGTTCACCTATCTAAAATATGTTTTAGAGCAAGTAGACCCCTTCATGGCAAAGGTTTCCTGTACTATATTTTTTAAATTTGTTTTAAGCCAACGTTTTACTGTATATAATGAAATAGGGAACAATGTTTCAGCTCATCTGAGGCTACCTAAATGTGAGCTTGTTTGTTTTTCAGCACACAGCTGTGTTTCCTATTGCTGTCTTAGAAATGGTAACATCTCCACATCGCTATCCTCCAAAGAGAAAGGGACTCACCCTCTTGGGGATTTGTTCAATATCATATCTAAGCTGGTAAGTAAACAGGAATGCCTTGTGAGAATAACAAAATGAGGTTGTGAGATATAATATAGTGTTTTGTGTTTTTAAAGGGTACCTCTCATCAAATAAACTTTTGATATATTTTAGATTAATGAATGTTGAATAACTTTCCAATAGCATGTTAATGAAAAATATGCTTCTTTCTATTGTATTTTTCCCGATCAGTCCTGTCAGCAAGCATTTCTGACTCATGTTGGAGTCCTAAACACTCAGAGCTGCCAGCCTGCTTTGTTCACAGCCAAACAGGCTGTGAACAAAGCAGGCTGGCAGCTCTGAGTGTTCTCCTTTGTGAACAAAGCAGACTGGCAGCTCGTAGTGTTTAGGACTCCAGCATGAGTCTGTAATGCTTGCTGACAGGACTGGTAGGGAGACCCCCAGTGGTCATTTCTTCAAAGTGGAAAATTAAATAGAAAGAAGCATATTTTTTTAATAACATGCAATTGTAAAGTTATTCTGCATACATTAATCTATAATATATCAAAAGTTTTTTTGATGAGAGGTACCCTTTAAATCTAATTCTTCTCTTAGTGAGCTATGGCATACAGACAAACATGCTGTACAGAGTTGCTAGGTTTTCTATGTCAAGCACCTGTTGTAGAATCAAACCACACATTTACACCACATGCTTACATACGTTATGGTGTAAATGCAGCTTTATATATTACAAATGACAACACTGAGCTTATTGAAAGCTATGTGATCTATACAGACGCTAATCCTTAACAACTGTGAAAAGGTCAACATGTAAAGTTGCACCATAAAGAATATTAAAGGGATACTCCGGTGGAAAACTTTTTTTTTTTTTTTAAATCAACTGGTGCCAGAAAGCTAAACAGATTTGTAAATTACTTCTATTTAAAAATCTTAATCCTTCCTGTACTTAATAGCTGCTGAATACTACAGCGGAAATTCTTTTCTTTTTGAAACACAGAGCTGTCTGCTGACATCATGAGCACAGTGCTCTCTGCTGACATCTCTGTCCATTTTAGGAACTGTCCAGAACAGCATATGTTTGCTATGGGGATTTCCTTTTACTCTGGACAGTTCCTAAAATGGACAGAGATGTCAGCAGAGAACACTGTGCTCATGATGTCAGCAGACAGCTCTGTGTTTCAAACGGAAAAGAATTTCCACTGTAGTATTCAGCAGCTAATAAGTACAGGAAGGATTAAGATTTTTTAATAGAAGTAATTTACAAATCTGTTTAACTTTCTGGCACCAGTTGATTTAAAAAAAAAAAAAGTTTTTCACCGGAATACCTCTTTAACCCCTTAACCCCTTAAGGACCGGGGGTTTTTCCGTTTTTGCATTTTCGTTTTTTGCTCTTTGCCTTTAAAAAATCATAACTCTTTAAATTTTGCACCTAAAAATCCATATGATGGCTTATTTTTTGCACCACCAATTCTACTTTGTAATGACGTCAGTCATTGTGCCCAAAAATCTACGGTGAAACGGAAAAAAAAATCATTGTGAGACAAAATTGAAAGAAAAAACGCCATTTTGTAACTTTTGGGGGCTTCCGTTTCTACGTAGTACATTTTTCGGTAAAAATGACACCTTATCTTTATTCTGTAGGTCCATACGATTAAAATGATACCCTACTTATACAGGTTTGAATTTGTTGCACTTCTGGAAAAAATCATAACTTCATGCAGAAAAATGTATACATTTAAAATGGTCATCTTCTGACCCCTATAACTTTTTTATTTTTCCGTGTATGGGGCGGTATAAGGGCTCATTTTTTGCGCCGTGATCTGAAGTTTTTAACGGTACCATTTTTGCATTGATAGGACTTATTGATCTATTTTGGACTTTTGAATTTTTTTGCGTGCACGCCATTGACCGTGCGGTTTAATTAACGATATAATTAACGATATATTTTTATAATTCGGACATTTCCGCATGCGGCGATACCACATATGTTTATTTTTATCTTTATTTACACTGTGTTTTTTTTTATGGGAAAAGGGGGGTGATTCAAACTTTTAATAGGGAAGGGGTTAAATGATGTTTGTTCACTTTTTTTTCCACTTTTTTTTTGCAGTGTTATAGGTCCCATAGGGACCTATAACACTGCACACACTGATCTTTTACATTGATCACTGGATTCTCATAAGAAACCAGTGATCGATGATTCTGCCGCATGACTGCTCATGCCTGGATCTCAGGCACTGAGCAGTCATTCGGCGATCGGACAGCGAGGAGGCAGGTAGGGGCCCTCCCGCTGTCCTGTCAGCTGTTCGGGATGCCGCGATTTCACCGCGGCTATCCCGAACAGCCCGTTGAGCTAGCCGGCATGCTTTCGGTTTCACTTTAGACGCGGCGTTCAACTTTGAACGCCGCGTCTAAAGGGTTAATAGCGCGCGGCACAGCGATCAATGCCGCGCGCTATTAGCCACGGGTCCCGGCCGTTGTTAGAGGCCGGGCCCGACCCGCTATGACGCGGGGCCACGCCAGGCAGGAGCAGTCAAGCGCCGATAATGCTGATCACAGGCGTGTTAATACACGCCAGTGATCAGCATAGGAGATCAGTGTGTGCAGTGTTATAGGTCCCTATGGGACCTATAACACTGCAAAAAAAAAAAAAAAAAAGTGTTAATAAAGGTCATTTAACCCCTTCCCTAATAAAAGTTTGAATCACCCCCCTTTTCCCATAAAAAAAATAAAACAGTGTAAAAAAAATAAAAAATAAACATATGTGGTATCGCCGCGTGCGTAAATGTCCGAACTATAAAAATATATCATTAATTAAGCCGTACGGTCAATGGCGTATGCGCAAAAAAATTTCAAATTCCAAAAAAGCGTATTTTGGTCACTTTTTATACCATTAAAAAATGAATAAAAAGTGATCAAAAAGTCCGATCAAAACAAAAATCATACCGATAAAAACTTCAGATCACGGCGCAAAAAATGAGTCCTCATACCGCCCCGTACGTGGAAAAATAAAAAAGTTATAGGGGTCAGAAGATGACATTTTTAAACGTATACATTTTCCTGCATGTAGTTATGATTTTTTCCAGAAGTATGACAAAATCAAACCTATATAAGTAGGGTATCATTTTAACCGTATGGACCTACAGAATAATAATAAGGTGTAATTTTTACCGAAATATGCACTGCGTAGAAACGGAAGCCCCCAAAAGTTACAAAATGGCGTTTTTTTTTCGATTTTGTCGCACAATTATTTTTTTTTCCGTTTTGCCGTGCATTTTTGGGTAAAATGACTAATGTCACTGCAAAGTAGAATCGGCGACGCAAAAAATAAGCCATAATATGGATTTTTAGGTGGAAAATTGAAAGGGTTATGATTTTTATAAGGTAAGGAGGAAAAAACGAAAGTGCAAAAACGGAAAAACCCTGAGTCCTTAAGGGGTTAACCTCTTAAGGACATAGGACGTTCTCTAACGTCCCCATTACCTGGTCTTTAATGCCCAAGGACGTTAGAGAACGTCCTGTTGTATTTCCGATCTCTGCCGCGCACCGGGCAGAGATCGGAACCGGATGCCTGCTGAAATCCTTCAGCAGGCATCCAGGGCAAACTCCGAGGGGGGCCATGTAGGCCCCCCATGTCGACGATCGCCGCAAATCGCAAGGGAAATCGCCCTTGCGATCTGCGGCGATACCGGGCTGATTGGGTCTCTGAGACCCGACTGCCCGGTAATTTCGCATGATCCCGGCTGTCACAGACAGCCAGGACCATGCTAAAGACTAGGAGCGAGGTGGCAAGCCTGCCACCTCCTCCGATCCCCTGCGATCCGTCAGTTAACTAACCGACCAATCACAGGGGGGGGCGGTTACTTCCTCCCGTCCTGCCCGGCCCCTTGAAGTCCGGAGAGGACGGGAGGAAGACCGGAGGACGCGGCGGGGGACGGGGGAGTGCTGGGGACTGGCCCCGGTACTTACCTCGTCCCTGAAGACCCGGATCCCGGGGACGGAAACGGCGGCAGCGGCGACAGGTGAGTAGATCTTCAGCCGCGGTCGGGCCCTTTACAGCAATGCACGTCGCCGTAAAGCGACATGCATTGCTGTAATGGGACCCTGTAAACTACAACTCCCAGCATTCCCAGACAGCCCTTGGCGTCTGGGCATGCTGGGAGTTGCAGTTTTGCAACATCTGGAGGTCCACAGTTTGGAGACCACTGTGCCCTTCCAGATGTTGCAAAACTACACATCCTCCGCATGCCCTTACTGTCCAGGCATGCTGGGAGTTGTAGTTCTGTAACATCTGGCCCTTCAGATGTTGCAGAACTACAACTCGCAGCATGCCTGGACAGCTTTGGCATACTGGGATTTGTAGTATTGCAACATCTGGAAGGGCACAGATTGGGAACCACTGTATTAGTGGTCTGCAAACTGTAGTCCTCCAGATGTTGCAAAACTACAACTCCAAGCATGCTGGGAGTTGTAGTTCGGCAACATCTGGCTCTAAAGATGTTGCCGAACTACTACTCCCAGCATGCCTGAGAATGCTGGGAGTTGTGATTTTGCAACAACTGGAGGCACACTGGTTGGGAAACATTGTCTGTTTCCTAACTCAGTGTTTCCCAACCCGTGTGCCTCCAGCTGTTGCAAAACTATAACTACCAGCATGCACTGATAAACTGTGCATGCTGGGAGTTGTAGTTTTGCAAGAGCTGAAGGTCCCCCCCTGTGAATGTACAGGGTACATTCACATGGGCAGGGGGCTTACAGTGAGTATCAGGCTGCAAGTTTGCGATGCAGCAAATTTTGCGCGGCAGCTCAAACTCGCAGCGGGAAACTCGCTGTAATCCCCCGCCCGTGTGACTGTACCCTAAAAACACTACACTACACTACACTAACACAAAATAAAATAAAAAGTAAAAAACACTACATATACGCATACCCCTACACAGCCCCCCTCCCCAATAAAAATGAAAAACGTCTGGTACGCCACTGTTTCCAAAATGGAGCCTCCAGCTGTTGCAAAACAACAACTCCCAGTATTGCCGGACAGCTGTTGACTGTCCAAGCATGCTGGGAGTTTTGCAACAGCTGGAGGCACCCTGTTTGGGAATCACTGGCGTAGAATACCCCTATGTCCACCCCTATGCAAATCCCTAATTCAGGCCTCAAATGCGCATGGCGCTCTCACTTTGGAGCCCTGTCGTATTTCAAGGCAACAGTTTAGGGTCACATATGGGGTATCACCGTACTCGGGAGAAATTGTGTTACAAATTTTGGGGGGCTTTTTCTCCTTTAACCCCTTATGAAAAGGTGAAGTTGGGGTCTACAACAGCATGTTAGTGTAAAAAAATTAATTTTTTACACTAACACGCTGGTGTTGCCCTATACTGTTCATTTTGACAAGAGGTAAAAGGGAAAAAAGCCCCCCAAAATTTGTAATGCAACTTCTCCCGACTACGGAGATACCCCATATGTGGGCGCAAAGTGCTCTGGGGACGCACAACAAGGCCCAGAAGGGAGAGTGTACCGTGTACATTTGAGATGATTTGCACAGGGGTGGCTGATTGTTACAACGGTTTTGACAAACGCAAAAAAAAAAAAAAAAACACATGTGACCCCATATTAGAAACTGCACCCCTCACGGAATGTAATGAGGGGTGCAGTGAGAATTTACACCCCACTGGTGTCTGACAGATCTTTGGAACATTGGGCTGTTCAAATTAAACATTTTGTACAGCCCACTGTTCCAAAGTTCTGACAGACACCAGTGGGGGGTAAATGCTCACTCTACCCCTTGTTATATTCCTCAAGGGGTCTAGTTTCCAAAATGGTATGCCATGTTGGGGTTATTTTGCTGTCCTGGCACCATAGGGGCTTCCTAAATGCGACATGCCCCCCGACCAAAATTTGCTCTCCAAAAGCCAAATATGACTCCTTCTCTTTTGAGCATTGTAGTTTGCCCGTAGTGCACTTCAGGTCCACTTATGGAGTACCTTCATACTCAGAAGAGATGGGGTTACAAATTTTGGGGGTATTTTCTGCTATTAACCCTTGCAAAAATGTGAAATTTGGGGGGAAACACACATTTTAGTGAAAAAATATATATCTTTTTTTACATATGCAAAAGTCGTGAAACCCCTGTGGGGTATTAAGGCTCACTATATTCCTTGTTACGTTCCTCAAGGGGTCTAGTTTCCAAAATGGTATGCCATGTGAGGGTTTTTGCTGTTGTGGCACCATAGGGGCTTCCTAAAGGCGACATGCCCCCCCGACCAAAATTTGCTCTCCAAAAGCCAAATATGACTCCTTCTCTTCTGAGCATTGTAGTTCGCCCGTAGTGCACTTCCAAACAGATTTGGAAACTGGGTTTATCCTTTTCTTGGATTACTTACCCCTTTTGGTTTTCTGATATTTTTATTAAGCAGTAACATATTAGCAGCTACTGTCTATATTGTTGGAGAAACACTTAACTACCTAGTGTGGGGTACATTTTTAAAAAGTAAGTTACATACTGTACTTAAAGGGCTGCGCGGCGGGGAGCGGGATGTGCGGCCATCACGGTGTGCCTCCAGTTGTTTCACCACTACAACTCCCAGCATGCCCTGACAGCCAGTAGATGTCAGGACATGCTGGGAGTTGTAGTGGTGAAACAGCTGGAGGCACCCTGTTAGGAGAACTAAGGGCAGAAGTTGGCCCCCAGCAGGCATCAGTGACGTGGTGCCTGCTGGGGAAGTCTGCCTGGTAGTGAGCACACTACCAGGCAGACTAAATGCCATTTTTAAAATAGTAAAAAAAATAAAAATAAAGGCAGGGAGGGTGTTAGGGATAGAAGGGCAATAGGCAGGGACAGAAAAAAAAAAACATGATGGTGGGAGCTACCCTTTAAGGATGCTGAATTTTATCCCACCTACAGTACACACTGCAAAGAAATGATAGCATTACCAAACTATTTTGAGTTAAAAGGGTACGCTGGTGGAATTTGTTTTTTTTTAAATAAACTGGTGCCAGAAAGATATAATGATTTTTAAATTAGTTCTATTAAAATATCTTAATCCTTCAGGTACAAAGCTCCCTGCTGACATCATGACCACAGTGCTCTCTTCTGACATCTATGTCCATTTTAAGAACTATCCAGAGTAGGAGAAAATCCCCATTGCGAACATATGCTGCTCTGGACCGTTCCTAAAATGGACAGAGGTGTCAGCAGAGAGCACTGTGCTTGTGATGTCAGCAGAGAGAACTGTGTTCCAAAAAGAAAAGAATTTCCTCTGTAGTATTCAGCAGCTAATAAGTACTGGAAGAATTAAGATTTTTATATAGAAGTAATTTAAAAATCTGTTTAACTTTATGGCCCCAGTTAATTTAAAAAAACGTTTTCCACCGGAGTACCCCTTTAATGCTTTATATGAGGATGGTTTATTTATATGTGTATATAATAAAACTTTATAATAGCAAAAATAGCAGGAAATATTTAGTAATATTTTTCTAGATTATTCAGTTAAAGGGGGAACTCCGGTGGAATATTTTTTTTTTTCAAATCAACTGGTGCGAAGAAGGTTAAACAGATTTGTAAATCACTTCTATTTAAAAATCTTATCCCTTCTAGTAGTTATCAGCTGCTGTATACTACAGATATACAACAGAGAAATTTGTGAAGTTCTTTCCAGTCTGACAACAGTGCTCTCTGCTGACACCTCTGTCCATGTCAGGAACTGTCCAGAGCAGGAGAGGTTTTCTATGGCGATATGATTCTAATCTGCACAGTTCCAGACACGAACAGAGGTGTAAGCAGAAGCAATGTTGTCAGACAGAAAAGAAATTCACAAATGTCTCTGTTTTATACAGCAGCTAATAAGTACTGGAAGGATTAAGATTTTTTTATAGAAGTAATTTACAAATCTGTTTAACTTTCAGGCACCAGTTGATTTGAAAACATTTGTTTTCGACTTGTTTCTACCGGAGTTCCCCTTTAAGTGTCTGCTTAGAGGTTGTATGTCCACGTGCAGAAAAAAAAAGAATTTCTCCCTTTATGTAAAACTCTGACAGTTGTTATGGGAAAAAAGGTATGTTACAACCCTGAGTGCAGCAGCTTCACTAAATAGGAAAAAGGAGCAATTTTAATGTGTATTGAAAGAGGGGCTTATTGAATCTTTTTTTTTTAAATATATCACATTTTTTATGTCCCCATAAGGGACTTTTTATTGCAATAAGACTTCTGATACTGTTCAGTGCTATGCATAGGCATAGCACTGATCAGTATTATCGACAATCTACTTCTCTGGTCTGCAGCTTAGCTAATCGCCAGACGCAGCAATGTTCCATATCGGCAGTTGATAAGCTGAGCTGCAGTGTCATGTAATAGGCCCGGGCCTGGCATTATTAATTTTTAAAAAATCACTGGAGTTCTCCTTTAAGTATTCATAGATTTTTTTGTAATTTGTCAATCATCTAGCCACATAGAGATGATAGTGCTAGTTTCCTTTAGAAATTCATTTTTACACAAGTGAATATTGTCTAATAAACAGTGTTTTTACTTGAATTTCTCTGTCTAGTATCTAATATATTTATTTTATGTCTTTCAGGGTAATATGGATTTACTTTGCTGATGGAAACTGGGTTTATCCTTTTCTTGGATTACTTACCCCTTTTGGTTTTCTGATATTTTTATTAAGCAGTAACATATTAGCAGCTACTGTCTATATTGTTGGAGAAACACTTAACTACCTAGTGTGGGGTACATTTTTAAAAAGTAAGTTACATACTGTACTTAAAGGGCTGCGCGGCGGGGAGCGGGATGTGCGGCCATCACGGTGTGCCTCCAGTTGTTTCACCACTACAACTCCCAGCATGCCCTGACAGCCAGTAGATGTCAGGACATGCTGGGAGTTGTAGTGGTGAAACAGCTGGAGGCACCCTGTTAGGAGAACTAAGGGCAGAAGTTGGCCCCCAGCAGGCATCAGTGACGTGGTGCCTGCTGGGGAAGTCTGCCTGGTAGTGAGCACACTACCAGGCAGACTAAACGCCATTTTTAAAATAGTAAAAAAAATAAAAATAAAGGCAGGGAGGGTGTTAGGGATAGAAGGGCAATAGGCAGGGACAGAAAAAAAAAACCATGATGGTGGGAGCTACCCTTTAAGGATGCTGAATTTTATCCTTAAACTATGTACTGAAACAATCAAAAGGCTGCATCTGTAACATCTTAACTGACAAGGAGGGAAAATTGAAAATGCAGTCACTACAGCAGGACGGGGTTAAAAGCTGATGTTATGAAGTCAAAGATTAATTAATGTAACAAAGTTTTTAGTAATTTTAACAAGTTTGGCTAGCAGTGATTGTATAACACTATATCAACATATTTCTGAGTTTATTTGGCATCTGCATTATTGAGTATTTGTAAATGTTTGATATTTCTACATTCTATGTAAACGTTTTTTTTTAAAATAAACTAAATTAACGTTAATAGTTACGTAATCCCTTATATAGGTCATAGGTTTTAAACTGATGTAAATATCTAAACCACTATAATTGTAGGGTACTAAGGCTGGTCCCACTGCAACTAAGTCATGTGAAGCTATGGGCAGCTGAAATACTTAGGCTTGCAGTGAATTTGTGGCACAGAGTTCTTTAAAATCAATGCAGATTGCAGAGAACGCAGATAATTTATTAGCCAACTGTATACTGGGTAGAGTTGCTCGCGAATATTCGCAATGCAAATTTTATTCGCGAATATCGCATATTCGAAAATTTGCGAATATTCGCCAATATAGCACTATATATTCGTAATTACGAATATTCATTTTTTTTTCACAGTACACATCACAGTGATCATCCCTCTCTGCTTCCAGCTGTGTGAGACTGGCGTACGAATTTTCGCATATACGAAAATTTGCATATGGTAATTTTCGCATATGCGAATTTGCGCAAATAAAATAAAATGCGAATATTACGAATATGAGAATTTAGCAAATATATGACGAATATTCGTCCATATATTAGCAAAATATCGCGAATTCGAATATGGCCTATGCCGCTCAACACTAATACTGGGTAGCTACTGAATTTGAGATATTACAGTATACTGCAGGATTCCAGCATGACTTTTTAATATTTATGTCTGTGCAGTCAATTTCGAGCACTGTATTAGAAAGTCAGGGCTTAGGTCGCTAGAAACACATGATAAAAATATTAAGCTCTCAGAATATCTAATGTATTTTGATTAAAAATCATCACTTTTATGCAGCTTGAACCACTAGTCATTGGGGTAGTCCTCGGCACTTTCCTCCTCCAACAGCCTTAAAGGGGTACTCCGGCAAAAAACATCTTATCACGCCATCACGCCTCCTCCCATAGACATGGATGAAAGGGGCGTGGCGGCTGTAGTCACCAGTCATCCAGCATGGAGCGGAATTTTCTCCTTGCACGGATGACTAAGGGTGCCACGCCAGAGATCGTCCCTTTGGATAGGGGATAAGATGTTTTTTGGCGGAGTACCCCTTAAGTGATAGATCTCTGCCTGTTTAAGTAAAAGTGTGCAATCTATCAATCAAGGACAATGGGGAAGGCAAAAGCCACCGGAGACTCTCATGGTTCTGGCAGCATGAAAGTGATAACAAGTTCTCTTTAAGTGGTTTCCCATTCTGTTTGTAACTGTTATACAGTTTACTTCTTACCCAGACACTCCATCCTTTAAATACAATACATTGGGAGGGTTAGTGATGTAATAATACAGATGTATATTAATAATATGCTTTTTTTTTCTTATCTCAGCAGGTGATGTACAAACCAAGAAAATGAAAATGTAACTCTTCCATGCAAGTCTAACCCTCTAGGGGGAGAAGAGGACGGACGTATTGACATACCCCTTTACAGCAATGTATAGCTCGATAACAATCAGTCATAACTGACAGCATGTGAAATTGGTCTATTAAAGAATAAAGAAACAGTCAAACCATAATCCCAGTCCATCAATTCCATGGAACACTACTATGTTTTGTACTTTGTGAACTTTTTATTCTCATTTACAGAGGTACTTAAAGGGGTACTCTGCCCCTAGACGTCTTATCCCCTATCCAAAAGATAGGGGATAAGATGTCAGATCGCCGTGGTCCCGCTGCTGGGGACCCCGGGGATCGCTGCTGCAGCACCCCGCTATCATTACTGCGCAGAGCGAGATCGTTCTGCATGTAATGACGGGCAATACCGGGGCCGGAGCATCATTACGTCATGGCACCGCCCTTCGTGACGTCACGGCCCGCCCCCGTCAATACAAGTCTATGGGAGGGGGCGTGGCGGTCGTCACGCCCCCTGCCATAGACTTGCATTAAGGGGACGGGCCGTGATGTCATGAGTGGCGGAGCCATGACGTCACGCTGCTCCGGCCCCTGTATCTCCCGTCATTACGCACAGAGCGAACTCGCTCTGTGCAGTAATGATAGCGGGGTGCCACAGCGACGATCCCCGGGGTCCCCAGCAGCGGGACCACGGCGATCTAACATCTTATCCCCCTATCCTTTGGATAGGGGATAAGATGCCAGGGGCGGAGTACCCCTTTAAGATGACTTTCATATGTGGCCCCAGGAAATATAAAGAGGAACTATAAGGGTACATTCACAAGTACTGGATCTGCTACATATTTTAACTGCATATCTTATGCAGCTGATTTTGCCACCCATTAATGGATAGCTAAATCAGCTGCACATAATATGGGTAGTAAATACCTAATCAGAGCTGTCTTTTTCCCTCGTCACAAATAAATTGCATTTTTATTAGTGATGAGCGGCAGGGGCCATATTTGAATTTGCGATATTTCACGAATATACAGAAATTCGCATATTTGCTGTTTTTTCAATTTTTTTCCATGCAACAATCAGAATTAAATTCATATAGTGTGCATGCACGATTGTATCTTTCAACTAACTAACACTATACCCTACACTAGAACCTATCTGCTAGACTAATCTACCCTATCTAACACTAACTCTATCAATTCAGTATATCATTTGATTTGCTTTAAAAAAAAAAAAAATCTCAATTTCAATCTCCTCTCACAACCACATGAAACTGCAAAAAAAACGCAGCTGGGAAGAATTTTATATAGTGAAGGTTGCTAGGGATGTTGCTAACCTCTGACAACTGTATTTGCATCCTTCTCATTGGCCTACAAGCTAAAAGAAGGGAGGGATCAGTGTCCTTTGGAAGTGCCGATATTCGTGAATATTTGTATATTCGCATATATGAAATATTCGCGCTCCACACCGACTCACACAGTAAATAATATTGGAGCCTTCTTTGGACCACAAGCTGGAAGCAGGGAGGGATGATCACTTTTTTTTTTTTTTTTTTACAGTACACATCATTGTTGTGATGTGTACTGTGAAGAAAAAACAAACAAAAAAATGAATATTCGTCATTGCGAATATACATCGCTATATTCTAAATATTCACAAAATCGCGACGTGCTGATATTCACAGTAAAAATTTGCATTTCAAATTTTCACGATCAACACTAATCCATATATCAGTTATTTACAGTACGAATTTTAAAAGCATTTTATTTACACATAGGACTAGTGTGCTTATGGTTGTACAATAAAAAAAAAAAAAGAAAGACCAAAAACAAAAACGTTATAGTTATGCTTTAACTTAGGATACAGGTTCATAGATAGATAACTACGGTAGTTAAACATATAGCCAGTATTTCAAACCTATGAAGTGCTGTAGATATACCAGTGATGTATTTTCAGGTACATCCATTATAAAAGCAGCTGAGGTGTTCTAGTCAGAGTTAATGCATACCTGTCATATCCCACATAAAAAAAAAATTGTTATACATTACTCAGTTATGTGTCTGGCACCTATATTTCTCTCATAAATAACCTTTTTCTCTTGCTCACTTGGTCGTCATCTTCTCTTCTGGAGTGGGCATATCAGTCTCTTCCCTTACTATACATGACTCCTCTTTCTCCCTCTCTCTGCTCTGAGTCATTGGGTCTCAGGAATGAGCCTGAACAGTCATCCAATCACTACAGGCTGCTCTGTAACTCCTTCCTCTCTGTTTTAATGCTCTACATGTTACACAGAGGAGGATTATTGCAGTTTACCAACCTACAACTCCTAGCAGTTACACAACCCAAAATATAAGTCTCGGTAGAAAACAATACTAAACCTATAATCCAACACTACAAAAAATACAAGGACATCAATAAATATTCAAAAATTACAAAGCCTTTATTGATAACCACAAATATTCAAGATATGACATACGACAGGACCCTCCCACTAAAAACAACCCACCCTTAAAATACAAACAACCCACAAAAAGGTTGAGGGACAGCTGACCAAAACAGTCCTAGCCAGGTATGTAAAGTGCCAATAAGTATGTATACAGTATAATCACAAATAACTTAGTCATGAGGAAGACATCAAAACACGTGTCGAGGCGGTGGTGGGGAGGAGCTGACCCTGTCTAAGTCCAGCATGTCCACTTCTGGTAATATCATGTGACTAAGTTATTTGTGATTATACTGTATACACACCAATTGGCACTTTACATACCTGGCTAGGACTGTTTTGGTCAGCTGTCCCTCACCTTTTCTGTGGGTTGTTTGTATTTTACGGGTGTTTTTTTTTTAGTGGGAGGTTCCTGTTGTATGTCCTAACTTGTATATATATATATATATATATATATATATATATATATATATATATATGGTTATCAATAAAGGCTTTGTAATTTATGGATATTTATTGATGTCCTGGTATTTTTTGTTGCGTTGGATTATAAGTTTAGGATTATTGCAGCTTGCCTGCAGTATACGACAATAAGACAATATGGTGAGTTTATAATAGGGTCAAATGTGTAAAAATAAAATCTCCAGGTGCTTAAAAATTACAACTCACTTAATTTCAGCAATTCTGGAAGAACATATTACAATTTGTTGACCATTTTATTGGGGTGGGGTGGGGGGACCCCTCCACAGATCATCGATATAGTCCATCTGATTAGTAAATGAAAGGAGCTTCTCCCTGCTGTGGTATCAGCAACAGCTAGTGCATGTGGTTGTGAACTGCAGGTGGGACCTGGAATGGACAATTTTAACAGTGGAGAGTCATGGTAGTAAACAATATGAGTCGGCACTCGTGTCCAGTCGTTGTGCATGTGGACACTTAACAAATATAGAAATATATATGCAGTCACAGCACTCACCTAATTCTTGAATCACCTTTGTGTTTATTCGCACATATTCTTTAAGTAAAGTTGCATCGCAGGACGTGTTTTGGCTTGTGGCCTTTTTCAACTGAGATACTCAAATACAAACTCAGACATCATATATAGGAAGCCATTCCCCTCCGGTCAGCAGGTAAAAAAAACTTCCGGGCTGGTGCCTTCACTTCATAAAAGACAATTCATATACTCCAAAAAAAACATCCTGCAGGGGGCTACCACTATTGAAACAATGAAAAGCACAATGAAAAGCAACAATATTGAAACCATAAGAAAACGCAGTTAGAAAAAGACCCTATATTATGAACTGTATAATGAAACATCTTATTTAGTACCACCTGTACTGCATCTACGTCAAAATATATCTTGACAAAGCGTATTCTTCCAAATCTCTACGCTGAATCTAGAAAAAACAAAGAGAGGAAACAAGGTGTGTATTAAAATAGAGTAAATATACAATGAAAAAATCAATCCATATTTACAGAAATTGGTGCAATTTCTGTACATATGGATTGATTTTTTTAAATTTATTTTAAAAACACATTATTATTCGGCACAATATACATTTTTTTATTTTTATAATGACAGGGCCTTTTTAATCCCTTAAAGGAGTAGTCCAGTGGTGATTCAGTGGTGAGCAACTTATCCCCTATCCTAAGGATAGGGGATAAGTTGCAGATCGCGGGGGGTCCGACCCCTGGGGCCCCCCGCGATCTCCTGTACGGAGCCCCGACAGCCCGCTGGAAGGGGGCGTGTCGACCTCCGCACGAGGCGGCGGCCGACACGCCCCCTCAATACAACTCTATGGCAGAGCCGAAGCGCTGCCTTCGGCAATCTCCGGCTCTGCCATAGAGATGTATTGAGGGGGCGTGTCGGCCGCCGCCTCGTGCGGGGGTCGACACCCGCTATCTCAGCGGAGAGCCGGGGCCCCGTACAGAGAGATCGCAGGGGGCCCCAGCGGTCGGACCCCCCGCGATCTCAAACTTATCCCCTATCCTTAGGATAGGGGATAAGTTTTTCACCACTGGACTACCCCTTTAAGGACGCAGCCCATTTTGACCTTATGGACACAGCTGTTTTTTGCAAATCTGTCACTTTAAGCATTAATAACTCTGGGATGCTTTAACTTATGAATTTGATTCCAAGATAGTTTTTTCGTGACATATTCTTCTTTATGTTAGTGGTACATTTTTGTGGATACTTGCATAATTTGTTGGTGAAAAATTTGAAAATTTCATGAAAAATTTGAAAATGTAGCATTTTTATAAATTTGAAACTCTACGCTTGTAAGGAAAATGGACATGCCAAATAAATTATATATTGATTCACATATACAATATGTCTGCTTTATGTTGGCATCGTAAAGTTGACATGTTCTTACTTTTTTAACCCATTAGAGGACTTCAAAGTATAGCAGCAATTTTCCAAATTTTCACGAAAAATTCAAAATCTGAATTTTTCAGGGGCCAGTCCAGTTTGAAGTGGATATGAGGGGCCTTTCTTTGAGAAATCCCCCATAAATGACCCCATTATATAAACTTCACCCCTCAAAGTATTCAAAATAACATTCAGAAAGTGTGTTAACCCTTTAGGTGTTTCCTAGGAATAGCAGGAAAATGGAGGCAAAAATTCACAATCTTACTTTTTTACACTAACATGTTCTTGTAGACCCATATTTTTTATTTTTACAAGGGGTAAAAGGAGGGGAAAAAAATTTGTAACCTATTTTCTCTTGAGTAAGGAAATACCTCATATATGGATGTAAAGCCCTCTTTGGGTGCAGTAGAGCGCTCAGAAGGGAAGGAGCGACAATGGGATTCTGGAGAGCGAATTTTGCGGAAATGTATTTTGGGGGGCATGTCACTTTTAGGAAGCCCCCATGGTGCCAGAACAGCAAAAAACACCCACATGACACACTATATGGGAAACTACACCCCTCAAGGAATGCAACAAGTGGTACAGTGAGCCTTAACACACCACAGCTGATTGACAAACTTTCATTAAAGTGGGACGTGAAAATGAAAAATTTCATTTTTTTTCATTAAAATACAGATGTTCCCCCAAATGTTTTATTTTCACAAGGGGTAATAGGTGAAAATGTCCCCCAAGATTTGTAACTCCATTTCTCTCGAGTAAGGAAATATCTCATATGTGGATGTAAAATGATCTGCGGGTGCATTAGAGGGCTCAAAAGCGAAGGAGCGACATTGGGCTTTTGGAAAGCGAATTTTGCTAAATGGTTTCTGGGGGGCATGTCTCATTTAGGAAGCCCCCATGGTGCCAGAGCAGCAAAAAACAAACAAAAAAAACAAACAAAACACATTGCACACTATTTGCGGAAACTACACCCTTCAAGGAACGTAATAAGGGGTACAGTGAGCCTTAACACCCCACAGGTCTTTGACAAATTTTCACAAAAGTTCGACATGAAAGTGAAAAATTCGATTTTTTCACATAAATGCTGGTGTTTTTTTTGGGGGCGTGTATGTCAGAACCGCTGTAACCAGCAGCCACCACTGTGCAAATCACCAATTTAAGCCTCAAATGTACATAGTCGCTCTCACTCTTGAGTCCTGTTGTGTGCCCGCAGAGCTTTTTACATCCGCATGTGGGGTATTTCCGAACTTGGGAGAAATTGAGTTCCAAATTTTGGGGGGCTTTATTTCCTTTTACCTCTTATGAAAACAAAAAGTATGGGGCAACACCAGCATGTAAGTGTAAAAAACTTTACCTTTTCATAAGGGGTAAAAGGAGAAAAAGCCCCCCAAAATTTGTAGCACAATTTCTCCAGAGTACGGCAATACCCCATATGTGGCACTAAACTGTTGCGTTGAAATACGACAGGGCTCCGGAGAGAGAGAGCTGCATGCGCATTTGAGGCCTAAATTTGGGAATTCCATAGGGGTGGACCCTCCACCAAAAATACCCTATGGCAGTGTTCCCCAAACAGGGTGCCTCCAGCTGCTGCAGTAAATGACTGTCTGGCAATATTGGGAGTTGTTATTTTGCAACAGCTGGAGGCTCTGATTTGAAAACAGTGCCGTACGAGATGTTTTTATTGGGGGAGGGGGGGGACGCAACAGTGTAAGGGTGTGTGTATATGTAGTATTTTACTCTTTATTTTGTGTAGTGTAGTGTTTTTAGGGTACATTTACACAAGCGTGGGTTCACAGTGAGTTTCCCGCTGGGAGTTTGAGCTGCAGCGGAAAATTTGCCGCAGCTCAAACTAAAAGCGGGAAACTCGCTGTAAACCCCCGCCCATGTACATGTACCCTGGGCAAAACTCCAGCTGTTGCAAAACTACAACTCCCAGCATGCACTGACAGACCGTGCATGCTGGGAGTTCTAGTTATGCAACAGCTGTAGGCACACTGGTTGGGAAACACTGAGTTAAGTAACAGACTACTGAAGTGTTTCCGCACCAGTGTACCTCCAGCTGTTTAAAACCTACAACTCCCAGCATGTATGGTCTGTCAGTGCATGCTGGGAGTTGTAGTTTTGCAACAGCTGGAGGCACATGGTTTTGGAAACACTAAGTTAGGAAACAGACAATGTTTCCCAACCAGTGTGCCTACAGTTGTTGCAAAACTACAACTTCCAGCATGCCCGGACAGCCAAAGGGCATGCTGGGAGTTGTAGTTATGCAACAACTGGAGGATAACAGTTTGGAGACCACTGTGTGCAAAACATCAACTGTAAGCATGCCCAGACTGCCCAGGCATGCTGGAAGTTGTAGTTTGGAAAAATCTGAAGAGCCAGATGTTGCAGAACTACAACTTCCAGCATGTCTGGACAGTCTGGGCATGCTTGCAGTTGAAGTTTTGCAACATCTGGAGGGTTACAGCTTGGACACCACTGTATAGTGGTCTCTAAACTGTGCTCTTCCAGATGTGGCAAAACTACAACTCCCAGCATGCCCAGACTGTCCTGGCAGGCTGGGAGTTGTAGTTCTGCAACATCTAAAGGGCCAGATGTTGCAGAACTACAACTCCCAGCATGGCTGGACTGTCTGGGCATGCTGGGAGTTGTAGTTTTGCAACATCGGGAAGTGCACAGTTTGGAGACCACTGCACAGTGGTCTCCAAACTGTGACCCTCCAGATGTTGCAAAACTAGAACTCCCAGCATGCCCAGACCGCCTTTGGTAGTCCGGGCAGAGCGGGGGATTAACTGTTAATCCACCCGCCCCCCATCTGCCATTGGTCGGTCAGTCCAATATACATAGCGTTGCAGCCACTGGAAGGTCTTAACTGGCCCGAAGTGAGCTCCAAATGCATGAGCCTCCTTGGCTACCTCTCGTGCCATGCTTCTGGGTATTACTACCTGCCACCTTACCTCTATATCAGCAGGCTGCTGCCACTTGCGGTACAAAACAGCTCCACAAACTTCCAGTCTATCCCATTGGTGTAGAATGGACTTCATCTTGGCATCAAGCTCAGTCCTTTCTTCTCTGTCAGGTTTTCTTCGCTGGGTCACCCAACCTTTCATCTGCCGCAGTCCGACATCTTCATCCTGTATTCGGCCCCATTCTTCATTGGTTCTTCCTAATGCCTTGGGTAGCACTCGGGCCTCCCCACTTGTCTGTGCTGTAACTGTTGGAGGTGTGAACCTGCGGAAGTCTGGAGTTTCATCCTCTTCTTTTTGTTCATCCAGATCCCCTACTGGAGTTTCAAAAGTAACCCTCGACAGACCATCGGCATTAGTGTTCTCTGTAGCAGAGCGGTAGCGGATCGAGAAGTCATACTTGGCAAGGCGAGCTGCCCAACGCTGCTCCAGGGCTCCCAGTTTGGCAGTATCCAGATGGGCCAGGAAGTTGTTATCGGTCTGTAGAAAGATCTTAGCCCCTGTCAGGTAGCCTGCAAATTTTTCTGTCATGGCCCACACCAGGGCAAGGAGCTCCAGCCGGAAGGAACTATAGTTATGAGGGTTTTGCTCTGTATCCCGCAAAGACCGACTGGCATAAGCGATAACTCTTTCATGTCCTTCTTGTACCTGTGAAAGAACCGCCCCAAGTCCATAGAGGCTGCCATCAGTCGATAAGAGGAATGGTTTGTCAAAGTCAGCATAAGCCAAGATGGGGGCCGATGTCAGGGCTTCTTTCAGGCCTGGAAGGCCTCTTCCTGCTTCTGTCCCCAGGGGACACTTTGACCCTGGGGCCTCCCAGCTGTTCCTCTCTGCAGCTCATTCAGAGGGCCCGCTATCTTTGCGTAGTCTTTGATGAATCGCGGTAATATCCGGTCAGACCGAGGAAAGCCTTCAAATCACGCAGTGTTCTGGGCGCTGGCCATTGTCGTATTGCAGCCACTTTGTCTTGAGATGGCAGCACCCCATCTTGGGACACCGTATGGCCTAGGTACTCTATTTTCCTCTTGAAGAGATGACACTTCTTTGGCTTTATCTTCAGGCCATGGGATCGCAACCGCTTGAGTACCTGTCCTAGTCGGTCTAGGTGTTCTTCAAATGTAGCGGAGTATACAATGATATCATCCAAGTATATCAAGGTTGCTTCAAAATTCAGGTCTCCAAGACACTTCTCCATCAGCCGCTGGAAGGTGCTCGGGGCATTGGATAGCCCGAATGGCATTCTGTTAAATTCGAATAGTCCCATGGGGAGTATGAATGAAGTCTTGGCCCGGTCCTTCCCGGCCACCGGTACTTGCCAGTACCCGCTTGCTAGATCCAGGGTGGAGAAGTATTTAGCCCGCCCTAGGGCTGTCAGGGACTCCTCGATGCGTGGCAGAGGGTATGAGTCTCGTGTGGTGCATGCATTCAACCGCCGATAATCCACACAAAATGGAATAGTGCCATCCTTCTTCTTGACAAGCACCACTGGGGCTGCCCAAGGACTTTGACTACCCCGTACCACTCCTGAATCTATCATCTGTTTCAACAATGTCTTCACTTCCTGGTACAACTTGGGCGGAATCTGTCGATATCTCTCCCGGATTGGGTCAGCGTCCCCGGTCGGTATCTCATGTGTGCAGCCAAAGTCATCGGCATGGCGGGCAAATGCAGCCTGATTCTCCCACAGCATGGCTTCAACCGCCCGCAAACGGTCTGGACCGAGATTCTTCACATCTTTCTCCATTTGGTCCACAATGGTTCTCCCATTCCATTCTCGGGTCGGAGCCTCTTCGGGTCTGGCAGTAACTGCCAGTGTCCACGCAGCATTGCCTATCGGAGCTAGAGTCACTTTTTCCTGACTTAGCACTTCTCCCCGATGTAAGTACACACGGGCCAGTTCTACTCCAGGCGCCAAAGCGACTTCCAGATGTCCCACATTCACAGCTCTTATGGGTACTTGTGCATTCTGGACCACTGCCAGTGTCCGGGCAACTAGGGCATCCTGACCTAGTTCTCCCAGACCCCCTGGTTCGATGATCACCTCCATACCTTCAAGGTTGCAGAAGGTTCCCACAGGTGTCAGTATAGTCTCCCGACCAGGAGGAAGAATGAGGGTAGCCTTTCCCGACACGCGGATAGTTCCCACGGACTGGTGTACTGGGACACTCTTCTGTGTCCCACAGAACTGGATCAACCGTTGGAAAGCTTTTTGCGTGGGGTGGTTTGCTTCCAATAGCCTGGTCCCCGTTTAGTGAACACGATATGGTTCAACTCTGTAGAATATTCATGCCCATTATCACCGGTACATCCTCCTTGAACGTCTCGGGGACCAGCAGAATGCCTTTTCTTCCCACTTCCTGTCCACACAGCCGTACGTTCATCCACACGACTCCTGTGACCGGAATTTGCTGATGGTTCGCAGCTGTAACTCGGACCAATGTCTCTCGTTCTGGCTTAGCCAGTGCTTGAAAGTAACGATTGAAGTATGACTCAGGCATGGTTGTCACCTGCGATCCGGTATCTACTAAGCAGTTGACTGGGATTCCTTCAAATTCAGCTTGTATGACGGGGCACCCTGCGATCAGGTGTTCAGAGCTGTGCTAGGTGTCTTGACTCTCCACCTCCCCCGCAGTACGCCCCACTACTGCGGGGGCCGGTAGTTTAACGCCGGCTCTGAGCGTCTAGATAGATCACTCTGACACTCTCTGGCGAAGTGTCCTTCTTCTCCGCACCACCAGCACTGTGTCCCTGGACGGTAGTCTCTCCGCCTGCATGCGGGAGGTGCCCTGGCTGGCCTTGTTGGAGGATATTGAGAAACTTGGTGTGACGGTGAACTCGGGTAAGGATGCTGTGGTGTAGGAACCAGTGGGGCAATCTGATAGGGCGGATAGGCAGCCCCAGGGGAATAGCTCGACTCCATTCGCCTTTCCATTTGTGTAAATTTTTCGTGCATAGCACTCAGGGAGCTTTGCAAGTCTTGTACCACTTTAACTAGGACCTCTTCCTTCCCCACAGCCCCAAAGGGTGTGGCGGTCTGGGTCCGTATCACTCCAGAGGCATAACTTTCTTCTTTACTGCGTGCCACAGCCTCCGCCAATATTTGCCTAAAGTTCAGAGTAGGGTCCACCCTAACTCACTCCCGCAGGACCTGTCTCAGGGGAGAGCTGAAGAGTCCCAGAATAAACTGTTCCTGCAATATTCGGTCTGCAGATCCCATGCCAGATACTTCGTCTGCCTCCTTTTTCTGTACCTCAGCCAATACTTCTTGTAGAGCCATCGCATATTGTGAGACCCCTTCATTTTCTTGCTGAACCCAGTAGAAGAATTTCGCCCGGAGGTGGCCCGCACTAGCTGTTTCACCGTATATTTCTTCCAGAAATCGCACAATCTCTTGCAAGTTGCTGCGTGTGGCTTCTGATTGTAGAAACACATTCTTTCGGGCCTCACCCTCTAGGGCAGCCAAAGCAATTTCTACCTGTAGCTCTGGGCTGACATTGTAAATTCTTGCAGCGCTCTGTAATCTTGTCACACAGTCTGACAGTGACATGTTCTTGCCATCAAATTTTGTCAGCAAGTTAAACAGCATGCCCATAGGGAAGGCCCTTGCAGGGGTTCCACCATTGCCTGAGGTACTCACATTAGCATCATGCACATTTCCTTCAGCCGCCTCCATCTCTGTAACCGTATCCTGTTCACAGCGCCACTTGTAGCGGTCAGAGGAGTAGGGGACCGCAGTGCAGGATTCAAGTACGGTACAGCAGACAATGAGGCTGAAGCAGAAACCGGCTTTATTAACCAACTGAGTATAATGGCCGGAAAATGATGTTAACAGAAATAACAGATTACATTGGTTTACAGCAAAGTTAACTGTAACGTGATACATAAAATGGCGCTCCCGCCAACGCACACACAGAAATACAGGCTACTCTGCTATATGATCCTATCTGTTTCCCGCTAACCGGGACACGTTGCTGCAACGTTCTGTCTAAGGGAACCTGCTCTATGCCCTATCACAGTTCAGCACCGGTGCACACTCACAGTTCTGTAGGTACAGCTGCTTTGTCTCAGTCTCTGTGATGGTGGATGCAGTCAGGTCTCTGGGTCTCTCCCTTGCTGTCTACAGCTGCAGTCTATAATGCACTGGTCTGGGTTTCTTTGCAGGTTGCTTATCTTGTTCTGTCACTTGGAGGTCACTGCAGTCTGGTCCCTTGCTCTGTACCTTGCTTGTTCTGGGATGTTCTCCTCTCTTTCTCTGGTTCTCAGCTGCAGTCTGTAGCATAACAGTTCAGCTCTGTCTCCTCTGGCAGGATACTGTTGCTCTGTCCCTGGGTTACACTTTGTACAGTCCCTCAAGGCCACTTTGTACAGTCCCTTTCCTCAGCTCAGCACAGCCATAGAGAGCCGAACACCACACAGTCCCAGGAACTTCCTGCTCCTCCTTCTCCCCAGAAAGATCTATTCTCTTAAAGCAACAGCAACAACTGTGTCTTATTCTCACTTACAACAACTGTGACATCTTGTGGCTGAAAGATGCATGACAGTCTGTGGGAATTTCTCACTATAAGTACAGTGTACTGGAGTTTAGTCATTCTAGGGGCTGACCCCCCTACAACTTTAAGGGGTGCAGTTTTTATAATGGGATCATTTGTGGGCTGTTTCTAATATGAAGGCCCTTCAAATCCACTTCAAAACTGAACTGGTCTCTGAAAAATTCCAATTTAGAAAATTTTGGGAAAAATTGGAAAATTGCTGCTGAGCTTTGAAGCCCTCTGATGTCTTCCAAAAGTAAAAACCTGTCAACTTTATGATGAAAATATAAAGTAGACATATTGTATCTGAGAATCAATATATAATTTATTTGGAATGTCTGTTTTTGTTACAAGCAGAGAGCTTTAAATTTAGAAAAATGCTACATTTTCAATTTTTTCATCAAATTTTGGAATTTACCACTAACATGAAGTAGAATATGTCACGAAAAAATAATCTCAGAATCAGAATGAAAAGTAAAAGCATCCCAGATTTATTAATGTTTAAAGTGACAGTGGTCAGATGTGCAAAAAATGGCCGGTCCTTTAGGTGAAAATGGTCTGGTTCCTTAAGGGGTTAAACCCCACTGGCATTTGACAGATCTTTGGAACAGTGGGCTGTGCAAATGAAAAATTTTCATTTTTCATTTTGACAGACCACTGCTCAAAAAAATATATCAGACACCTGTGAGATGTAAATGCTCACTGCACCTCTTATTAGGGGTGTAGTTTCTAAAATGGGGTCACATGTGGGGGGGGGGGGTCACTGTTCTGGCACCATGGAGACCTAAACGCACATGGCCTTCAATTTCAGCCAGATTCTCTCTCCAAAAGCCCAATGGTGCTCCTTCTCTTCTGAGCCCTGTAGTTCACCCGCAGAGCACTTTACATCCACATGTAGGGTATTTTCTGACTCAGAAGAAATGGGGTTACAAATTTTGCGGGGCTTTTTCTCCTATTACCCCTTGTGAAAATGATAAAATTGGGGTAACAACAGCATTTTAGGGAAAAAAATATATATTTTTTTTATTTTCACCTCCAACTTTAACTAAAATTTGTCAAACACCTGTGGGATGTTAAGGCTCACTATACCCTTTGTTACTTTACGTGAGTGGTGTAGTTTTCAAAATGGGGGTCACATATGGGTGTTTTTTATGTTTATGTCAGAACTGCTGTAACTACCAGCCACCCCTGTGCAAATCACCAATTTAGGCCTCAAATGTATATAGTACACTCTGTTAACACTAACATGCTGGTGTATACTCAAAATGTACCTTTTCTTAAAGGGTAAAAGAAGAGAAAAAAAAATTTGTAACCCAAAACTGTTGCCTTGCAATATGAGAGGGCTCCAAAGTGAAAGAGCACCATGTGCATTTGAGGCCTAAATTAGGGATTTGCATCCACCACCAAATTACCTTACGGCAGTGCTTCCCAAATAGGGTGTCTCCAGCTGTAGCAAAACTCCCAGCATGCCAGGACAGTCAATGGCTATGCCGATGTTCTGGCCCCTGTATCACCCGTCATTACGCACAGAGTAAGTTTGCTCTGTGCAGTGATGACAGCAAGGTGCCGCAACCAAGATCACGGGGGTCCTTTGGAGAGGGGATAAGATGTCTTGGTGTGTAGTACCCCTTTAAGAGGGAAAAACATGATATATATTTAACCCCAACCCAAATGTACCCTATTTTTATTTTCTACCGACCAATGGCAAGGGATAGGAGGAGGAGGCACCCCTGCCACCTCACTCCTAACCTTCAGGGTGATTGGCGCTGTATCGGACAGCGCCAATCACTCTGATATTCTGGGCCATCGGGTCACCAGAGACCCAATTGGTCCAGAAACACTGTGATTCGCTGGTCTGAATTGACCAACGGATCACACCGCTCGCCGACAAGGGGGGGGGGGGGGGTTGGGACTCAGGACCCCCCTGGGTGATATACCGGGATGGCTGCTGTTAGATAACAGCAGCCATCCCAGCCTGATCACCGCCTCCGGAGACGCGGTAATTATGGAATGCAGCACCGAAAATGTATGGCGTTGTGCGCTACGTGACGCTTAGCAGCGCCGTACATTTACGGCACTCATCGTTGAGGGGTTAAGTAGTGTTAAAGTATTGAAAATGAAGTCTCAAACAGTGGTGAACACATTGGAATGGTACATATGTTTATACATTAGACCAGTGTTTCCCTACCAGGGAGCCTCCAGGCTGTCCAGGCATGCTGAGAGTTGGAAACACTGCACTAGACAATAAATTTGAAACCTAGGTCTAAGGGTGCACACTGTTATACAATTAAGATAGATAGATACATCCCTTTTCCGTTGAATAGGTGTAGTCGGTTCACACAGGTTCTGGAGCCTGGGTTAGGGGCCCTCCACTTCTGATAGCAAAAGGAATCTTCCCACAGCACACAAAAATTGGTGAAAAATTGGTTTATTCCATGGAAAAAACTGTGCCTCATAGCAAGTTTCAACCTGCTCACCAAGTCTTTTTCAAGCAGCTTGGCAGTGTGTCTTGTGCTGAACAATGCCACAGGCAGAAGAGCAGACAGGTAATGAATACAGCAGATGCTATACACTCACTGGCTGCATTCTACAGCAGATTATCTCTTCACACAATGGTGTGCAGTAGTTTTCGGTAGGGAACTGGCAGGAGTGCTGTAGGAGGAGAGTAGGCTTATTGTTGGTTTCAGAACTTGGGCAGACAGGTAAGCAATTACCTGACATTGGAATACCCCTTTAATACCGCAAAAATAGTAACATGGCTGCATTTTGCTGACTGTAAAGAAGAAATTGCCAAAACAGAACCCACACATCTGACATCACCTTCTGCTCTGCTGCTATTGACAGAAGCTGCAGCTGACAGATTTCCTGCTCCCACATTCATAATACTAGATTGAACCAGAAAACATTGACAATGGGGCAGAGAACTCTCAGTATTACCAGTAATATATGCATAGTGATAGCAAGAAGTGATCTCAGAGAAGGGTCATAGTTTCTGTGACGTCTTCTATACAGCCCAATAACATGCAGTCATTCTTTTATTTTTTTGATGCATTAATAACCTAAGGAAAACAGAGAATATTGGAAACATGCACCTGAAGGAGGAATTAAAGGTTAACCTCCACCGATAATAAAGTTATGGCATATTCTGAAGATTTTTGAATACATTCGACTAAATAAATGATGTTATCTACTGCATACGTTTTCTGCTGGATGCAGTGAAATTTAGTCACGCTTCAATTTCTAAAGCTGTAAAATACATAATGACTTTATACTGCCAATGTATGCGTAATGAGCATTGATAGCTCCTGACCTGTATGAGGGAGATGCTAAAAATGGCTGCAATGTAACAACCACTGACTTTATTCTTCAGGCAAAACTAGTAATTGCATGAGTAAAATGGCTGCACACACTATTATCTATATTTTTATTTTTTTATTTCTGGTTATTTTTTAAGTGCCATCCTAATTACAGTGCTTTCTCTATGACACAATTCATTGTCTGCGATGAGCACTCCATGACCACTATTAATAAAGGAAGGATGACGCTGCTTGACATGTCTGAGTTCATCCACTGGGTCCTCTCTTGTCAATAATATAAGCATAAAAATTCAATTACATGGTAACTAACAAGAAACTATGTGTCTATTCTAAACTTTAATGTCATTGATTTTTTTTTACAAGCGTGTACAGTGTGTATTTTTAGCGATGAGTTGTACATGTATAAAATAGAATTTGTTACTGAATGAATTTTCCACCCACAGACATCGAGCTTCTGGATAGAAAACTGTTTTAACTGGTTCATTAATGCACATTAGCAGAAGGAACAGGAAAACATCTAAAAGCCCAGCAGGCAGGTAACTTACAATTATCTTTTCTTCACATGCAAAATAGACAATACAAAAAGGAGTATAAAGGAAATCTGTCACCTGTGTAATGCAGCCCAAGCCACGGGCAGCATTAAACAGATACAAGCAGCAGGGTGCTGAGACACTATAATTTACCTTGAAATGTTCTGTGTTTCAGAGATATCATAGTTTTAACCCCTTAAGGACTCAGGGATTTTCCGTTTTTGCACTTTCGTTTTTTCCTCCTTACCTTTTAAAAATCATAACCCTTTCAATTTTCCACCTAAAAATCCATATTATGGCTTATTTTTTGCGTCACCAATTCTACTTTGCAGTGACATTAGTCATTTTACCCAAAAATGAAACAAAAAAAAAATCATTGTGCGACAAAATCGAAGAAAAAACGCCATTTTGTAACTTTTGGGGGCTTCCGTTTCTACGTAGTGCATATTTCGGTAAAAATTACACCTTATCATTATTCTGTAGGTCCATACGGTTAAAATGATACCCTACTTATATAGGTTTGATTTTGTCGCACTTCTGGAAAAAATCCTAACTACATGCAGGAAAATTTATACGTTTAAAAATGTCATCTTCTGACCCCTATATCTTTTTTTTTCCACGTACAGGGCAGTATGAGGACTCATTTTTTGCGCCGTGATCTGAAGTTTTTATCGGTATGATTTTTGTTTTGATCGGAATTTTTGATCACTTTTTATTAATTTTTTAATGGTATAAAAAGTGACCAAAATACGATTTTTTGGACTTTGGAATTTTTTTGCGCGTACGCCATTGACCGTGCGGTTTAATTAATGATATATTTTTATAGTTCGGACATTTGCGCACGCGGCAATACAACATATGTTTATTTTTATTTTTTTTTATGGGAAAAGGGGGGTGATTCAAACTTTTATTAGGGAAGGGGTTAAATGACCTTTATTAACACTTTTTTTTACTTTTTTTTTGCAGTGTTATAGGTCCCATAGGGACCTATAACACTGCACACACTGATCTCCTATGCTGATCACTGGCGTGTATTAACACGCCTGTGATCAGTGTTATCGGCGCTTGACTGCTCCTGCCTGGATCTCAGGCACGGAGCAGTCATTCGCCGATCGGACACCGAGGAGGCAGGTAAGGGCCCTCCCCGTGTCCGGTCAGCTGTTCGGAACACCGCGATTTCACGGCGGCGGTCCCGAACAGCCCGACTGAGCAGCCGGGTCACTTTCACTTTCACTTTAGAAGCGGCGGTCAGCTTTGACCGCCGCTTCTAAAGGGTTAATACCGCACATCGCCACGATCGGCGATGTGTGGTATTAGCCGCGGGTCCCGGCCGTTGATGAGCGCTGGGACCGACGCGATATGATGCGGGATCGCGGCGCGATCCCGCTTCATATCGCGGGAGCCGGCGCAGGACGTAAATATACGTCCTGCGTCGTTAAGGGGTTAAAATGCCTTTGGGTCCCGGGGAAGTAGTGATGGGGTGGCCCCTGTGGCTGAGCCCTGCATTACCTGCATTGAGTGATGCACGTCTCCCTATACACTACTACAAAAAGGTTTCTGCTGCATGGAAAGTTCCCAAGCGCACAGAGTGACCATAAAGAAGGTAAAAGACAGATGAAAGCCGGTCTGGAGCATGAAAAAAAGCACATAAAAGATTCTCAATAAAAAACAAAAAATCTCTAATCTAATGAAACAAAAATTAAACTTTTTTGACAATTTAAAGCATGATGTGTTGAGGAAACCAGGCACTATTCATCACTGCCCAATACTATGCCTACACATGGCGGTGGGTCATGATCCTGTGGCGATGTTTTTCAGTGGCTGGGACCAGGAGACTGGCCAGGAGCAAATTACAGACATCTATATTTATATAAAACTCAATGGCCCTCATTTACTGTTGCAAACTTGACATGTTTTGTCGGGTTGTGCGCCAGACCCTGGAGCATTGCGCCAGAATTTGCGCCAGAATTGAAAAAACCATGACTAACTCTCAATTTTGTTAAGAAAATCAGAAAAAGGGGCGTGGCCATCAGTGAAAAGGGCGTGTCCCCGACATTTTCACAAAATCCCAACATATTTACTAAGGTTTCCACATAAAATGTGGTGGATTTGAGCTGAGGAAAACCAGACAGATCAGAGAATGTGTAAAAAAAAAAAAGTGGAAAGTGGAAAATGTAGGGAAACCTTAGTAAATACCCTGGAAAATAAATTGTAGGGAATTAAAACCCACAAAGAAACCTACACAACACTCTTAGTAAATGAGGGCCAATGTGTGTATGTGTGTGTGTGTGTACGTGTGCATGTCCCAGCATCACGTCCAAACGGCTAAAGATATTAACATTAGTGTTGAGCGGCATAGGCCATATTCGAATTTGCGAATATTCGCGAATATATGGACGAATATTCGTCATATATTCGCGAATATTCGCATATTCGTTATCTCCTCGTTTTATTTTCGCATATGCGAAACTTCGAGTATGCGAAAATTTACATATGTGAAAATTTGCATATACAAAATTAGCATACGCGAAAATTAGCATATGCGAAAATTAGCATGTGCTAATTTTCGCATATGTGAATTTTCGCACGGCAGTCTCACACAGTAGTATTACAGCCTTCTTTACACCACACAAGCTGGAAGCAGAGAGGGATGATCACTGTGATGTGTACTGTGAAGAAAAAAATAAAAAAAAATAAAAAAAAAAACGAATATTCGTAATTACGAATATATAGAGCTATATTCGCGAAATTCGCGAATATGCGATATTCGCGAATAATATTCGAATTGCGAATATTCGCGAGCAACACTAATTAACATGAAACTTGGTATACATGTTACTTATATGTCAACGACAAACATAGGATAGGTAACTTAACCCTTTAACGGGGTTTTTGTTTAAAGTCCCATACAAGTCTATGGGAAATATTATGTTACTGCATAACTTCCTAACGGCTGGAGATATTTCAATAATACTTGGTTACATGTTACTTAAATGTTCACTTAAAATATAGGATAGTTAATTTAACCCTTAACTACCCCCATTTGTAAGATTCAGGGTTGCAAATCAATGAGAAATGTATGTTCCCATGATAACTTCCGTACGGTTGGAGATATTTCAATAATACCTGGTACACATATTACTTATATGTCAAATAAAAATATATGATAGTTAAATTAACCCTTACCGACAACCTTTTTTAAAGGGTGGGTTTTTGTTTCAAGTCCCAAACTAGTATATGGGACTTCCAGTACCTTACTCCACAAGCTTCGCTCTGCATCTCCTGGTGAATATGTCAATCCGGCTTGCAAGCCACACCCCATTTCACAAAGACATGCCCACATTTTAAGCCCCACCCCTTTTATTATCTACCCTTTCTATTAAATGAAGCCATTGGATTCTAAGGGATAATATAAAGGGGCAGTAAAGGAGAAGAGCGGAATTAAAGAATCAGGAATGCCTGCCTAAAAAGATTTGTTTTCAGGACACATGTTAAAACTGTGGATGTTGAATATGAATCAACTTCAGACGTTTAGAGATAAAGAGGAGATTAGAGTTAGATTGGTAGGGTGGCTAATCAAGGTAGTAGGACAAGCAGAAGGCAAGCCATAAAGACGCACTGCAGTGTTAGAAACGTATCCCCGCATTCTCCCTTCAGGGGACATGGTATTGCCGTGGCTCTGCGGGGCTAATGCACGTGTCGTCAACCATCCACATAGCTCTATGGGAGAGGCGGGGATGCACGAATGCTGTATCTCCACCTCTCCCATAGAGATACATGGAGGGGGCATGTCGGGCCCCATACAGGAAATCACGGAGAGTCCCAGTGTTCGGACCCCCCGTGATCCTGCAGATTGGGGATAAGTGTCTGGGGCTGCGGATATCCTTTAAATGGGCACTGTCAGGTCCAAAAACTTTTTGTATGTTGTTATTGATGAAAATGTATGACCTTTTATAATATGGTTGTTTAACATTTTTTTTATATTCAATAAAGAAAATGGCTCCTGAAAATCCCACCACTAGAGGTCCCCATACCTACTGGGACACTAACCAGTCCTGCAACAGCATCAGGCTTGTACAGATATGACTCATGGACAAGGCTGCATGAGCAGACACATCAATCAAGTTCCACCACCAGAAGGGAGGGACATGCTCCCTTCCCCTGAGAGGATTCTTAACACTGTGAGCTAATGAAAAAAGGGATTTTTATAATAAATATAGGTGATAGAGGTATTTTTTTTTAATAATAAATATAGGTGATAGAGGTATAAAAATCAATGTACATGGTCAGGATTAGGTACTGCGTAGCATATTAATTCTTTATTTTTGTGGAAACTGACAGGTACACTTTAAAAAGGCTACATGTTACGTGGGAAACAGCAAATTATTTCATGAAGGATGTTGTCAATTTTCCGATTTGAAATAAGTGGTTAGATCTTCAGCACTGAGTTCTTTGACAGCCACCTGCACTTTAGCGATAAAAAGGGAGGGAAAAGTATCAGAGTTATTTTGGGGTATCAGGATAGTAAGGTAATAAGAATGGTGAAACAGAACAGGCTTGTTTCACAAGGTGAAGGACAGAGTTGTAGGCTTGGAGAATAAATTTGTAATGAGTAAAACCCCTGATTTTCTCCACACATGTTCAGTACACATACAGTAACGCACCCATGAGCAAAACAATTATCTATGTATTATGCTGGGTTTACACTGCACTTGTGTTTACATTTCATGTATACATGTCATACACTCAAAGTAGTACTGTGGTGCAATAAAGCTTATCCCCTATCCAAAGGATAGAGGATAAGTGTTAGATCGTGGGGGTCAGACATTGGGACCGCTGCGATTTCCGGCATGACATCCTGGCTCTCTCCAGGAAAAAAGCCTGCCGACCTCCATGTTTCTTTCCCTTTCCTGGTAACATTTATCCTGCAATCCATGTACTAGTTTAGTAGCTCTTCTCTGAACTGTCTACAAAGTATATATATCCTTTTACACAAACTGTCTAAGACCCCAATATATTATTTCCTTCTCCTTGCATGGGTATCAGTTGGTGTGCAGTCATGTACCAACTACATTCTGACCAGGAAGGGAAGGACTTTAAAACCAGTAGAAACAGTGTCAGATAGGGATGTATGTGCATTATGTTACTTGTCTGAAAATATGATCTCATTTTCATTACTTTGTTTCTATGATCTTTTTTTCTCCTTTCTCCTTTTTCTTAAAAAAATTAATAAAAAAATGTATTCTAGGATTTTACACATTGATAAATTAGATTGGACAGCATCCAATACAGTCTGTATGCACTTGAATAAGGTTCCCACACAAATTGTGGTATTGCAGCTCCATTTCTGAATCTGTAGAAGATATGTGAGTCTTAGGCTTGCCATAGGTTTGATGACCCGACCTGACTAGGATTAGATTTAGATTACAGATTAGAGATAGGTTATAGATTTAGATTAGATATAGATTATAGATTAGATTAGAGATAGATTATAGATTTAGATTAGAGATAGATTATAGATTTAGATTAGAGATAGATTATAGATTAGATTAGAGATAGATTATAGAGTTAGATTAGCGATAGATTATAGATTTAGATTAGAGATAGATTATAGATTTAGATTAGAGATAGATTATAGATTTAGATTAGAGATAGATTATAGATTAGATTAGAGATAGATTATAGAGTTAGATTAGCGATAGATTATAGATTTAGATTAGAGATAGATTATAGATTAGATTAGAGATAGATTATAGATTTAGATTAGCGATAGATTATAGATTTAGATTAGAGATAGATTATAGATTTAGATTAGTGATAGATTATAGATTTAGATTAGAGATAGATTATAGATTTAGATTAGAGATAAATTATAGATTAGATTAGAGATAGATTATAGATTTAGATTAGAGATAGATTATAGATTAGATTAGAGATATATTATAGATTAGATTAGAGATAGATTATAGATTAGATTAGAGAAATTATAGATTAGATTAGAGATAGATTATAGATTTAGATTAGAGCTAGATTATAGATTTAGATTAGAGATAGATTAGAGATAGATTATAGATTTAGATTAGAGATAGATTATAGATTAGATTATAGATTTAGATTAGAGATAGATTATAGATTAGATTAGAGATAGATTATAGATTATATTAGAGATAGATTATAGATTAGATTAAAGATAAATTATAGATTTAGATTAGAGATAGATTTTAGATTTAGATTAGAGATAGATCATAGATTAGATTAGAGATATATTATAGATTTATCTTAGAGATAGATTATAGATTTAGATTAGAGATAGATTATAGATTTAGATTAGAGATAGATCATAGATTAGATTAGAGATAGATTATAGATTTAGATTAGAGATATATTCTAGATTAGATTAGAGATAGATTATAGATTTAGATTAGAGATATATTATAGATTAGATTAGAGATAGATTATAGATTTACATTAGTGATAGATTATAGATTAGAGATAGATTATAGATTTACATTAGAGATAGATTATAGATTAGATTAGAGATAGATTATAGATTAGATTAAAGATAAATTATAGATTTAGATTAGAGATAGATTATAGATTTAGATTAGCGATAGATTATAGATTTAGATTAGAGATAGATTATAGATTAGATTAGAGATAGATTATAGATTTAGATTATAGATAGATTTAGATTATATATATATATATATATATATATACATATATATATATATATAGAGAGAGAGAGAGAGAGAGAGAGATAGAGAGAGAGAGAGAAAACAGTTCTATACATAAATCCATTCTCTCTAAGAGATATGTTTGTATGAATTCCACAGAAATAATCAGAACAAAGAACAGTAGGGGGTGCTACCACTGAAATCAGTGTAAGATATCTCATAACCAAAACAGATTATTAAATCAATTGCTATGAATAAAATGTTTTGTGTTTTTTATATACACACCTGAGGTAATTTACTATTCTTACACCTCAGTTTTCTGGCATACTTAAGTTAAAGCATTTGCCCCAGCCATGGTTTGGAAACAATCATCTGTTAATAAATATATATATATATATATATATATATATATATATATGTGACTGTTACTATAAGCATGAGGATGGACAGGGATATCATCACCAGTGAACATAACCTGTGGGTATTGACTGATAAATTCAAAGGGCTATTCCAGTTGTCTGTCATTTTCCTAAAGAAGAACTTACTTTACATTGTTAGAGAAAGTTTTAACATGAAGCGACAATTGCCAGCTACAAGGTTCATGGTATCCTCAAGTCAAACATTTTTTTGATCTCTTCATGGTCACAACCATTAACCTCCAGAAGAAGATGGAAGACAAACTGCAAGTCAGAGTTTGAGGTTGAGCTCTTAGTGTCGCACTATTGCATTGAACCATGTGTACTTATGATACTGGATTTGCAATATTTCTCCTTTATTGTAATACTATGCATTTAGACTGTGTACATATTTTCTATGCATTAACCCTTTTTCAGGATTGGTACAATATTATAATTATTTAGTAAGATATATATTGTTTAATTTACACTTTGACCACTATCCACTTTATTCTACATTTTTCATTGTGTTTAATTGAACAAGATGGTTGTGTGTAGAATAAAGGGTTTATTATTAACTATTATTAAATAGTTTTTTTTTGCATTATGTTGTTGGTAGAAGGGGACTGTAGGTGTTTTTGATTGAGTTGTGTGTCCCAGATACCTTTTTGGTATATCTTATTTGAAATCTTTCAAGGATTTTGGTGGATTATCTATTGTTACGAGAACAAAATACTTTAGGAAGAAATACACCTGTGCATTATTTTTAAAAATTTTTTCTTAATTATTAAAAATGTACCTATAGCATTCATTAACAGTTTAACTTTTTCTGCAAATTGCAAATGATCGTGTCGTCTGTCCTAACTAGACTCCCTTGGATCCTGCTCTTTGAAATAGTACAGCAGTCTGTGCTATTTCATCCACCAAATAAACAGTAATATGGGTCTATAGATACATTTGACATATGCATTAGAAGATTACCTACTGCATAAAGCAAAAGTATATATATAGAAATAACATAGTCCATCTATTATCATGTATTATATAACAAAAGGTGTAACTGTAGCAGAGAGTTAAAAAGAGTATCTAAAATCAGGCTCAGAACCTAATTACTGTCTTTTAGTAGATTTCACTGTCCTGTGTTGCCTTCTCAGCTGAGAAAATGAATTAAGCGCAGCACAGAAAGAACAAAGCCACCCACCCAAAACATCTTCATTTTGTTCTCTTGTATTTTTCCTGTACACCTCCGCATCTTGACAGCAAGCAGTGTCTGGTATTTTGCTATGTCTTCACTGCACACCTAATGAGATTTTAAAAAATGTCCAAAGCTATGAAGTCATATCTTGATATAGCTGTAAACTTTAAGAGTTAAGAAAGGGCACACATTTGGGAAATGCTAGGTATATGTTTATCTTTAAAAAAAACAAATGTCATCACAAATAAAGAAAAGCTCCTGCAAAGACCAATTATTTCAGTAATGTAACTTAAATGAAATAATATACTAATTTCATGCAAAGCAAGATAGTTCAAGCTGTGCTTTGTCATAATTGTGATGATTATGGCTTACAGCTCATGAAAACCCCAAAGCCCCCCAATTACTATGATTTGGGGAGCCATGTCATCTGCTGGTGTTGGTCCACTGTGCTTCATTAAAGGGGTTATCCAGGAAAAACTTTTTTTTCATATATCAACTGGCTCCAGAAAGTTAAACAGATTTGTAAATTACTTCTATTAAAAAATCTTAATCCTTTCAGTACTTTTGAGCTTCTGAAGTTAAGGTTGTTATTTTCTGTCTAAATCCTCTCTGATGACACCTGTCTCGGGAAACGCCCAGTCTAGAAGAGGTTTGCTATGGGGATTTGCGTCTAAACTGGGCGTTTCCTGAGACAGGTGTCATCAGAGAGAACTTAGACAGAAAAGAACAACCTCAACTTCAGAAGCTCATAAGTAGTGAAAGGATTAAGATTTTTTAATAGAAGTAATTTACAAATCTGTTTAACTTTCTGGAGCCAGTTGATATATAAAAAAAAGTTTTTTCCTGGATAACCCATTTAAGTGCAGGGTCAATGCATTCGTCTACCAGGAGATTTTGGAGCACTTCATACTTCCTTTCCTTTTAAGTTGCATTAATGAAATACAATGGACTTTTTGCACGATATTCAATTTTTTTCAGTTTCACCTGTATTTCTCATCAGCAAGTTAAATAGGAGACAAGGTAAAGTGATGTATGAATAGTTCTATAATGATTTGCATACAGTTGCTGAAATTGAAAATCCCCAATATGCATCTGAATACAGTTTTTACTATATAGTGTGGCAATATGGCTGCTGGAGTGGCATGGGTATACCACTGGAATGGAGAAAGAAACTTTTCTCCTCTTATGGTTGGGTTTATACCAAAAAACCTGGAGATGAATGTCAGAGTTGCGAAGAGCAGCTTCACTGGGCTCAATGGTAAGGCGGGGCTCCAGGAGGAGACAGTAGTGGTCCGGAAGACTGCCCCCAGTGCACCAACGGGCTGTAAGCATACAAAATAACCACTGCTTTATTGCTATATATATATATATATATATATATATATATATATATATATATATATTTTTTTTTAGCAATGACAACGAAGTATATGTGGTGTCACTTTCCCTATTTTATTTGGCGCCTGTTTCTGCAGCAAATTGCAGCAGAAAGAAGCCCCAATTCTACATTATTTCTGTGAGTCCCAAGAGGAATTAAGCGAGGAAATTTTCCTCACTAATTCCATAGAGTGAACATACACTTAGAAGCGATCTCTGTTAAAAGAATGCTCAGTCTCTCTGGAATGGCTACCAGTCTGGGCAGACAGCCCGTAAGAACCAGGAGTTCCAAGTCTAGGTAAGACATGTATACAGCATTGAGCAGTGGGCTTAGATGCAGACAACTAGGGATGCTGTATGTATAGTTTAAACACAGTGAGGGAGATTTATCAAAACCTGTGCAGAGGAAAAGTTGTCTAGTTGCCCATAGCAACCAATCAGATCACTACTTTCATTTTTCACAGGCCTTACGAAAAATGAAAGAAGCGAGCTGATTGGTTGCTATGGGCAACTGGCCAAGGGTTTCCTCGGCACAGGTTTTGATAAATCTCCCCCAGTGTTGCTGATATATGTTGCTGTTAAAGACCAAAGCTGGCAAGACCAGTTTAATACTTACATTGCTGTGTTGGACTGCAATTTGTGGTGTGCCAGTTAACAGGATTTGGTCAGTAACAGTATGATGGTAATATGTATACTCTTGTTATTTTGTACCTCTATGACTATCTTTTAGAGGTACTATGTTACCGTTATATATATTTTCTTATGTTTCTTTTTACTTAAAAAGTAAGAAATATATATTTATATTTTTAAACTGTGTTAGATCTCAGCATGTGTAAACTACATGCTGAGATCTGAGGGTGATAGGAGTGTGATTGCTGAAACCACACTGTACAGTTGCCCACTGGTAGCATTGCGTATGTTAGCCCCTTAACAACGCCGGACATAAATGTACGTCCTGGTGAGCTGGTACTTAGCGCACCAGGACGTACATTTACATCCTATGCATAACAGCGAGCATCGGAGCGATGCTTGGGTCATGCGTGGCAGGTCCCGGCTGCTGATAGCAGCCAGGGACCCACCGGTAATGGCGGACATCCGCGATCGTGCGGATGTCTGCCATTAACCCCTCAGATGCCGTGATCAATACAGATCACGGCATCTGCAGCATCGAAGTCACTAAAATGGATGATCAGTGCTTTGTCCTATGCAAAGCACTGAACAGTATTAGCAATCGAATGATTGCTATAAATAGTCCCCTATGGGGACTATTAAAGTGTAAAAATAAAAGTAAAAAAGTTTACAAAAAAGAGGAAAAAAATTTGAAAAACTCCCTCCCCCAATAAAAACGTAAATTGTCAAATGTAAATTGTCCCATTTTAATTTTCCCTATTTCACCCCCAAAAAGTGTAAAAAAAATATTTTATATACATATTTAGTATCACCGTGTGCGTAAATATCCAAACTATTAAAATAAAATGTTAATGATACCGTACAGTGAACAGCGTGAATGTAAAAAAAAAAAAAAGGCCAAAATAGCTGCTTTTTTTTATAACATTTTATTCCCAAAATTTTTTATAAAAAATGTATTAAAAGTTTTATGTAAGTAAATATGGGATCAATAAAAAGCGCAGATCATGGCGCAAAAAATGAGCCCTCTTACAGCCGCTTATACGGAAAAATGTTAAAGTTATAGGTCTTCAAAATAGGGGGATTTTAAACATACTAATTCGGTTAAAAAGTACTAGAAAAGTATGTTATCATGGGTATCATTTTAATCATATTGACCCAGAGAATAAAGAACACATGTCATTTTCACAGTAAATTGTACGGCTTGAAAATGTAACCTTCCAAAATTAGCAAAATAACAGTTTTCTTTTTAATTTTCTCACACAAATAGTATTTTTTTGGTTGTGCCATACATTTTATGGTAAAGTGAGTGATTGCATTACAACAGAAAACTGGCCGCGCAAAAAACGAGCCCTCAAACTAGTCTGTGGATGAAAATATAAAAGAGTTATGATTTTGGGAAGGCGAGTAGGAAAAAACGAAAACGTAAAAATAAAATTGTCTAAATCCTTAAGGTCTAAATGGGCTGAGACCTTATGGGTAAAAGTGCAATTGGCATGGGGTTAAAGGAGGAGGCTGTGTGTGCGATTGGGCTTGAATGAGGATGTGGTTAGGGGAGTTCCGGATATTCATGTGAGAGAGCACCGCTTTCACATGTATGTCAACACGCTCATACAGGAGAAAGCTCCCTGTTAGTGTAAGCCGCAGACTTGAATCTTACGCTGACAGGAAACTGCAACCTCTGCCTCCACACAGTGCCGGAGTGATGATCACTCATCGGCACCTGCACTGTAGAGGAAGAAGGAGACTACCGAGCTGGTGTGCCAATTGCTGCATTGAATAGCATGTACGCATCTGGTTTTGTCTTTCGCTGCTGTTACGACCAGCGCTCCGGGTCCCTGCTCCTCCCCGGAGCGCTCACCTCCGGCATTCAACTCCGCTGACCGGGAGCGCTGCATTAGTGTCACCGGCGGGGATGCGACCCGCGTAGCTGGACGCGCCCGCCCCCGGCTCGTATCCCAATCCCCTCAATTGTCCCGTCCTCCGTCGGCTCAGTCCCGGCACGCGCGGCCCCGCTCCCTAGGGCGCGCGTGCCGGCTCTCTGAGATTTAAAGGGCCAGTGCACCATTGATTGGCGCCTGGCCCAATCAGTACTCACACCTGTGTCCTCACTATAAAAACCCACTTTGCCTTCCTGGCATCGCCGGATCTTGTTGCCTCAGTGCCAGTGAAAGCATTTCTTGTGTATGTTCCAAGCCAGTGTTCCAGAGCCTCTGCCGTTGCCCCTGACTACGATCCTTGCTGCCTGCCCTGACCTTCTGCTACGTCCGACCTTGCTCTTGCCTAATCCCTTGTACCGCGCCTGTCTCAGCCGTCAGCTGGGGTTGAGTCGCTATCGGGTGGAACGACCTGGGGGTTACCTGCCGCTGCAAGTCCATCCCACTTTGCGGCGGGCTCTGGTGAAAACCAGTAACCCCTTAGACTCCGTTCCCCTGGTACGGCCCACGTCATCACCCCACTGACACAGAGGATCAACCACCAGTATCCTCACTGTATACCCATCTGGACTCTGACAGCTGCATTGAATAGCATGTAAGCATCTGTTTTTTTAATGGTTTTTACTTCTTTTTTTAAACTGGCACAAGGGGGGGGGGTATGGTCTACCTAAATACCCACATACATACCCGCCTGCCTAACTACATGCCTGGCTACATAACTACCTACCGGCATTCCTGGCTACCTAACTACTTAGCTAGCTGCCTAACTACCTGGCTACTTAACTTTCTACATATGCAGACAAATAAGAAAAACAGCACAACCCGTTAGTTAGTAATGTCCATAGGTAGGTGCACACGGAACTTAATGCCCAAGTCAAGGTCCCATACACTTCAGACAGAGTGAATGATCTCTCCACAGCACCCTGCTGTGGAGAGATTATTCTTACTAACTTTCTACATACCTAGCTACCTCTCTACCTACCTGCCTACTCAACTTGCTACCTACCTATATACCTGGCTACCTAACTCCCTAGATAGCTACCTGACTACATAACTACCTACCTACATATCTGGTTATTTAACAACCAAGCTACATACCTGTCTACCTAACTAACTAGCTAGCTACCTGTCCACCTACCTACATGCCTGGCTACCTAACTACCTAGTTAGCTACCTACATACCTGGCTACCTAACACCATAGCTAGCTACTTGGCTACCTAACTTATTTACCTACATACTTGCCTATCTAACTACCTAGCTAGCTGCCTACCTATATACCTGACTACTTACATACTTGGCTAGTTTCTTACCTACATACTCGGCTACCTAGTTAGCTACCTACCTGGCTACCTACCTACCGGACCTTTTACTGTGACGGACACCAAGGAGGGCATTATAAGAAATTCACAATGTTCAAGAGTTCTTAAGCATGTGCGTAGGAAAATCCTGTAAACCTTCAACATGGTGGCTGCTTTTTTCAGACAGCTCCCTGAGGGTTATAAGGAAAAAAAATCATGGGCAGGGGGGTGACACCATTTTCTATCAGCCCAGGTGACACCAACATAACTACACCGCTTGTATCTGTGAGGTGTAACTGCAGTGTGTCCATTTACTTAAAGGGGAACTAAAGTGGAAACAAGTAGAAAACAAATGTTTTCAAATCAACTGGTGCCTCAACGTTAAACAGATTTTTAAATTACTTCTATTAAAATATCTTGATCCTACCAGTACTTATCAGCTGCTGTTTAAAACAGAGACATTTGTGAATTTCTTTTCTGTCTGAAAAGAGTGCTCTCTGCTGACACCTCTGTCCATGTCAGGAACTCTCCATATTAGAATAATATCCCCATAGAAAACCTCTCCTGCTCTGGACAGTTCCTGACACAGACAGAGGTGGCAGCAGAGAGCACTGTTGTCAGACTGGAAATAACTTCACAAATTTCTCTGTAGTTTATGTATAGTATGCAGCAGCTGATAAGTACTAGAAGGGTTAAGATTTTCAAATAGAAGTGATTTACAAATCTGTTTAACTTTCTTGCACCAGTTGATTTGTGTCCCCCTTTAAGTTCACTTAATGTAGTCTGTTTCCCGAACTTTGGTTGGTTATTTTATAATTTCATCTGTTCACTTCCCCTCTATTGTAAAGTGCTGCAACATATGTTGGCTCTGTATAAATAAAGCTTATTATATATATGTGTTTACATTGCATGCTTGACCATGGATTTATGGATGAGTAAGTGTACGTTTGACCTTAGATACCTGCACTAGTAAATGTACTCCTGACCCTGACTTTCTGGATGAGTGAGTAGACACCTGACCCTGAATGTCTTGTATTAAACCTATAATAATGTTGTGCCAATATGCCACATCAGATGTAAAATACATTCATCTTCAAAATATCACAATGTTCATAAAAACATATCAGACACAAACAGAAGAACATTGACATTCATGCATTGGAATTTCAACAACTTATAATCAGTATACAGAGTCTGAAGTGATATAGAAATACACAATAGTTTATATGCATAAAAGTGACTCACCTGTGGTTATATGCATATATTTGTTATATGTAACAGTGGTGGTGGCAGTAAACTTAATCTGTAATGCTAGGCCTATACTTTTCTAGACTTTATGGTAACATGCAAGTCACCATTTTTTTCCACACAGTATAAAGTGAAAAATTCCAACAATGTTTTTCAGTTTGTTTTCAAGACATTGAGTTATAGTTTACTTAAACCTCCCATCATAAAGTGCTGTAATATGCCCTAAGTTGCCAGCAATGTGACCAGGTCTATCTAATTTATTTTTCACACATACATATATTTTTACACTTGTTATTTGGCCATAAATAAACCTAAAATTAGTCCCTGCCTGGGTAAAGCAGATTTGGTGAGTGTGTGAGTGCAAGCAATATTTTCAAGCACCTTATGCTTGTTTCCTGTCTGCCTATATCACACTATAAGCATTGTGTCTGTTTCAGGGATGCAGAGACAGACACAGCCCATCTGCACTTAAACCTTTAACGACGCAGGACGTAAATGTACGTCCTGGTGATGTGGTACTTAACGCACCAGGACGTACATTTACGTCCTGCGCATAACTGCGGGCATCGGAGCGATGCCGGCATCATGCGCGGCAGGTCCCGGCTGTGGATCGCAGCCAGGGACCCGCCGGTAATGGCAGACACCCGCGATCCCGCGGATGTCCGCCATTAACCCCTCAGATGCCGTGATCAATACAGATCACGGTATCTGCAGCATCGTGATCACTTAACAGGATGATCGGATCGCCCGCAGCGCTGCCTTCCCACAGACCAGAGCAGAAGATGACCAATAACCCTGATCAGTGCTATGTCCTATACATAGCACTGAACAGGATTAGCAATCGAATGGTTTCTATAAATAGTCCCCCATGGGGACTATAAGAGTGTAAAAACGTAAATTGTCCTATTTTCCCTATTTTACCCCCAAAAAGTGTAAAAAGATTATTTTATACACATATTTGGTATCACCGGGTGCGTAAATCCGTACTATTAAAATAAAATGTAAATGATCCTGTACGGTGAACGGCGTGAACGTAAAAAAAAAAAGTCCAAAATAGCTGCTTTTTTATATCATTTTATTCCCCAAAAAATTAATAAAAAATGTAATAAAAGTTTTGTATAAGCAAATATGGTATTAATAAAAATTACAGATCACAGCGCAAAAAATTAGCCCTCATACCACCGCTTATACGGAAAAATGAAAAAGTTATAGGTCTTCAAATTAGGGGGATTTTAAACGTACTAATTTGGTTAAAAAGTTTGCGATTTTTTTTTAAGCGCAACAGTAATAGAAAAGTGTATAATCATGGGTATCATTTTAATCATATTGACCCAGAGAATAAAAAACACATGTCATTTTTACCATAAATTGTACGGCGTGAAAACAAAACCTTCCAAAATTTGCAAAATTGCGTTTTTCTTTTTAATTTCCCCACACAAATAGTATTTTTTTTGGTTGCGCCATACATTTTCTGGTAAAGTGAGTGATGGCATTACAATGGACAACTGGTCGCGCAAAAAACAAGCCCTCATACTAGTCTGTGGATGAAAATATAAAAGAGTTATGATTTTTTGAAGGGGAGGAGGAAAAAACGAAAGCGTAAAAATAAGTCCTTAAGGTCCAAATGGGCTGAGTCCTTAAGGGGTTAAAGGGGTACTCCGGTGCAAAACAATTTTTATAAATCAAATGGTGCCTGAAAGTTAAACAGATTTGTAAATTACTTCTATAAAAAAATCTTTACCCTTCCAGTACTTTTTAGCAGCTGTATGCTACAGAGGAAATTATTTTCTTTTTGAATTTCTTTTTTGTCTTGTCCACAGTGCTCTCTGCTGACACCTAACACCCGTATCAGGAACTGTCCAGAGCAGGAGAATGGGTTTGCAATGGGGATTTTCTCCTGCTCTGGACAGTTCCTGATACGGGTGTTAGGTGTCAGCAGAGAACACTGTGGACAAGACAACAAAGAAATTCAAAAAGAAAAGAATTTCCTCTGTAACATATAACTGCTAAAAAGTACTGGAAGGGTAAACAGTTTTTTTTTATAGAAGTCATTTTCAAATCTGTTTAACTTTCTGGCACCAGTTGAATAAAAAAAAAATGTTTTCCACTGGAGTACCCCTTTAACCTGTTGGGGACTAAGGGCATACAGTTACGCCCTTGCTCCCTGGTACTTAAGGACCAAGGGCGTACCTGTAAGCCCTTAGTCCCCAAAAGGTTAACCCCTTAAGGACACATGATGTACTGGAACGTCATGTGCCCGCTCCCGATCTATAACGCGGGGCCATGGCGTGGCCCCCCATCATAGAGGGTCGGGCCAGGCATCTAACAACGGCCAGGACCCGTGGCTAATAGCGCGCTGCATTGATCACGCGCCATTAACCCTTTAGACGCGGCGTTCAAAGTTGAACGCCGCGTCTAAAGTGAAAGAGAAAGTTTGCTGGTTAGCTCAGTGGGCTGTTCGGGATAGCCGCGGCGAAATTGTGGCATCCCGAACAGCTTACAGGACAGCAGGAGGGTCCCTACCTGCCTCCTCGCTGTTCAATCGCCGAATGACTGCTCAGTGCCTGAGATCCAGGCATGAGCAGTAAAGCGGCAGAATCATCGATCACGGGTTTCCTATGAGAAACCAGTGATCAATGTAAAAGATCAGTGTGTGCAGTGTTATAGGTTCCTATGGGAGCTATAACACTGCAAAAAAAAAAAGTGAAAAAAAAAGTGAAAATCATTTAACCCCTTCCCTATTAAAAGTTTGAATCACCCCCCTTTCCCCCCCCCAAAAAAACACAGTGTAAATAAAAATAAACATATATGGTATCGCCGCGTGTGGAAATGTCCTAATTATAAAAATATATAGTTAATTAAACCACACGGTCAATGGCGTGCGCGCAAAAAAATTCCAAAAATGAATAAAAAGTCCTATCAATGCAAAAATGGTGCCGCTAAAAACTTCAGATCACGGCGCAAAAAATTAGCCCTCATGCCGCCCCATACGCGCAAAAATAAAAAAAGTTATAGGGGTCAGAAGATGACAATTTTAAACTTATTAATTTTCCTGCATGTAGTTATGATTTTTTCCAGAAGTACGACAAAATCAAACCTATATAAGTAGGGTATCATTTTAATTGTATGTACCTACAGAATAAAGACATGGTGTCATTTTTACCGAAAAATGTACTACGTAGAAACAGAAGCACCCAAAAGTTACGAAACAGCGTTTTTTTTTCAATCTTGTCTCACAATTATTTTTTTTTCCATTTTGCCATAAATTTTTGGGTAAAATGACTGACGTCATTACAAAGTAGACTTAGTGGTGTAACAAATAAGCCATCATATGGATCTTTAGGTACAAAATTGAATGAGTTATGATTTTTTTAAGGCAAGGAGGAAAAAACGAAAATGGAAAAACCCTTGGCCCTTAAGGGGTTAAAGGGGTACTCTGGTGGAATTTTTTTTTTTAAATCAACTGGCGGGGACCGGGATGCCTGTTGAAATCATTCAGCAGGCACCCCGTGCAGACCCCTGGGGGTGTCCTGAGACAATTCAGATCGGCGATTTGCAGTGATTCCAGGCTGATCGGGTCCCTGATGACCCCATAGGGATGATATGAGCTGTCAGAGACAGTCCCGATCATCCTAAAGGATAGGAGAGAGATGACAGGGGTGCCACCTGCTCCTTTCCCCTGCCATTGGTCGGTTAGGACTGACCGACCAATGGCAGTTGGGAGCGGGGAGGGGGTAAAGTTGATATTCCCGCTCTGCTCGCCCCTGGATGTCTGGGCAGAGTGTGGGAAGATTGTGGGGGGTGGGTGCCGGAGCAGCGAGGGATCGGCGATCGTGGGGGGACCGGCGGCAGGCAGCCGTGTGACTTGTGGCAGTAAGGAGGTGGTGGCAGAGGCAGCGGTGGAGGCAGCAGTGAAGATCAGTGGTAAGTGATCTTCACTTCTGCCTTCTAAGAGTTGCCAAACTACACCTCCCAGCATGTCCAGACAGCCAAAGGGTGGGCGAGGACCATTGTTACTGGCCCTCCCCAGCCTAAATAAAGCTAGCCTGTTACCGCCTAGGCCCAGGAGCGCCATTTTTGACGATCCGGCCCTGTTGGTGCCAGCTCTTCCTGGAACCCCTGTGGCGGTGGGTACTGAGGTAATAATTGGGGGTTAGCACTAGCTGTTTTGGGGGCTAACCTTAAGCCCTGGCCTAGTAATAGATTATGTCTACAAGACGCCTTCCACTACTAAGCCTGGAAATTCAATTACAAAAAAACACAACATATTGAAAACATTTTTATTTAAAAAAACACCTACTCACAACCCTCGTTAACCCTTATATTGACATAAAAAAAAACGCTGTTCATCGTCGCAATCCACAAAATCTGACATAGTCCTCTGCATTCAAGTATCTAAATTTCGAAGAAAAAAAAAGTTTAGTGAATTTTTTAGTTTCTGACAAAACACAGGAAAAACCTGGGACAGTTTTTCTGGCGTTTTTTTATGATGGACAAAAAACCACAATGGAATCCTGGCCTCAAAGCAATAGAACAAAATCCCTACGTCCACTTTTCCTGTGAGGTAGAGAAGGAGTGTACGGTAGAGCGAGGGGGGGGGGGGCGTTTCTATATTTGCGCAAGATTTATCATAGGACATACACAGCCTTAGTACATTCTGAGCAAGAGTGTACAATAGACAAGAAGTGTAAAGGGGTAGAACTGTGTCTACAATAGACACATATTAATGAATCCCCCCCAGTGTCCAAATAAATAAGCTTAATCAAATTACAGACAACATGATGTAGAAAATTCAAATTTTATTAAACATGATAAAGTTACATCCAAAAAGTACTCATAAAAACTTTTACACAGATAGACTACATTAAAATCCATGGGGGAGACAGTAATTTCATATGAAATCAAATTTGCATGATCAAATAATATAGGTCAAAGTTTTGTAGCAACAGCAAGGGGTTAGGCTGCATTCACACCACGTTTTTGCAATACAGTTCCAGTATACGTTTTCTACGTGAAAACCGTATGTATCTGTATTGGAAAACGTATGCATTGACTTTCCATTGAAAGCCGTATGACAAAAGATGCATCAGGTTGTGTCCGTTTTGCATCCTGTACGGTTTTGTCAGGTTTTTTTCCTGTACCCAAAACCATAGTCTACCACGGTTTTAGGTCTGGTTGAAAAACTGTATTAAACCGTATACGTTTTTTTTTAAACATGGGAGTCAATGGGAACTGTACAGAACTGTATGTGCATACAGTTCCATACGGTTTTCACCATACGGTTTTTTACTTTGAACAGTTTTTTTTCTCGGAATTTCCATCAAACAAGTAAAACTTTATTCAAAATGGAGTGAAAAGTTAAAAACGTATACGTTTTTTTCTTAAAAAACGGATGCAACCCAATGTTAGTTTTCAAACCGTATACGGTTTTTAACTGTATACGGGTTAAAATTTGTACACACGTTTTGATACAGTTTAGTCAGGTTTTGAGGAATCCGTTTTTCCTCAAAAACCTGATACGGGAACATTATTGCAAAAATGTGGTGTGAATGCACCCTTAATAGGATGCCAAAACACCAACTAATGAAAATTTATGCTATAGAATATGTGCACTTGATACCAGTGTCTTTCAAAACAGCATAGTAACTGTTGGGAGTTATAGCCCCCTAGTTAGAGGCAGCATGTTATTGTATAGAAAGCATCAAGATCACAGTATTTCACATAAGAAGAAATAGCAGCTAGTTAATAGATAAAGAGCATCATAGTAAGATATTGCATCATAATAGACAAATCCTAAGTATCCAATAAGTGCAAGGCAACCAAAATATTCAATAAAGGAACTGATACTGTAATGAAAAATATGTTCAGACTATGCTGAATAGCCAACCCAATGCAGCATGTAGCATAATTGGCTCCCACACCTCACCCTCCAACAAGTTTCGTCTCTGCTTTGTCCCGGAGCTGTGAGGTGGGGGAACGGTGTGTGTCTTAAATACCTGTGGGGTTTAATGATTGCCAATGACTGTGCAGGCACCATTACTGTGCCCTTCCTGCATGCCGCACGCCCTCCGCCCTGGCCGGAGCCATGGAAACAGGCGCCGATGAGGGCGCACTAATCGGACTCATCGGACCCTGGTTACGTGGTCCCGCACCCAGACGGAGCTGCACAATATCCGCCGCCATCTTAGTGATGGGAAACATTCCCTTCACTGGTTGCAATATAAAGAGACGATTTGCAGCAATGGTGGGACCTTATAATACAACACAACTGGGTCATGTGTGTTACGCCGAGCGCTCCGGTTCCCCGCTCCTCCCCGGAGCGCTCCCAGCGTTCTCCTTTTTTGCAGCGCCCCGGTCAGACCCGCTGACCGGGAGCGCTGCGATAATGTCCCTAGCCGGGATGCGTTTCGCGATGCGGGACGCGCCCGCTCGCGGGTCGCATCCCGGCCCGCTTACCAGACTCGTTCCCCATCTGTGCTGTCCTGGTGCGCGTGGCCCCGCTCCCTAGGGCGCGCGCGCGTCGGCTCTCTGCGATTTAAAGGGCCAGTGCGCAACTGATTGGCGCCTGGTTTTAATTAGTGTGTTCACCTGTGCACTTCCCTATATTACCTCACTTCCCCTTCACTTCCTTGCCGGATCTTGTTGCCATTGTGCCAGTGAAAGCGTTCCTTGTGTATCCCAAACCAGTGTTCCAGACCTCTTGCTGTTGCCCCTGACTATGATCCTTGCTGCCTGCCTTGACCTTCTGCTACGTCCGACCTTGCTCTTGCCTAATCCCTTGTATCGCGCCTATCTCAGCAGTCAGAGAGGTTGAGCCATTGCCGGTGGATACGACCTGGTTGCTACCGCCGCTGCAGGACCATCCCGCTTTGCTGCGGGCTCTGGTGAATACCAGTAGCAACTTAGAACCGGTCCGCCGGCACGGTCCACGCCAATCCCTCTCAGACACAGAGGATCCACCTACAGCCTGCCGAATCCTGACAATGTGTATGTTGAGAATGTGTGTGATAAATACGTTTGATGTGTAAAATGAGAATGATAGTGTTGGTGTGAAGAATTGTGAGTGTGTGTGAAGAATCAGCGTTAATAAGAATGTGAAAATTAAATGTGATGAAATTAAACTAGTGTAGAGTAGTGTGAATAAAAACTAATAATCTATGAATATAAATCTAAAACATATATAACTAGAAAATATTTGGGCATCCTATTAACCCCTTGTTGCTGCTACAAAACTTTGACCTATATTATTTGATTTGATATGAAATTACTGGCTCCTCTTCGGATTTTTATGCAGTCTATCTGTGTAAATGTTTTTATGGGTAATTTTTGGGTGTAACTTTATCATGTTTAATAAAATTTGAATTTCCTACATCATGTTGTCAATAATTTGATTAAGCTTATTTCCTTGGACATTTTGGCGACAATGTTTAGTTTTATATATTTTATTTTGTCCATGATAAGAGCCCAATAGGGTTTAATTGGAACCACTGCCACGTCAGCTTCTGGCATGACTATATATATATATATATATATATATATATATATATATATATATATACATACATACATATATATACATATATATATATATATATATAGTCATGCCAGAAGCCGACGTGGCAGTGGTTCCAATTTAACCCTATTGGGCTCTTATTATGGACGAAATAAGCGTTTAATGGTAGCCAGGGAACTGATTCAGTGGAATCATCCTTGGTGAATTAGAATTTTCTAAGCATATACGCTGTGTGTGATCATACCCTAACACAAGTCAGAGCTGCCATGTAAGGGTAAGTTGTAAAAAAAAAAAAAACTTCCAAAAATGCAGGCAATGCTAAGCATTTAGTAAAGGATTTTGGCGGGATGGACCAGAGTTTATGGCTGACATTTATCATTGTCTTTAGACAGTTTTTTGTGCCTACAAAAGGAGCAGAAAAGGTGCAAGAATATAGTGATTCAAAACAATTTTATTTGATTTTTTTTAAGTTAAAATTTTAGTTTTTAAATATATTAATTATAACAAAAATTCTTTACACTGGACTTCAATGGTAGAGTTTGTGTGTCTGGACTGCTTTTATAGGTATTTAATCTAGGTATCCTATTTAGGTATCTTATTTGAGAAAGGGCAACGTAGGTCTTTAAAACACATTATATATATGTATTGCACATTCTAGATCTGGTGTCAATTTTACCTTACTGGCTTTTTGTTGTGGGGCCTATGCTTTTAGAACATGTCTGAATAAAAGTTATATTTTAAGTGTGTACCCCCTTGAGATTACATTATATATACAGTTTTAATATTTTTAGAAACCCTAAGTAGAGACACTCATTGCTCTTGGCTTTGAAATATTAATCTGGAGCTCGATCCACCAAGAAAAGTCTTTCAAAACGTATTTTGTTTCTTCTATATACATATTGTAAAACAAAAATGATTCTCTGGCCGATAAATGATCTGATGGACAGTTTTGTTCAGCAATAAGCAGTTTAGTACAGGGAATACTTTATTGGTGATTTGTTGAACAAGGTTTTCTTTGTAGTTTAGACACTCATAAATAAGGCTGTTCTTCTCCTTTAAAAATGTACATAATACCAGATATACTCTACAGTGTTGTATAAATGTATATATATATATATATATATATATATATAGTGGACAAAATGACTATTTTATATAAACAGTACATAAGATAGGATAGGGCAACGGCTCTCAAGTACTGAGTTGAAAAACTTCATACTTCAAGGACATCAAGCCATAAGAACGAAGGAGCAGAGGAACAGGACAGAAGCAGTGTGGGACTGTGAAATGGTCGTCATCCCGTTCCTCGCTCCTTTGTTCTTATGGTTGATGCCCTGGAATACAGAAGATTGAAGTTGAGGGCCGTTGCCCTATTCTATCTTGTGTACTAGCTTATGTTCAAGCTTATATAAAATAGTCTCTTAGTCCACTTTATATATTCTATCTATGTACTGCTTTTCACAAAAGACTGATCTATAAGGGCTACAGAGCACCTAATCATCTGTGGTTTGCAGCATGGATGGATTCTTAGCCAAACACATAGGTGTGCAAGTGTTTCATAATCAGTAGTGCCGACCTCGTATTCTCTTGGGACTATTTTAGATAAGTAAAAGTGTAGCATAAGAGAGATTCAGAAGAGATTTTAGTTCTAACAATCTTAGGTCTCCTCTTGCACACTTTTGTTTGTCAGAAAGCTAAAGCATAGAAGACATGCATATAAAATAGTTTCTTATACATGTGTATGGTTGTCAGCATTTCTTCAGGGTAAGATTTAATTAATGATAGAAATTAGACAACAGAACACTAGTGGATGTTTAGCTATATTGTTTAGACATTTTTCACATAATTATGATATACAGTATCTGTCAGATTTAATAGAATATAACAGCTTTTACATCCAATACAAATTATAGGTAAAGGAAAAACATGCCTGACCTCTCTAACCTTGCATTGTTACACAGGCGAATATTAGCAAATTGGAAATGATGTAGAATGACACAGTGCCATCTGCTGGTTTTCCGTACATACACAGCATTGACAAATATAACATCAGATTTATTGCTGATATTTTTCCCATTCTTTTAATACACTGCTCAAAAAAATTAAGGGAACACTTAAACAACACCATGTAACTCCAAGTCAATCACACTTCTGTGAAATCACACTGTCCACTCAGGAAGCAACACTGATTGACAATCAATTTCACATGGTGTTGTGCAAATGGAACAGACAACAGGTGGAAATTATAGGCAATTAGCAAGACACTCCCAATAAAGGAGTGGTTCTGCAGGTGGTGACCACAGACCACTTCTCAATCCCTATGTTTCCTGGCTGATGTTTTGGTCACTTTTGAATGCTGGTGGTGCTTTCACTCTTGTGGTAGCATGTGGTAGCATGAGACGGAGTCTACAACCCACACAAGTGGCTCAGGTAGTGCAGCCAAAGGATGGCACATCAAGGCGAGCTGTGGCAAGAAGGTTTGCTGTGTCTGTCAGCGTAGTGTCCAGAGCATGTAGGCACTACCAGGAGACAGGCCAGTACATCAGGAGACATGGAGTAAGCCATAGGAGGGGAACAACCCAGCAGCAGGACTGCTGCCTCCGCCTTTGTGCAAGAAGGAGCAGGAGGAGCACTGCCAGAGCCCTGCATAATTACCTCCAGCAGGCCACAAATGTGCATATGTCAACTCAAGCGGTCAGAAACAGACTCCATGAGGGTGGAATGAGGGCCCAATATCCACAGGTGGGGGTTGTGCTTACAGCCCAACACCTTGCAGGACATTAGGCATTTGCAAAAGAACACCAGGATTGGCAAATTCGCCCTGTGCTCTTCACAGATGAAGGCAGGTTCACACTGAGCACGTGTGACAGAGTCTGGAGACGCAGTGGAGAATGTTCTGCTGCCTGCAACATCCTCCAGCATGACCGGTTTGGCGGTGCGTCAGTAAGGGTGTGGGGTGGCATTTCTTTGGGGGGCCGCACAGCCCTCCATGTTCTTGCCAGAGGTAGCCTGACTGCCATTAGGTACAGAGATGATATCCTCAGACCCCTGAGACCATTCGCTGGTGTGGTTGGCCCTGGGTTCCTCCTAATGCAAGACAATGCTAGACCTCATGTGGCTGGAGTGTGTCAACAGTTCCTGCAAGAGGAAGGCATTGATGCTAAACTGGCCCGCCCGTTCCCCAGACCTGAATCCGATTGAGCATATCTGTGACATCATGCCTCGCTCCATCCACCATGCACCACAGACTGTCCAGGAGTTGGTGGATGCTTTAGGCCAGGTCTGAGCAGAAAGAAGAACATCCGCCACCTCATCAGGAGCATGCCCAGGCATTGTAGGGAGGTCATACGGGCACGTGGAGGCCACACACACTACTGAGCCTCATTTTGACTCATTTTAAGGACATTACATCAAAGTTGGATCAGCCTGTAGTGTGGTTTTCCACTTTGATTTTGAGTGTGACTCCATATCCAGACCTCATGGGTTGATAAATTTGATCCCCATTGATAATTTTTGTGTGATTTTGTTGTCAGCACATTCAACTATGTAAAGACAGAAGTATTTCATACGATGAATTCATTAATGCAGATCTAGGATGTGTTATGTTAGTGTTCCCATTATTATTTTGATCAGTGTATATAGCTCTCATTTACAATTGGATTTATGTATAAACTGTGTTAAAAGAAAGTATGGTAAAATGTATTTCACTGAAGTTCTTAATGTTGTGTGCCAGAATGCACCAACAGTCAATACTTTCAGCCAGGGCCAGCAGTTCATCGGGCACATCAGCCACCGGGTCGGTCCAGGATGCATTCAACTATAAGTGTGCATTAATGACGTTCCTATATTTAAATGGTTTCTCGCTCTGTCAATCATTCTTGTGACTGCTCGCATTGCATTATGTCTCAGGTGTGAATGGGAAGCAGGTCTCTTAAATTTGGTGTTATCGCTCTTACACTCTCTAACACCGGTCACTGGAACTTCAACATGGGAGCTCATTGCAAAGAACTCTCTATGGATCTAATAAAAAAGAAGTGAAACAAATTGGTCTGCATGGCTGTAGTCCCAGAAGAAGCCTCTTCTAAAGATGATGCACAAGCAAGCCTCCAGTTTGCTGAAGACAAGCAGATTAAGGAAATGGATTACTGGAATATGTCCTGTGGTCCAATAAAACCAAGATAAAATTTGTTTCAGATGGTGTCAAGCGTGTGTGACAGCAACCAGGTGAGCAGTACAAAGACAAGTGTGTCTTGCCTACAGTTACTAGCACAAAGGCCCAAAAGGGTCTTGCAAAACTCTTTCTTTGACTCCCTAACCCATAAAATGTAACTTTTATTTTATCCAGATAAAGGAAAAATAAAAATGTATTCGTGTATCATCTGATTGAGAGGTACCTCCACCTATCATCCTAGCAGAGAGACAAAATTTGATACCTAATTGGGCAAGAAAATAACACTCTCTACACTATATTTAGACAGCGATTGTTTGTTGCACAAAGTGCACTCCAGCATCTTTAATAAAGCTACAGAGTAGCTATCAGGAGCATGATACAAAGAACTGGTGCTACGTAATTCATTGACTGGTGTTTCCTGAACATTTTACCGCATAAATCACTTGATACACGATTTAATATTTATTAATATTTCCTTTACCCGGATGAAATATGACATTATGACATAGTGGGTATAACAGAGACACGGTTGGATGATAGCTAAAATTGGGCGGTCAATATGTAGGGTTATAGTCTATTCAGGAAGGATCAGACAAAATGGAAAGTTGGAGTTTGTCTTTACGTAAAGTACAATCTTAAGGCCGCACTGCAGGAGGATATACGGGAGGGAAACGATAATGTGGAGTCATTACGGGGAAGAATTATATGGAGATAAAAATTTAAAAAATTCTGATAGGGGTTTGCTATAAGTCACCAAACATAATGGAAGAGCCAGAAGATCAATTACTGAGGCAAATAAACAAGGCAGCAAATCAGAATGAGGTGATAATAATGGGGGACTTTAACTATCCTGATATAAATTGGGAGACTGAGACGTGTGAATCTCGTAAAGGAAACAGGTTTCTGACTATAGCTAAAGACAATTATCTGTCCCAAATGGTGCAGGGCCCGACCAGAAGGGGCACCCTACTAGACTTAATATTAACCAACAGACCTGACAGAGTAACTAATGTGCAAGTAGAAGGATACCTAGGAGATAGTGATCATAATATAATACATTATAACTTGTCCTGCAATAGGGGAATCTCACGAGGAGCCACAAAAACGATGAACTTTAAGAAGGCAAAGTTTGATCAAATCAGAGAAGCCCTTAATATAAATTGGGATAATGTCCTGAAAAAAAAAATACTGACACTAAATGGGAGACTTTTAAAAATAAATTCAATTCTCACTGTAAGATGTATATACTTTATGGGAATAAAAGGGTCAGGTATAGGAGAAAACCAATGTGGGTGAATAAAAATGTTAAAGGGGCAATAAATTACAAAACGAAAGCATTTAAATTACTAAAACAGGACGGCCATGAAGAAGCATTAAAAAGCTACAGAGAAAAATGTAAAATATGTAAAAAACAGATAAAAGCCGCAAAAGTAGAGACAGAAAGACTCATTGCCAAAGAGAGTAAAACTAACCCCAAAATGTTCTTTAACTATATAAATAGCAAAAAGGTTAAAAATGAAAGTGTTGACCCTTTAAAAAATGATGAGGAAAAAATGATGGACAGGGATCAGGAAAAAGCAAATATATTAACCCCTTAAGTACGCATGGTTTTTCCATTTCGACATTTTCATTTTTTTCTCATCACCTTCTAAAAATCATAACGCTTTAAATTTTGCACTTAAAATTCCATATTATGGCTTATTTTTTGCACCACCAATTCTACTTTGCAGTGACATTAGTCCTTTTAGCAAATTATACATTGCGTTTCTGCGCAGTGCATTTTTTGGTAAAAATGACATCTTATCTTTATTTTGTAGGTCCATACGGTTAAAATGATACCCTACTTATATAGGTTTGATTTTTTATTACTTCTAAAAAAAAAATCATAACTACATGCAGGAAAATGTATACTTTTAAAATTGTCATTTTCTGACCCCTATAACCTTTTTTTTTGTTTTTCCGCGTACAGGCCGGTATGAGGGCTAATTTTTTGCACTGTGATCTGAAGTTGTTATCGGTAACATTTTTATACTGATCTGATTTTTTGAGCACTTTTATTTATTTTTTCATGATATAAAAAGTGACCAAAAATACGCTATTTTTTATTTTTTATTGACCGTGCGGTTTAAATAATGATACATTTTTATAGAATATTTTTATAGTATATTTAAATTTTTTTTTTTTAAATGGGAAAAGGGGGGTGATTCTTACTTTTATTAGGGAAGGGTTTTTTCACACTTTTTTTTTTTTTTTTTTGCAGTGTTATAGCCCCCCCCCCCCCCCCCAAGTGGCTATTACACTACACACACACTGATCTGCTACACAGATCATTGCTGTGCAATGACACGGTAAAGATCAGTGTTATCGGCAGTCGATTGCTCAAGCCTGGATTTCAGGCTTGGAGCAATCAATCACCAATCGGACGCGACAGTTGCAGGTAAGGGGAACTCTGCTCAAGTTCTAGCTGATTGGGACATTGCGATTTCCCCGCGATGGTCCCGATCAGCCGGACTGAGCTGCCGGGAAGCTTCCACTTTCATTTTAGACACGGCGATCAACTTTGAATGGGTTAATAGCGCGTTATATACCAGGACCCGGCGTAGTGCGTACAGGTACACCCTGCATCCTTAAGAGGTTAAACACATTCTTCTGCACTGTATTCATAGAGGAAAATGAAATTCCAGGTGAAATACAGAGAGATAAGGTAAACTCCCCAGTACAGGTCACCTGTCTAACAGGAAGAAGTACAGTGCTACCTACAAAAAATTTTAATAGACAAATCACCAGGTCTAGATGGCATTCCCCCCCCCTGTGTTCTAAACAAATTAAGCAATGTAATAGACAGACCCCTATTTTTAATTTTTTAATATTCGAGGACTCTATAGTGACAGGGTTGGTTCCCCAGGCCTGTTAGTTTAACCTCCGTTGTATGTAAATTGTTTGAGGGTTTTCTAAGAGATGCTATTTTGGAATATCTTGATAAAAATAAATGTATGACCCCTTGTCAGCATGGATTTATGACGGTCCTGTCAAACTAACCTAATCAGCTTTTAAGAGGAGGTGAGCTCCAGACTGGACCAGGGGGATTCGCTGGATGTTGTATATCTTGAGTTTTCCAAAGCATTTGATATGCAGCCACATAAAAGGTTGGTGCATAAAATGAGAAGGATCGGGCTGGGGGTAAATGTGTGCAAGTGGGTAAGTGATAGGAAACAGAGAGTGGTTATTAACCGGTTAAGGACGCAGGGCATACAGGTATGCCCCCATTCCCAAGTCCATAAGGACTGAGGGTGTACCTGTACATCCTGAGTCCTGTTACCGGGGCTTAAACCAGTCTCCCGAGCAGAGAACGCTTCAAACACTGTGGGTCCCAATTGCTATCAGTAGCCAGGGCCCAGGGTTAATGCCGGGCACCGTCGATAGGCATTAACCCTTTAGACACCGCGATCAAAGTTGAAAGTGAAAGTAAAACTATCATGGCAGCTCAGGGGAGCTAATCGGGACTATCAAGACAGAATTGCGATGTCCTAATCAGCTTACTGGATGACAGGAGGGTCCTCACCTGCCTCCTCATTGTCCAATCGGCAATCTACTGCTCCGAGCGTGCTCAGCAGGCTGGAGCTGCAGAACGCCGATGACAAAAAACAAAGTTAAAAGTGTTAAAAAAAACAAGAGAATAATTGCGAATAAGCCCTCCCCTTAATAAAAGTTAGAATAAACCCCCTTTTCCTATTTTTTTAATAAAATAATGTAATAAAAAAAATCATATGTTAGGGGGGCGTGGCTTGGCGCGCTGGCGGACGGACGTGTCCTTTGACTGCTCCTGCCCGGGCCGTCTGATTAAGGGCTAATTCACCATATTATGGAAGGCAGAAGACGCCAAAAGAAAAACCATCAGCTCCCTAAAGTCTCCGAGGATCCCCATCGCACGATTGAAGCATTTTTTCAGCCCGCACAGCGCAGCTACGCCGTGCGCTCAGAGGACCTGCCTGCCGGAGCCGCCATAACAGACAGCCCAGTGCCTGCGCACGCTTCCCCTGGAGGGGCTGTGTTCGCGGCGCAATTGCCGACTCACCTACCCATATCAGGCCCCGCTCCTACACGGCCCCACCAGTCGACAGGAGGACGGATCCAAGGTGCAGCACCCTCCACCATCGGGGTGCTGCGTGAAGGTACAGTTCCGCCGCTTGCCCGCACAGTCGCTATCCCGGGTGTTCAATAATGTCTCTACGGACTCTCCCCTCCCTCCCCTCCTTCCTGAAAGCGTATATATTTCAGTCATACCCAAGGAGGGTAAGGATCCTCTCCTTTGCCCTAGCTACCTACCAATATCCCTGATCAATGTGGACGCCAAACTGTTCGCAAAATTACTGGCCAACAGATTAGCAGAACATTTGGGCTCCCTTGTCCACCCTGATCAAGTGGGCTTTGTACGCGGCCGGGAGGCACGTGACAACACCCTGAGAGTCTTCTTGTCGATCCATCACGCACGGCGTAATGGAACCCCTCTCCTCCTCCTAGACGCGGAGAAGGCCTTTGATCGGGTGGACTGGGACTTTCTGACAGCAGCGCTCTCTCAACTGGGACTGGGAAAGCTGATGCTAGACAGGATCCTAGCTTTATACTCAAACCCCTCTGCCCAACTTCGTATAAACGGTCAACTTTCTGCCCCTTTCCCCATCAGAAATGGAACAAGACAAGGCTGTCCCCTATCCGCTCTCATATATGTTCTCTGTATGGAACACCTACTCACGGATATTAGACAGAACCCAGACATACGTGGCTTGTCGCTGGCCTCCTCCCAATACAAATGCTCAGCGTTTGCCGACGATCTCCTCTTATTTCTGACCTCCCCACTGATTTCCTTACCCTCACTTCATCCTCGCCTAGCTAGACATGTCTTGATTAGGCGTAAGCAGAAAGGGGGACTAGCGCTGCCTGACTTCACTTCTTATTATCTAGCCACCACTCTCACCAGACTACTAGACAGTTTCCATCACAGGGCAACTAAACAATGTATCTCTTTTGAAAGCGAAGCTTCGGGGATTGATGTCAAATCCATATTATGGCAACCAACCCACGTGATTCACAAACAGGGCCCCGCAGATATCCCCCCGATTGCAGCCTCCCTACTCACCGCATATAAGACGTACCTGAAGCGCACCCCCCTGCTGTCCCCAGCTGGCCCGCTTACCCCCTTGTTCGGTAATCCGACTTTTCCACCAGCTCAACACGTCACTTCGTTTTTATCCCTTCGCCGAGCAGATGCACCCACACTCCGAGATCTCATCTCGCCTGGGGGACTACGAACCCTCACAGACCTCCTCCAGGGCTCTCCACCATCTATACGCCATTCTTTTCAATACTCCCAACTGACTCACTATTACCATTCCCAGAAGGCCTGTCTGACTCTCCACAGAGATCTCACAGCCTTTGAGGAACTGTGTGTCTCCCACCCTCCTCCACATAAGTCGGTCAGTACCCTATACACCCTCCTACTGACGACCTCCACTACTGATCCCCTGCCCTTTTGCTCGGCCTGGGAAAGGGAACTAAACTGTCCCCTCTCCACAAACGACTGGACCCAAGCCTTCTCATGGTGCCACCGGTCCTCCACCTTGTGTAAAGCTCACTAAACCAACTACAAAATATTAAGGAGGTGGTACCGAGTTCCCTCCCTACTGTCTCGCATCTTTCCAATGGTTTTGGACACGTGTTGGCGGTGTGGTGGTCCGGGGGGCACCATGACTCATATTTGGCTGGACTGTCCGGCTCTCGACTCCTTCTGGTCCCAGGTCATCGAGGTAATATCTAAACTGACCTCTGTCCAAATACGTAAAGATCCGAAGCTGATGTTACTGTCTATGCATCCATCGTGCTGGCCTAAAACATCATTGAGACTCCTACACTTTCTCCTCTTAGCAGCCAGGACGGTGATCCCCAGGCTATGGAAATCTGATACCCCGCCTACACTTTCGTCCTGGCTTCGTGAGGTCTCCCATCGTATGGACAACTCCATCATATGGAACAACTCCTTGCGGACTCCCGTAACCACTTAGATAGGGTCTTTAGTATCTGGAGGCCCTGGACAGAGTTTATGTCCTCACCCGACTTTGAAACCCTACACTTACACTCTCATGACACTGCTCCACATCCCCGCTGACTTACTCTTACAGAGAACTGCCATCCTGGTGCCCGGTCACCGCCCCCAAACCCGTACGCGCTGACAAGTAACGTACTCCTAATCTCTAGACCTTCCCTTCCTCTCTTTGTCTTTCCCTCACCCCCCTCTAGCCCCTGAACTTCTCTTTATCTCCTCTTTCTCTCTCTATTTTTCCCCCTCTCCGCCTCCCATCTCTGTCCTCATGACTAATATGGCATTCCATGTCTACCCTTTAACTATGTCTGTTCATTACTCTTCTACAGCGAAGCAAGAGAGTGGTATAAGTGGTTGACCATTAGTTGGATGTAGTCACAAGAATACCATCCTCCACTTGTCTTATTGCATAGATCCCTAAGGACCCACTGTATTTTTCACATGTTTAGACTGTTCTCCATTTGTACTTTGACCCCCAATAGTCAGAGAATGTATCAGGTTAATGCTGTTATTCATTTTCCTGGGGTGGAACGGAATTTTTCTGTATTTTCTTGTGAAACTTTAATAAACTTTACTTGCCACGTGCATAAATGTCCAAACCAATAAAATATAAGGTTAGCTAAACCGCACGGTCGATGGTGTACACGTAAAAAACATACCAAAGTTCAAAATTGTGCACTTTTGGTCACTTCGTATACCATAAAAATATTAATAAAAAGCGATCAAAAAGTCCCATCAAAACAAAAATGTACCAATAAAAACTACAGACCATGGTGCAAAGAAATGAGCCTCATATAGCCCCGTATGTTGAAAAAATAAAAAAGTTACAGGGGTCAGAAGATGACAATTTTAAACATGCTAATTTTGGTGCATGTAGTTATAATTTTTTGAAAGTAGTAAAATAAATAAAACCTACAAAAATTGTGTATCCCTGTAACCGTATGGACCTAAAGAATAAAGATAATGTGTAATTTTTAACAAAAAGTGCACTGTGTAGAAACGGAATCCCTAAAAATTAGCGAAAGGGCTTTTTTTTTCATTTCGTCCCACAAATAATTGTTTTTTGCCGCAGATTATGTTTTAAAATAAGTAATGTCAATACAAAGTACAATTGGTGACACAGAAAACAAGCCCTCATATGGGTCTGTAGGTGCAAAATTGTAACACTTTATGATTTTTAGAAGTTGAGGAAGAAAAAAATAAAGTGCAAAAATGTAAATTGTTTTGAGTCCTTAAGTTGTCAGTTGTACTTATTCTTATTGGGTGACTATTACTAGTGGAGTACCACAGGGGTCAGTCTTGGGTCCTATTCTATTTAGTATATTCATTAAAGACCTTGTAGAGGGGTTGAATAGTAAAGTAGCAATCTTTGCAGATGATACTAAATTCTGTAAAGTGGTTAACACAATTGAGGACAGTGCACTGTTACAAATGGATCTGGATAGGTTGGAGGTTTGGGCTGGGAAGTGGCAGATGAGGTTCAACACTGACAAATGTAAGGTAATGCACATCTGGAGGAAAAATCCAGGCTGGGGTAATGTATTAGATGGGAGAATACTTGGGATGACTGATGTGGAAAAGGACTTGGGAGTCTAAGTTAACAGTAAATTTAGCTGTAGTGACCAGTGTCTGGCAGCTGCTGCCAAGGCAAATAAAATCATGGGGTGCGTCAATACGGGCATAGATTTCCATGACAAGGAAATAATTCTACCGCTGTACAAATCACTAGTCAGACCACACATAGAATACCGTGTACAGTACTGGGCACCAGTGTACAAGAAAGATGTAGTGGAGCCGGAGAGGGTTCAAAGACAGGCAACCAGGGTAATACAGGGAATGGGAGGACTACAGTACCCAGAAAGATTATCAGAATTAGGGTTATTTAGTTTAGAAAAAAGAAGGCTTAGAGGAGACCTAATAACTATGTATAAATATATCAGGGGACCGTACAGAGATCTCTCCCCTGATCTATTTATACCAGGGACTGTATCTATAACAAGGGGGCATCCTCTTCATTTAGGGTAAAGAAGGTTTCTACACCAGCACAGATGGGGGTTCTTAACTGTAAGAGCAGTGAGACTGTGGAACTCTCTCCTGCGGGGAGGTGGTCATTGAGAATTCTGTAAAAGAGTTCAAAAGGAGCCTGAATGCATGTTTGGAGACCACCTTCAAAGCGCTACTGCAGAGAGGACAAACATAACTTTAGCAGGGGAGAACTCAGTGGCCAGAGCACACATTAAGTAAGTGAACGCTTTATGGACTCCAGTTTACCCACACTATCACTCAGTGTATTGGGTTTAGTGTGGGTGAACTGGCTGACAGTTTTCCTTTAAACTTGGTAAGTGGGGGAGGACAATAAAGCAAATCAAGCAGAGGGGCAAACAGGTTAGAGAGGGATCAGGACATAATGGTGGCTGGAGAGGAGACCTGTGGAGGGAGGTTTACAGCAATGGAGAAGGAGATCTACATGTTACAAACCAGCGGTAAAAATAAATGTAGCCCAAATAACAAAAAAAAATAAATCCCATTAGCCCCAATAACTCAAAAAATACCATTAGTGAGATTGAATGTATAAAACTAGATGGAAATGTAAAGTGTATGTTCGCCAATGCAAGAAGTCTAGCAAGTGAAATGGGGGAGCTTGAGGCCTTGATACTGGAGGAACATATTGATATTGTTGGGGTCACTGAGACATGGCTGGACTCCTCACATGACTGGGCTGTCAATCTGCAGGGGTTAACATTGTTTTGCAAGGATAGGGTAAACAGGAAAGGTGGTGGAGTATGTCTATATGTTATATGTCTATATGTTATGAAAATCAGTGTGAACGAGGCCATAGCGTGTGATGATTCTGAGGATGTGAAATCCCTGTGGATAGAATTACAAAAGGAGGGAAATACTGAAAAGATAATTTTTGGTGTAATCTATAGACCCCCCCCCCCCCCCCCCAACACCAATGAGGAGATAGTTCAGCTGCATACACAAATAGAGAGGTCTGCACAGGCGGGTACAGTGGTAATAAAGGGAGATTTTAACTATCCAGATATTGATTGGGGTCAGGGTTTGGCTAAAACTACAAAGGGGAGAAAATTCCTAAATTTATAACAGGATAATTTTATGGGCCAGTTTGTGGAGGATGCTCTGTTGGATCTGGTAATTTCTAACACTGCAGAGCTGGTTGGGAATGTAACAGTGCATGAAAACTTTGGTAATAGCGACCACAATATAGGTACTTTTGGCTTGAAGTGTAGAAAACAAAGACAAGTTGGGTGGGCAAAAACTAATAATTTTAAAAAGGCAAATTTCGCTGGCTAAGAGCTGCACTACAGGACATAGACTAGTAGGAACCGTTGTCAAATATTGATACAGATGACAAATGGGAAATTTTCAAATCAACACTGAATAACTATAACTACAAGTATTAACAATTAAAACTACATCCTGCATGCCTGACAACTGAGGTTAAAAGAGCAATAAACAACAACAAAAATAGCATTTAAATAATACACATCTGAGGGGTCAGTTATAGCATTTTAACATTACAAAGAGCCTAATAAAATCTGAAAAAATGTAATAAAAACTGAAAAAATTCTAAATGAAGGACATGAGGCCAAAGAAAGCAAAACAAATCCCTCAATAATGATAATGGGGAGGTGGTCACTGGCGATCATTCAGAGCTAATGAATAGGTTCTTTTGTACTGTATATATGAAGGAAGAGGGAGGAGATGACGCAGGCCAGTGCTAGTAACACATCTTGTAATGTACTGAACTGGCTAAATGTAGATATGGTCCAGGGTAAATTAAGCAAAGTAAATGTAAGCAAATCTCTAGGACAGGATAGGTTACACCCAAGAGTTCTTAGAGAACTAAATTCAGTAATTTCTGCATCTATATTCATGAAATTTAGAGATTCACTGGTGTCTGGTATTGTGCCGAGGGACTGACGCAAGGTGAATTTGGTACCAATCTTCAAAGAGGGCTCTAGGTCTTCCTCAGGTAATTATAGACCAGTAAGCTTAACGTGCATTGTGGGAAAATTGTTTGAAGGACTCATAAGGGACTACATACAGGAATACATAGGGGGGGAGATAAAATTATAAGTGATAGCCAGCATGGGTTTACTAAGGATAGAAGTTGTCAAACCAACCTAATTTGCTTTTATGAAGATGTGAGTAGAAGCCTTGACAGAGGATTGGCTATAGGGGGAGATTTATCAAAACCTGTCCAGAGGAAAAGTTGCTGAGTTGTCCATAGCAACCAATCAGATTGCTTCTTTTATTTTTGAAAAGGCCTCTAAAAAATGAAAGAAGTGATCTGATTGGTTGCTATGGGCGACTCAGCAACTTTTCCTCTGGACATGTTTTTATAAATCTCCCCCATAGTGTTTTTTGATTTTGAAAAAGCGTTTGATACTGTCCCTTATAGACGCCTGATAGGTAAGTTAAAGGGAACAAATCAGTAGATTTTAGCAAATATATAATGCTTGCCAATGCGTTATATATGCTAAACTAATTATCCTCACCATCCCCGGGGGATGGTGAAGATATTAAATTATAAAGTCCCCCTGGGCCACCCGGCAAGTAGTCCCCTGAGTGGGGACTTACACTTACCAGCTCTGTTAGCTGCAGCCGTGGCCCCGCCCCGACTGCTTGAATGACGACTCGCGTCATCGCTCTGCTCCATCTGCTTAGAGAGCAGAGCGATGATGCGAGCTGTCATTCAAGCTGTTGGAGTGGGGCAACAGCCACAGCTACTGGGTGCTGGTAAGTGTGCCCCCCGGACTGCCCAGGGGACTACTTGCCGGGCAGTCCGGGGGGACTTTATAACTTAATATCTTCTCCATCCCTGGCAGAACAAACATCCCCCGGGATGGTGAGGATAATGATTTTAGCATATATAACACATTGCCAAGCGTTATATATGCTAAAATCTACTCATTGGTTCCCTTTAAGGTCTTTGGGTTTGGAAGTTTCAAATCAACTGGTGCCAGAAAGTTAAACAGATTTGTAAATTAGGTATAAAGAAATTAGTGTAGCTCACTCAGTGAATAGACATACCTGAGGTGAACTGATGTTACCTTCACCCAAAGGTCTATTGGAAAATGAAAATCAACCTAAAGATCAGTCCTCAAGGTATACTAGAAAGATAGGTAAAGAATAAAGAGTGATCCAGATGGGTGTAAATTTAAAATATTTATTCAATAATAATATAATATATTGTAATGTTTGCTAATGTTCACAGTCCGTGCAGGGCCCTTGCATGGGACATAGAACACAGTATAGATAGGGTAAAATCCAAAAAATTGTTAAAAAATGATTCAGTAAAAAAGGGGTTAATAATCTTGCATCTAAAAATCAGTAAATGTCCTGTAGGTGGATCATAAGATCAAATGGATAGCGCTGTTCAATTGTAGCCAGAGAAATATAAGTTTTTATCCACAATGGTACTCTGAATAAACAGTAACAGTTTTTGCATATAATGTATCAAATGTTGATACTGTCCTTGTGTGCAATGCAGCAGATAGTAACACAAAGAACAGGGTCCGGTGCACGGCACCACTCACCACTCCTGGGATCGCTGATGTGACTATCTCGACAGGATGGCACAGAGGTATCAGGCCTCCGGCGGTGACCGGTCTTCGTCCCCTGCACTTAGTTGCGCTGTAGGTGATGTGGCAGTCTTCCTCCTTTAGGGGTCTGCGGTTGTGATCTTTCCGAGGTCCTCAGCTGGCTCGGATGGCACCAGCCTGGCAGGTATGCCGTGGATTCTCGGTAGTGCGGGGATACAGCAGGGTCGGTGTGATTATAGCAGCAGTGGGAGTGGATGCTGGCGTGCCTCGTGTCAATAGGGCGGATGAGATTTGTAAATTACTTCTATTTAAAAATCGAAATCCTTCCAGTACTTATCATTTGCTGTATGCTTCACAGGAAGTTTTTTTTCTGTTTAAATTTATTTTCTGACTGACCACAGTGCTTTCTGCTGACACATGTCAGTAACTGTCCAGTGCAGGAGCAAATCCCCATAGCAAAATCCTATCCTGCTCTGGACAGTTCCTGACATGGACAGAGGTATCAGCAGAGAACACTGTGGTCAGACAGAAAGGAAATTAAAAAAGAAAATAACTTTCTGTAGAGCATACAGCAGATGATAAGTAGTGGAAGGATTAAATAGAAGTAATTTACAAATCTTTTTAACTTTCTGGCACCAGTTGATTTAAAAAAAATTGTGTTCCACCGGAGTACCCCTGTAACAGTTCTGTTTTTATCTTTGCAGATGACACAAAGCTTTGTAATACAGTACAATCTATAGAGGATGTGCATAAGTTACAAGATGACTTGGATAGACTAAGTGTCTGGCAAATGAGGTTTAATGTGGATAAATATAAAGTTATGCATCTGGGTACTAAAAATCTGCATGCGTTTTATGTCTTAGACTCTTAAACTGGCAGAGTCACTGGTAGAGAAGGATCTGGGTGTACTTGTAGATCATAGACTACAGAATAGCATGCAATGTCTGGCAGCTGCTTCTAAGGCCGGCAGGATATTGTCATGTATAAAAAGAGGCATGGACTCGAGGGACAGGGACATAATACTCCACCTTTATAAAGCATTGGTACGGCCTCACCTGGACAGAGACTTGCAACTAAACTAATAAAGGGCATGGGACATCTTAACTATGAGGAAAGATTAAAAGAATTACATTTGTTTAGTTTTGAGAAGCAATTAAGGGGGGGGGGGGGTTATGTTCAACGTATATAAGTATATAAATGGTCCATGTAAAATATATGGGCAAAAAACGTTCCAGGTTAAACCACCTCAAAGGTTTATTCTCGAGGGACGACATGGAACATGGCCTTAGGCTGCGTTCACAAGACGGAAGTTCCGCATGAAATTCCACATTAATTTTCTTCATGGAATTCCGCATAAATATATTGTCCATTCACTTTAATAGGATTCCGCATGCTCATTCACGTGGAATGTTTGATGCGGAAATCCCGCTCCAACAAAATATAAGTCTGGTCTTACATTTTTCCAGATTTTGGCTCTGGAATCCTATTGAAGTCAATTGGGATTAAATTTGTGTGGATATACAGAATTTCCGTCATGCGAACGCGGCCTTCGGCCTTAGGCTATGTTTACACGCCATCATTTCTGCATGGGATTCTGCATGGAATTCCACATGAAAATTCTGCATGAAGTTATAGCCAATGCACTTCAATGGGAATCAGCTGTTCCATTCACACAGCAGAATTTCCGTTGCAGGAATTCCATTGAAGTGAATGGGCAATTTATTTCTGCAGAATTTACTGCAGAATTCTGTGCCGAAATTCTGACGTGTGAACATAACCTTATGATAATGTTTATAATGTTTAAGAATACATAGAGAGTAAAGGGTTAAAATGGTGAACTAAACTAATCTCCCTGAGGTCGGGTTCACACATGGAAAATGTGCACAATGTTCACCTGGAAAACACGCAGAGGAAGGTCCGCTGCTGAACATCTGCTGAAAGCCTGCAGAGATCACACCCCTATTCAAACTTGAAGCGGGAAACATGCTGCGAGTTCGCAATAAAATACCCTTTGATTTCCTGCTCCCTTTACACTTCTAGCTTTGGCTCAAAGACTGCAGTGGCAGTTTACCAAAAAACTGCCAAGTGGAAACCCAGCCTGAGAGCTTATTCACACTACGGAATCTCTGCACGGAGATATTACACATCCCAAAAATAGTAACTATCATTTACACACAGTGCACAGCTTTAAGCGCTGTTTCCTTTTACAGAGAGTGGTATGCAGAATTGCTGAAGTCACATAGACTTGCTATGCAAGTGTATGGAGCAGGGTGTTGTGTCCAAATAAGTTTCCCTTTACAAAAAGCTTTTGTGCCATATCCATAATACACTGCTCAAAAAAACAAAATGGAACACTAAGATAACACATCCTAGATCTGAATGAATGAACTTCAACTAATCGTATGAAATATGAATTCGGGTAGAAAAACAGACATGGTGCACATCTACAATCTTGTATAATGATCTGATTGCTTCTCAGCATAATATCAAAAACTAACAGGTTGTTAGTATACATTTTTGATCAAAAAGTACAAGCCCACTCGCCACGTCAAGGCCACCTATTTAGAGTGGGTCCCTAACGTCCCTAGCATAAAATGGCGCAGCACCGGGCGGCGAAATATCGTATGAAATACTTTGTATTTGATCAATGGAAATCAAAAATATAAACCCATACACCAAAATTATCAATGGGGATCAAATTTATCAACCCATGGAGGTCTGGATATGGAGTCACACTCAAAATGAAAGTGGAAAATGTCTGACAAAGAGGGGGTCCCCGCCCCGCCCCGCCCCTCGAAACGAGTCGCTGTATTGCATGCTGAAGGAATAAACCTTCTTTTTATTTTCCAATATATCCATGTCCAAGCGGTTTTATTTTATCAAGTTTTTGGAAATATCAGTACACCTGTGACGGAACACATCTGTGACGGAGGTGAGCGCCCATAGAAGCACTTCTTTTTTCTCGGGACCACGGGACCGATGTTCTTCCATTAAAGTGACCGTCCTTCGCAAGTGAGAACGGGTCTAGTGCCAGCTGCACTCCTCCACTCTGCGTCCCCCAGAATAGTGGGAAACAAGCGTCTATTGGTGTTGTGCCCACGGTACAACACAAAAAGGTGAGCAAACCTAATATATCATTCTGAAACGGCTTCTCCTTTTTGGAGCCGACATCCATTATAATTTTTCTTATACATCTAGAAAATCTATTTTACTACGCTTAGATGCGCATTGTGTCTCCTCTGTTTTTTTCTATATATTTCTGAGTACTGTACGACGGTTATATTAGTTTATACATGTACTGTACATGGGGTCCACTGAGCTATTTACTAAATTTTTGCTGTCACAAGTATCCATTGGTATCCCACTGAGAATACAATACTAGTGTATACTGTGGCATGCAGCAGATGGCGCTATTCATTAAATTAGCCCAAACGGAGTCATCTACACCTTGTTCCAAATTATCATGCAAATGATATTTAAGTGTCACAAATATTAAACATTTAGTTTTTCAGTTTAACTCCTAGATGGCATTGTGTCTCAGGGCTCTGTTGATCACTGAAAACAATCTCGGACACCTGTGATTATTAGATTGCCAGGTGAGCCCAATTTAAGGTGGGTGTTCCACATCATTAAGCAGAGCACCATTTTTAAGCAATATGGGGAATTGAAATAGTTCAATGCCTTGGACGAAGTATGAAAACATTAGATATTTTACGAAAACATAAGTGGGATCATCGCACTATTAAGAGATTTGTGGCTGATTCAGAGCACAGACGGGCTTGTGCAGATAAAGGCACATTGAGGAAGATTTCAGCCATATCCATGCATCGGCTCAGGAGAGCAGCTGCTAAAATACCATTTCATAGCAGCAAACAGATATTTGAAGCTGCTGGTGCCTCTGGAGTCCCACGGACATCAAGGTTTAGAGTCCTCCAGAGTCTTGCAACTGCACATAAACATTCTATTCGGTCACCACTAACCGATGCTCACAAGCAGAAACGGCTGCATTGGGCAGAAAAATACATGGAGAATAATCTTCCAACAGTCCGGTTCACTGATGAGTGCTGTGCAACCCTGAATGGAGTAGATGGATGGTTGGTGGACAGCCACTCTGTTCCAACACAGCTGTGACATCAGCAAGGCGGTGGTGGAGTCATGTTTTTGGCTGGAATCATGGGAAGAGAGCTGGTCGGTACCTTTATGATCCCCGAAGGTGAAAAGATGACCTCTGCAAAGTATGCAAAGTTTCTGACTGACCATTTTCTTCCCTGGTACAAAAGAAAGCACTATACTTTCCGTAATAAAATCATCTTCCTGCATGACAGTGCACTTCTCATGCTGCAAAGAATACCTCTGCATCAATGGCTGCTATAGGGTTAAAAGGAGAGAAAGTCATGGCGTGGTCTCCATCCTCCCCTGACCTCAGTCCTATTGAGAACCTTAGGAGCATCCTCAAGCAAAAGATCTATGAGAGTTTGAGGCAGTTTACATCCAAACAGCAGCTCTGGGAGGCAATTCTGACATTTTTCAAACAAATTCAAGCAGAAACTGTCCAAAAACTCAAATTCAATGGATGCAAGACTTGTGAAGCTGCTATCAAATGAGGGATCCTATGTTAAAATGTAACGTGACCTGTTAAAATGTTTAACCCCTTAAGGACTCAGGGTGTACCTCTACATCCTGTGTCCACTCCCATTCTATAACGTGGGGCCACAGCAAAATCGCGGCATTCCGAACAGCTGTAGGACAACTGGAGGGTCCCCTTACCTGCCTCCTGGTGTCCGATCGCCGAATGACTGCTCAGTGCCTGAGATTCAGGCATGAGCAGTCAAGCGGCAGAATCATTGATCAATGGTTATCTATGGGAGCTATAACACTTCTAAAAAAAGTAAAAAGAAGTGAATAAAGATCATTTAACCCCTTCCCTAATAAAAGTTGGAATCACCCCCTTTTCCCATAAAAACAAAACAAAACAAAAAACTGTGTAAATAAAAATAAACATATGTGGTATCACCGCGTGCTGAAATTTCCAAATTATAAAAATATATCATTAATTTAATCGCACGGTCAATTGCGTGCGTGCAAAAAAATTCAAAAGTCAAAAATAGCGTATTTTTGGTCACTTTCTATATCATGAAAAAATGAATAAAAAGCGATCAAAAAGTCTGATCAATACAAAAATGATACCGCTAAAAACTACAGATCACGGCGCAAAAAACTGCCCTCATGCCACTCCATACCCAGAAAAATAAAAAAGTTATAGGGGTCAGAAGATGACAATTTTAAACGTATACATTTTCCTGCATGTAGTTATGATTTTTCCAGAAGTACGAAAAAAACTAGTAGGGTATCATTTTAACATTATGGACCTACAGAATAAAGATAAGGTGTAATTTTTACTGAAAAATTTGCTGCGTAGAAACGGAAGCCCCAAAAGTTACAAAATGGCGTTTTTTCTTCAATTTTGTCGCACAATTATTTTTTGTTTTCTTTTTGCCGTAGATTTTTGGGTAAAATGACTGACGTCATTACAAAGTAGAATTGGTGACGCAAAAAATAAGTCATCATATGGATTTTTAGGTGCAAAATGGAAAGGGTTATGATTTTTTAAAGGTAAGGAGGAAAAAATGAAAGTGCAAAAACTGAAAAACGCTCAGTCCTTAACCCCTTAAGGACCAAGCACGTATGAGTACGTCCCTGCACCTTTGGTCTGAAGGACCAGGCACATACTCATACGTCCATGGGAATTTCGGTCCCCGCAGTGCGCCGGGCGGGGACCGGACTGCGGTGACTGCTGATATCTATCAGCAGGCACCCCGCGCAAATGCCCAGGGGGGTCATCAGACCCCCCCATGTCGGCGATCGGCGCAAATCACAAGTGAATTCACACTTGCGATTTGCGTGATTACGGGTCATTACAGGTCTATGGTGACCCGGTGACCCGGAATATAAGGGGGATCGTGGGTGTCTAAGACACCCACAATCGCCCTGAAGAGATAGGAGTGAGGTGGCAGGGGTGCCACCCCTCATTTCCCTGCTATTAGTGGTCTACACGCGACCACCAATAGCAGATCGGGGGCGGGGGGGTTAACTTTCGTTTTCCCCGTGCTACCCTCCCACAAAAGGTGGGGCAGAACGGGGAAACGACAGAGAACCGGCGCCGAAGTCCATTTACCGATCTGCGGAGGCTGCGGGCGACGATCGTCGTCGAAGATCGGCGGGGGGCGATGTTGTGCAGCAGGCTCCCTGGATCCGACGGAAGTCGGTAAGTTGCCTAGCAACATCTGGAGGGCTGCAGTCCGAAACCACTATATAGTGGTCTCTATACTGTAGCACTTCAGATTTTGCAAAACTACAACTCCCAGCATGCCCAGACAGCTGTTTGGGCATGCTGGGAGTTGTAGTTTTGCAACAGCTGGAGGGCTACAGTTTGAGACAACTATATGGTAGTCTCTGGACTATAGCCCTCCAGATCTTGCAAAACTACAACTCCTAGCATGCCCACACAACTGTTTGCTGTCAGGGCATGCTGGGATTTGTAGTTTTGCAGCATCTGGAGGGCCACAGTTTGAATTGGTCTCTATACTGTAGCTCTCCAGATGTTGTAAAATTGCAAATCCCAGCATGCACAGACAGCAAACAGCTGTCTCAGCATGCTGGGAGTTGTAGTTGCGATCCCTCCAGCTGTTGCATAACTACATCTCCCAGCATGCCCTTCGGTGATCAGTACATGCTGGGAGTTGTAGTTTTGCAACAGCTGGAGGCACACAGGTTAGAAAATGCTGAGTTAGGTAACAGAACCTAACTGAAGGTTTTCCAACCAGTGTGCCTCTAGCTGTTGCAAAAGTACAACTCCCAGCCTGCATGGTCTGTCAGTACATGCTGGGAGATGTAGTTTTGAAACAGCTGGAGGTTTGCCCCCCCCCCCCCATGTGAACGTACATGGTACATTCACACGGACAGGCTTACAGTAAGTTTTCTGCTTCAAGTATGAGCTGCGGCAAATTTTTCGCCGCAGCGCAAACTCCTAGCAGGGAACTCACTGTAAACCTCCGCCAGTGTGAATGCACCCTAAAAACACTACACTACACTACACTAACACAAAATAAAGGGAAAAACACTACATATACAACCCTTACACTGTCCCCCCAATAAAAATTGAAAACGTATTGTACAGCAGTGTTTCCAAAACGGAGGCTCCAGCTATTGCAAAACAACAGCTCCCAGCATTTCTGGACAGCCACTGACTGTCCAGGCATGCTGGGAGTTTAGCAACAGCTGAAGGCACCCTGTTTGGGAATCACTGGCGTAGAATACCCCTATGTCCACCCCTATGAAATCCCTAATTTAGTCCTCAAATGTGCATGGCGCTCTCTCACTTCGGAGCCCTGTCGTATTTCAAGGAAACAGTTTAGGGCCATGTATGGGGTATCTCCGTACTCGGGAGAAATTACACTACAAATTTTGGGGGGCTTTTTCTCCTTTTAACCCTTATGAAAAGAAAAAGTTGGGGTCTACACCAGCCTGTTAGTGTAAAAATTTTCTTTTTACACTAGCATGCTGGTGTTGCCCCATGCTTTTTATTTTCACAAGAGGTAAAAGGAAAAAAAGACCCCCAAAATTTGTGACGCAATTTCTCCTGAGTACGGAAATACCCAAGATGTGGGCGCAAAATGCTCTGCAGGCGCACAACAAGGCTCAGGAGTGAGAGCGCACTATGTACATTTGAAGCCTAAATTGGTGATTTGCACAGGGGTGGCTAATTTTACAGCGGTTGTGACATAAGCGCAAAAAAATAAATACCACCATGTGACCCCATTTTGGAAACTACACCCCTCACGGAATGTAACAAGGGGTATAGTGAGCCTTAACACCACACAAGTGTTTGACAATTTTTCGTTAAAGTTGGATGGGAACATGAAAAAAAAATTATTTTTTTTCACTAAAATGCTGGTGTTACCCTAAATTTTTCATTTTCACAAGGGAAAATAGGAAAAAAGCCCCCCAAAATTTGTAACCCCATTTCTTCTGAGTAAGAAAATACCCCAAATGTGGATATAAAGTGCTCGGTGGGCGAACTACAATGCTCAGAAGAGAGGGAGCGCCATTGGGATTTTGAAGAGAAAATGTGTCCGTAATTGAAGGCCACGTGTGTTTACAAAGCCCCCATAGTGCCAGAACAATGGACCCCCCAACATGTGACCCCATTTTGGAAACTACACCCCTCTTGTAATGTAATAAGGGGTACAGTGAGCATTTACGCCCCACAGGTGTCTGACAGATTTTTGGAACAGTGGTCCGTGAAAATGAAAAATACAATTTTTCACTTGCTCAGCCCACTGTTCCAAAGATCTGTCAAATGCCAGTGGGGTGTAAATACTCACTGCACCCCTTATTAAATTCTGTGAGGGGTGTAGTTTCCAAAATGGCATGTGTTTTTTTTTTTTGCTGTTCTGGCACCATAGGGGCTCACTTTATGCCTTGTTACGTTCCTCAAGGGGTCTAGTTTCCAAAATGGTATACCATGTAGGTTTTTTTTTGCTGTTCTGGCGCAATAGGGGCTTCCTAAATGCGACATGCCCCCCAACCAAAATTTGCTCTCTAAAAGCCAAATATGACTCCTTCACTTCTGAGCATTGCAGTTCGCCCGTAGTGCACTTCAGGTCAACTTATGGGGTACCTCTATACTCAGAAGAGATGGGGTTACAAATTTTGGGGGGTATTTTCTGCTATGAACCCTTGCAAAAATGTGGAATTTGGGGGGAAACACAAATTTTAGTGAAAATAAATATATATATATATATTTATATATTTTTTTTTTTTACATATGCAAAAGTCGTGAAACACCTGTGGGGTATTTAGGCTCATTTAATTCCTTGTTACGTTCCTCAAGGGGTCTATTTTCCAAAATGGTATGCCATGTGTTTTTTTTTTTTGCTGTTCTGGCACCATAGGGGCTTCCTAAATGCAACATGCCCCCCAAAAACCATTTCAGAAAAACGTGCTCTCCAAAATCCCCTTGTCGCTCCTTCACTTCTGAGCCGTCTACTTCGCCCGCCGAACACTTTACATAGACATATGAGGTATGTGCTTACTCGAGAGAAATTAGGCTACAAATACTAGTACAAATTTTCTCCTTTTACCCCTTGTAAAAATTCTAAAATTGGGTCTACAAGAACATGCAAGTGTAAAAAATGAAGATTGTGAATGTTCTCCTTCACTTTGCTGCTATTCCTGTGAAACACCTAAAGGGTTAAAACACTTCCTGAATGTAATTTTGAATACTTTGGGGGAGGGGGGGGGTTCAGTTTTTATAATGGGGTCTTTTATGGGGTATTTCTAATATGAAGACCCTTCAAATCCACTTCAAACCTGAACTGGTCCCTGAAAAATAGTGAGTTTGAAAATTTTGTGAAAAATTGGAAAATTGCTGCTGAACTATGAAGCCCTCTGGTGTCTTCCAAAAGTAAAAACATGTCAATTTTATGATGCAAACATAAAGTAGACATATTGTATATGTGAATAAAAAATTTTTTTATTTGGAATATCCATTTTCCTTACAAGCAGAGAGCTTCAAAGTTAGAAAAATGCAACATTTTCAATTTTTCATCAGATTTTGGGATTTTTCACCAAGAAAGGATGCAAGTTACCACTAAAATTTACCACCATGTTAAAGTAGAATATGTCACGAAAAAACAATCTCGGAATCAGAATGATAACTAAAAGCATTGCAGAGTTATTAATGTTTAAAGTGACTGTGGTCAGATGTGCAAAAAAACGCTCTGGTGCTAAGGTGTAAAATGGCCTGGTCCTTAAGGGGTTAAAATGTTGTTAAAAGTTTGATTGAAGTAGCTTTTGATTTCAGTAAATATGGTCCAAACAGAACAACTGAAAATGTTAAGTTCTTTACAACCTATAAAGTGTTTTGAAACTTACTGTGCATAATAATTGGGAACAGTGCATTGTAAGTTTTTATGTTTAAAAAAAATACTGTTATCATTAGGAGGTTTGCTCAGTAAAATTTAATTTGTACTCTTAATAGTTGATAACATGTGAATTATGCTGACTGTTATTTACATCAATGATTTAGGTAAATGAGAAAAATATAATTTGCATAATAATTTGGAACAGGGTGTAGTGACTCCATTCAGGCTGCATCCTGCTGATATAAAATTATGTATCGGTCATGTTACACTAGCATATAACAGCAGAATGCAGGTCACTAGGTGACTCTTTTCAGGCCAGGGGTGAACTGACACGTCGGGCACTCGGGCCTGCTGATGCCAGCTTCTTCCTTATTTTTCCCCTTTAAATTGGTTAAGCAGCCTCCAGAGCACCTTAACGGGGTACTCCACTGCCCCAGCATTTGGAACATTTTGTTCAGAATGCAGGGTGCGGGCTGTGGTGGTCTTGACGTCACGGCACCTGCCCCACGCCTCCAATAGACTTGCATTGAGGGGGCATAGCATGAGATTAAGGAGGACATGGCCGTGGCGCCAAACCAGCTGCCCGCACCCAGTGTTCGGAACAAAATGTTTGTTCCTGTGGCTTCAGACTGCTTTGGGCAGACCTGCAGGTGTTGGGCTCACTGGAAGACTTTTGATTATGTTGATTGTGTTTGGCATTTATAGTTTTATATTTATTTTATTGTTGTTATTCAGTTGTATGTTAAATATGTTACTGTACCCTTAAGAGAGGAGCTATGTAAACCCCATGTAACTCTGCCTGCCAGTGGGAACCCCTAATTCTCCCCTATATAGTGTAGTGTGGGGGAGGAGTTACCCCAGTTGAGTTGAATTGAGCCTAGCGCTAAGTCTGAACAACGGTGTGGTAAAAGTGTGTGTGTGTGGAAACCTCAAAGGAAGGCCCAGATTAAATTTATTCAATCCGGTCATTCTGCAAGGATCACACGCACGGTTGAACTTAGTGCACTGTCAGAAAAGGATACAAGACCTTCACAGAACCCTACCTACCAGTATTCATCTACCAGTCTTTTAAGTCAGTATTAATTTATTTGGTGAAAGCACCACAAGTCCCAGCAAGGCAACAGGGCTCCCAAGGGGTTACACTGCATTCTTTCACCCAGCACCAAACTGTCTGTGTAATACCATCTGCACCTTGCTCAGTAAAGGCAGTTATCCGTAACCTGACTTTGGTGTGTTCATTTACTCCCCATATCTGGCCCAGGAGAAGTTGTCTTCAACCTCGGACTGTGAATAGGATAACAGTGCCCTGGCGTCACAAAGTGATATTTCTCCTAACACCCCATGGTACCACTCACTAGCTACAACTATCACTATTCCACTACTGCCTGCTGTTCACTGGCTAGAAGTTCCAACAGTCCACCACTACCTGCTGTCCGTGGGCTACTACAACAATCACTAGTCCACCCATCACTGGCTGTTGACCGCTGGATACTACAACATCCAACAACAGTCCAACACTACCTGCTGTCCGCTGGCAACTACAACTAACACTGGTCCACCTACCCCTTCCTGCTGTCCGCTGGCTAAAACTATCTCTAGTCCACCACTGCCTGCTGTCCGCTGGCTACAACTACAACCAGGCCACCACTTGCTGGTGCTAAACACACACAACAAATATTTTTTGGACTTTACATACAAAAGCTATTTCTTCTTCACTATTTTATAACACCAACCCTGTTGCAACTGTCAAACAATTTTTGGAACACTTGGATGAAGCCTTTGCATCTTCACTTGCCAGCCTCAATTCCTGTTGCTACTCCCAAAAAAGGAAGAATTTTTGAAACACTGTGAAAAAGTAATTGCGTCTTCTGATACCTCTATGTGCATTTTAACAGTGGCAGGCATCTGCCAACAACCAGGAAATTAAAACCACTTTAAAAAAATTTGAATACATTCCTAGGTGACCTAGCAGTGGTATACAGGGCTTTAAAGCTCTTAGGCAGTGTTATCCACATGTTTTGAAGGTTATTGCATTGCCGGTCCGCATAGAACTTTTCACTGCGAAACCCAGCTTAACTGCTAGTAGATATTATGGTTTGGTAGAAAATAACCTTGCAGTAAAGGGATTGTTCTCATGACAAAATGTTTCCACCTTGGCTTTGAATCTCTGGCTCTCTCCGCATCCTGGTAATCTGCTTGAAGTTTTCTAATTCAGCTTAAAAGTGTATGCATTAGAAGTCATCAGGGTCTAAAAGGGCTGAACCATGGGCCTGCCATCCTCAGAGATCATTCTCCTAGACCATTACTTTTATCATCATCACTTTGAGGAAAGCTTGATAGTTGGGTAAGGTTAATTTCTGTCAATAACTTAATCCCTCCCTCTTCCCTGAGAAAAAGGTGGTTGTTAGACACATAAGTTAATGTTGTTTTTTACCTGTACTTTTACCTGAATCTGTGAAAAACAATTAAAAATGAGCATATCATATGGCTCTAAGTTCCTTATCAGTTTCTAGGGGGGGAACTCCTTGAACCTCATAGAAAATTTCTCCAGGTGTGCTCTTAACCTACCGTATTTTTCGCCGTATAAGACGCACTTTTTCTTCCCCAAAACTGGGGGGGAAAGTCGGTGCGTCTTATACGGTGAATACACCCCTATCGCGGTGGTCCCTGCGGCCATCAACGGCCGGGACCCGCGGCTAATACAAGATATCACCGATCGCGGTGATGCCCTGTATTAACCCTTCAGACGCGGCGATCAAAGCTGACCGCTGCGTCTGAAGGGAAAGTGACACTAACCCGGCTGTTCAGTCGGGCTGTTCGGGACCGTCGCGGAACGTAACGTAACGACGTGATGACGGAGAGCGAGGATACCCGGCCGACAGCAGAGATGTTCCGGAGCGACGGGGACACGGCGATAGCGATGGAGCGACATCCAGGGCAGCGGTGACGGGTCCGGAGCGATGGGGACACGTGAGTATTACCTCCTATGCAGTGGTCTTCAATCTGCGGACCTCCAGATGTTGCAAAACTACAACTCCCAGCATGCCCGGACAGCCGTTGGCTGTCCGGGCATGCTGGGAGTTGTAGTTTTGCAACATCTGGAGGTCCGCAGATTGAAGGCCACTATTGGGTTCAAAATCTTAAATTTTTTAGATTTTGCACGTAAAAATAGGGTGCGTCTTATACACCGGTGCGTCCTATAGGACGAAAAATACAGTAGTTGCGATACATCAGTCAACAGGATCGAGACAGGCTGGATTGAGAACCCTTGTCCCTTCTAAATCTAAATATATAAACAAATTGTTTGCTAAAATAGGTTCAGGATCTCTCTTTGTAATGAAAATATACTTAGGGCCCAAGAAACTTCCTCTTCAGCTGCTAATAAGGCCTTAGAACATGAGAGCTTTGCCAGTCAACATTGTGGTCCCTTGACCACATGGACTTCAACACAGTCCATAGGAAAGAATAATTTCTACACTTCATTTAGAGAAATGGAGAAAAGTCATCTGAAATTTTTAATCAGAATGCTGTAGAAACATAAAAAATGTAAATTCTTTTTTAATTTTTATTTTATTGTTATGTTTTAAAGGGGTATTCCAGGATTTTTTTTTATTTGACTATGCTACAGGGTCTGTAAAGTTAGTGTGGTTCATAATATAGTGTCTGTACCTGTGTGTGACGGTTTTCTCACAATTCTTCTGTGATTTTCACCCCAATATTTATTTTTAACAGCATACAAAATGACTGTTGTCTCAGATTTAGCCCAGGCTGCAATGCGGCCGAGACCTGACTCACTAGTCAGCTGATGACAGGGAGCCTGTCTGCTTCATTGGGTGGAGGGATCGCTTAGTGGGAGAGAGATCAATCTGCAACTAATGCAACAGCTGTAGGCACCCTGATTGAAAACCACAGGTGTTTTGAATGGATGCAGCTCATTTATGTTTCAATGGTTGGTTGAATGATGTGTGGGATGGAGGAAAATGGAATTATGGGATTTGTAGTCAAAAAAAGAAAACTCAAGCAGGAAATACCAGTTCATAAAAAGCTAACCACAGTGTTTTGGTAATCTCACAACTGTAACGCCGAGCGCCCTGGGTCCCGCTGCTCCCCCGGAGCGCTCACGGCGTTACTCTGCTTGCAGCGCTCCGGTCGGCGCTGCTGACCGAGGGCGCTGCTACCCTGTCACCGAAGGGGATGCGATCCGTGGGACGGGACGTGCCTGTTCATGGATCGCATCCCATGTCCCTTCTTACCCGCTCCGTCCTTCCTCTGTCCCTGCCCGACGCGCGCGGCCCCGCTCTCTAGGGCGCCCGCGCGCCGGCTCTCTGAAATTTAAAGGGCCAGTGCACCACTAATTGGTGCCTGGCCCAATCTAGTCTAATCACTGTTTCCCTTATAAAACATAACTTCTCCTTCCTGTCCCTGCCGGATCTTGTTGCCTAGTGCCCAGTGAAAGCGTTCCCGTGTGTCCTTGCCTGTGTTTCCAGAATCTCTGCTGTTGCCCCTGACTACGAACCTTGCCGCCTGCCCTGACCTTTCTGCTACGTCTGACCTTGCCTTGCCTTGTCCTTTTGTACCGCGCCATCTCAGCCGCCAGAGAGGTTGAGCCGCTACTGGGAGGAACGACCTGGGGGGTTACCTGCCGCAGCAAGTCCATCCCTCTTTGCGGCGGGCTCTGGTGAATACCAGTAACCCCTTAGACTCCGTTCCCCTGGTACGGCCCACGCCATCACCTCTCTGGTTCAGAGGATCCACTTCCAGTGTCCTCACCTTCCGCCAACCCGGATCCTGACAACAACAACTTGCCCCAAGACAAGAGCAGATCCTTCCTAAGTATGTCCATTGCTGTCTGCCAGGTACATACTAAAATCACCTTATGGTGGATAACCCCTTAAATTTTTCTTTCAAAATAAGAAAGAACAATAAAATATATTTTTTTTAAACAATATTAACTGTTTATGCTTAAAATTTAAATTGAACAGAGTACCCTTTATCCACATAAATCCTAGATTTCGTTCTAGAAATTGTTTTGTGACAACCTTTCTGACCACCTTTTATAGTTCAAAATATTCTTAAATAGACTTAGATCACCCATTTAGTACGTAGAGTATATTTTTGGAAAAGGGAGAAAATGGTGTGAAAATGACCCTTTTCATAGTGTTCCAGAGGTAATGTTGGATCTGTCTGGTTTGTTGGAGCATAATGTCAACATTTGTAAATCAGGGCCAATGTGTGAACTGGAGCCAAAGAGAGGCAAACCTCAACACAATTAAATAATTTTAAGAATAAGGGAAGGTTAAAGGGGTACTCCACCCCTAGACATCTAATCCCCTATCCTGCCATGAGAACCTCACGATCTCCCTGCTGCCCTCGGCGTTCATTTAGAGTGTCGAGTGCAGTGCCAGAGGCTCGTGATGTCACGGCCACGCCCCATCAATGCAAATTTATGGGAGGGGAGTGTGACAGCCCCCTCCCATAGACGTGCATGAAAGTCTTTGGATAGGGGGATAAGATGTCCAGGGCGGAGTACCCCTTTAAGTGCTTTAGTTTGTTGTTTGCTCTAATGCCCCAGAATATAAGTTCAGCATGATCAATTAATACGGTATCCCAAGGAAAAGCAAAGCAGCCAGCAAACCATCTGTTCAAGTCCATGCATGACAGAAAATAATGCAGGGCGGGAGGGGCTTAGGTGACCTTTGATTAGGTGTAGGGCTCTAGTTAATTAGTGTTAATTTATTTGAAAATTCCACCAGTCCTACTAATTTACAGGGGCAGAATTACTCCATTATTTTGCTTCTAGTTAGGACATAAAAGGAATTGCACATTATAGCTGAAGAACTTTAATGGTGGCTTTCTGATAGATACTGAGGATCATTTACTGCAGCCGAGGTCTAGTTAGTAGTCAGATTGAAGGATATTGCAGTTAGTACTTCTAAAGTCCTTTTTAGATGAGGGAAAAAAAAGGGGGGGCATCTAACAGTCCCAGCACTGGTTAAACATCCTTTATTTTCTTCCCCTCTGACAACTGACCATATAGTTCCTTATACCTTTTAAATTGAGCTTTACAATCCTAACAAGCTAAGAATAGAAAGCCTTATCAGCTATACTGTTATATTAATGTGGTGAGGGTGTGTGATGAATGGCAGATGTTATTACCCTTAGAGAAGATGTTATTAACCCTTGGTATTTGTGATGCCAGGGCGTGGTTAACCTCTACACCACCCAAGGAATGGCTGCTGGTTCCTGGGCCAGGCACGGGGCAAATAATCACTCCGAAGCAAGGTTACAGAACATCGGTAGCTTTACTGAGGCATGCAGATATTATATTCTTTACAGCTTAGTTAGGCCCAAGGAGATGACCAGTGACTTTAGGAGACTTGCGGGCTCGCTGGGACTTGTGGTGGACTTGGACTCAATTATGCAGTCCCACACTGACTTTAGACTTGACAGACTTAACTATGCTGACTAGACTTCTCCCCTGTATTTGCTTACCAGATTTTGACTTTCACCTGAAGGGGGTTCACTGTTGATGGAAGCATTGCTGCGTGGTTAGGCCTTGGTCTACCTCAGGACAACAGACACTCTCAGGTCTTGACTGTACTGCTCCTCAGCAAGGTCTAAACTCCTCCACTCAACTGACTAGGCCAGCTTCTCCCTGCTATATAAGGGAGCAATTTGGAGGACTCCCATAGGTCACCACACAAGTCACCTGGTCACTGACACCTTCCCTGGTTACATAAGACTTAGTAACAACATTAAAAGGCATATTAACATGAGTATAATACATTAACTCTTTGTATCACAGAAGGAACAATGAGAGTCCTGAGGAGTGTTGAGGCCAGGGGACTGGGACTGAGTCCACCTGATAGGACCAACAGTGTACAGAAGGGCCACTGTTACCACCATCTGTACCGGAGCAGCTTGGGCCACTGGGGGACAAAGTGTTGGTGCCTGTTGGGCCAGCCAAACCTCTTCCTCAGCAGGAGTAGGCCGAGGCACTTTAGTTGGTGCCCGTTGAGTAGGCCAAACCTCCTCAATGCCAGGAGTAAGCCTGGGCACATCTGTAGTAGATAATGCTGCTCCTCGACTTGTGGTGTACTTGGGAGTGGTGACAGCTATCTTAGGTAGCTTTGACAGGTACTCAGATAACTTTGACAGGTATTCATGCAAATAACGGACTATTTGCAGCTCATCGCCAAACACCCACTCTGGAAGTGAGGGTGATCTGGGGCGTATAGTAGACTTCTGGACCTGGGGGATGGACTTTTGGCTGGACTGGCTGGAAGGGGTAGAAAATGCAATTTCTGTCGGAGTACGCACTTCAGACTCCATTGTAGGTCTTGGCCAAGGACCCCCATGATCGATGGTGTGGTGACAGTCTCACCGGCGACACTCCTCTGGATGACGCGGGCGTTCCGCCCTCCGGAGTTTCTGGCCACTGTTCCTTATCTTCCGGTAGCAGGACTTTTAAGCATGCCTCTTCGGGCCCAATCGACAGCTTCTTCAGCTGGTCAGCAAGCTCTTGAAATACTTGAACTGCGGCCATTGCGACTTTGCGGGCGATGGGCGCTATCTTGGGACTCACAGACCTTGTGCTCTCCTGTGCTTCCCCCATCTTGCTCTGCTCACCAACTTCCTGCAGACTGCAGAGGTCTGGCGATGCTGCTGCTTTTACCTTGGGCTTCGGCAAGATGGCTACCGACAGGAAGTACTTCAGTGATGCGTTCCTTACTTCCGCCCCCCCCCCCCTGGCAACAAGAGGCAGACCTTTCTGGTTCCATTTCGGATTTGAGACTGCAACTTGACTTCCACGCTCAGGGGCGGGACGCTGACCTGCGTGGGACTTTTTCGTGCATTTTTCCTCTACAGCTTTAACCCTTTCAGGAACAACAAGCATTTTACCACACAGCATAGCTTCAGTATCGATTTTATACATGGTGTGCACAACTTCAACACTGTTCACAATGGCAGACAATAAACGTTTCTTCACCTCCTCCTCTATTTCACAAGCACCTCTCCACATAGAATTTTCACAGACAAAGTCTTGTACACTTTTGGGCGCAATTTCTTTTCACATTGATATGCGAATTTACGGCAACAAAGACACAGTTCAGACTGGGGGTTACTTTTCGCTTAAGGTGTGCACCCGTATTCTGTTCGTAGGATGCCAAAAGTTGTGGTGAGAGTGTGTGATGAAGGGCATATGTTATTACCCTTAGAGCAGATGTTAATAACCCTTGGTATTCATGACCCCAGGGCATGGTTATCCTCTACACCACCCGATGTATGGGCGCTGGTTCCTGGGCCAGGCCCGGGTCAAATAATCACTCCGATGCAAGGTTACGGAACAATGGCAGCTTTACTGAGGCAGACAGATGTTATAGTCTAGACTTTCACCTGAAGGGGATTCACTGTTGATGGAAGCGTGGCTGCATGGTTAGGCCTTGGTCTCCCTCAGGACAACAGACACTCTCAGGTCTTGACTGTATTGCTCCTCAGTAAGGTCTAAACTCCTCCACTCAACTGACTAGGTTAGCTCCTCCCTGCTATATAAGGGAGCAATTTGGAGGACTCCCCTAGGTCACCACACAAGTCACCTGGTCACTGACACCTTCCCTGGTTGCATAAGACTTAGTAACAACATTTAAAGGCATATTAACATGAGTATAATACATGAACTCTTTATATCACAGAAGGAGCAATGAGAGTCCTGAGGAGTGTTGAGGACAGGGGACGGACAGATTCCACCTGATAGGACCAACAGTGTACAGAAGGGCAACTTTTGTGCTGGGATACCACATTAACTCACAGTAGATTTTTTTTCAATACCATTTTTGATTTGAAACATAGTAAAACAAAAATAATAAAACAATATAAAGGTTGGGGTCACGGCAAAGCAGGTAACACAGACTCACAGGGGCATACAAATGCGTGCTAGCACATTGACCGTGTTCTAGCTTTTAGATTTTTTATAAGCAGAATAACGGTCAGGAACACTCTTGGAAATCAGAGACCATGTAAAGGCAAAGGCAGTCAGAACTGTTGCAGGTTAAATAGTCAGTGATTAGCAGGGAAAGGGCTGGCTAAGTATCAGGTGGACAGGGGCCGAGAAGCTGCCCCTTAGTATCTGCTGAGTGTTGCAGTCTGATGTGAGAACCCTGACAACCTAATTCTGTTACAGCAAACGGCTGATCTACTCTCTTGTTTTACTAGTATTCTTTAATATGCAATAATATTTCTTTTTAGAGAGTGGTATTTTATCATAATATATTTTGTACTCCATTTGATTTCTCTATTTATCAAGATTTACTTCATTTAGTCCATTGTGAATATCACATAAATTCTTTGGGGTGTCACGGGGGGTTTGTAACTCAACATGTTACTACAGTGTTGCTTTTTGTCTTCTGTTTAGAAATACCTATTGTTTAAAGCAACTCAAAACCCCCTAATGTGTAGAATTTAAAGAGACAGACTGCAAGCTAGGGTCTTTTGAACAATCTTGTCACCGGCAATATAACAACCTTATTTCCTGCCATTGTTGCAATGGCAAGACTGGAATTCCTTCCAAATATGTTTGACCCTACTGCCAAAACAGCCAGCACATATTTTACTGATTAGTATATTCCTGTACATAAAGGATAGGGGGTGGCAGATGGAGGAAAACAAATCCCTGCCATTACTGCCAAAATGATGATAATACACAAGTATTTTGAACTCTTTGTCCAGCCAGTTATTTTCACAGAACAACAGCACAGCCATCTGGAAGTAAATTGGAGTCTTGTAAATTCAGCAATTTTTCCATAATAGGAAAGTGTTATGTTAGAAATATGAGGCATCATGTAGCAGTAAGTTCTCGATTGCAGAATAATAGTGGTGTTAATAAATACAGTACATTGCTTTTTTAGGTTCTAGGACACAATGCCTGGAGCTTACCCTGATGCTGCTCTGCTTTTGTCAGTTCTTTTAGATGGAAGCCACTGCCTGAAGTCATCGGTGATGCGTCCAGGGCAGCAGCTTCCAAACTATAGCATCTTGGCCCTGACCACAATTGCAATGAACTGCACATGCCTCTGATGGCTACAGCATAGGAGGTAGGGCTGGGAAATAATACCCCCAGTCCCCTTTTATCCTGTGTGTGCAATATAGCAGCCGTGTCATGCAGTTTCACAGTAAACAGGTCCTATTAGAACAGTCAAAAAATGGAAAGCAGCACACCAAAATTCCAGTAAAGAATTATGTTGATTATTTACAAATCAGTTTAAAGGAAAACTGACCTGCACTGAACCTAATATAATGGGTTATAGTGCAAATGAACAGCATTAAAAACAGTGGTCACTTACTTTAATTCGTAGAGTAGTTGAAGAGTTTTATCAAAGGCAGGCAAGTACAAAGGGATGAGGCTAAAGGAGGCGTCAGGAATCAAGGTATGGTCTGAACAACAGGAATACAGCAGATATGAACAGAAGCATAACCTTTGCTTTGATAAACCACAATGTTGCTCAGACAAGGAAAGGTGGGTGGAGCGCTCTTAAATAGGTGATACCAATCAGAGGCGCGCATGGACCCTTAAAGAGACAGACCTTGTGCAGTCCCCACTCGTTGCACCAGACGCTGCCACCGCCTGAGATTGCAGAGGGTGCATGCATGCAGGTAGGCAGTGGAATGCGGTACACACTGGTGGCTGCCAACTGCCAGGGTTACTTCAGTTTCCCTTTAAATCGCACACTGGGATCTTTCTCAAGAGAAGGATCTTGAGATAAATCTAATTGTGTGATTACAATGTTACTGTGTTTCCCATGATGGGTGAATAAACAACATCATTCTTCACTGGAATTTTGGAGTGCCGCTGTAATTATTTCATAATGTTATCCAAAACAAATATTGGCCATTGTTCTTCACAAATAATGGTAATCTGCAATGTTTTGGGGGCTTACCACAGTAAAAAAAAAAAAAAAAATGCTATAATGATCCCAAACCATTGTTTAGGGCTTTATTAGAAAATTCTACTCTATGCTCTATAGCCATAGCTAGAATTTCCAACTTAGTTTGCTGCCAAGAACTGTATCCACAAACCCTGGCCATTCAGAATTGCTTCACCCCTCCCCCACCAGAATCTACCATATAAGAAATATGTTATTCATTACCTTACTTTCACTTATGAAAAAGGGATTGCTATTTCTTCTAATCATCCTTTGTTTACACTAGTTATTTTATAACAATTGCCAAAAAATATTTATTTATAATTTACTAAAATACAAGTATTTCAGTCTGAGATTTACTTTATTTGTTGGTCCTTCTGCTAATGTGGTGTCCCAGCACCAAAGGCTGTCCTGTGGCTTTGGACTTCCTTGGGCAGGCCTGCGGCATAGGTGTTGGGCCCACTGAGAGACTGGTTATTGTTTCTATTATGTTCAAGCACTTTACCAGAGGTTTAATGTATTTTCATAAGCATTATGTTATATGCTATTTCTATATGTGTAATTATGTGTGTTTTGTACCATTAAGAGAAGAGCAATGCAAGCCCATGTGACCTTGTATGCCCAATGGAAACCCCTAAACTCTCGGCCATAATGTTTAGTGGGGGAGGAGTTGCCCAGCTGTTTCTGAGCACAAGTGTGGTAAAGGTGTGAGGTGTGTGGAGAAGCTCTAAGGGAAGGCCAAGAACAAATGTATTATTTCAAGTCTTATCCAGAAGTTCATGCCCGAGTGGAGAAAGCTGGTTGAAAGCACCACAAGTCCCAGCAAGGAAACAGGGCTCCAAAGGGGTTACACTTCATCCTCTCCACTCTGCACCATACTGTCTGCGTGTATCAACATCTGCACCCTGCTCAGCAAAGACAGTTATCTGTAACCTGATGTCAGTGTGTTCCTTTACTCCCCGTGTCTGGCCCAGGAGAATCTGTTCCCAACCTCAGACCATGTATAGGCTAACAGTGCCATGGGATCACAAAGTTATTAAGTATTTCCTAACACCACCCGTGGCACCACACTATTGTGAATAACTTTTGTAATATTTCCTCCATATCCTGGATCTGTTTTGCTCTATGGTTCTGTGGTCTGGCTCTAGCTAATTTTCCTATTGTATGCAATGGCTTTGGTTTTATCTATATAAATCTGGCCATACGTATTCTAACTATGAGGCCATGTTCACATGTCGGAATTTCCGTACACATTGGAATTCGGCACGGAGATTCTGCAGCACCAGAGTCCCATTCAAAGAACAAATAGGCTGTTTTGACCTGCTTAAAAATCATCGCCCCATCGCCTAGGGTATGTGTGGCTGACAGCCACTCAAATTATTCAACTATAGTTTGTATGCTCCTCACACTACCACCACCACACATCACTTAAAGGGGTACTCCCGTGGAAAACTTTTTTTTTTAATCAACTGGTGCCAGAAAGTTAAACAGATTTGTAAATCACTTCTATAAAAAAAATCTTAATCCTTTCAGTACTTTTTAGGGACTGTATACTAAAGAGAAATCCAAAAAAGAAATGCATTTCCTCTGATGTAATTACCACAGTGCTCTCTGCTGACCTCTGCTGTCCATTTTAGGAACTTTCCAGAGCAGCATTTGTTTGCTATGGGGATTTTCTCCTGCACTGGACAGTTCCTGAAATGGACAGCAGAGATCAGCAGAGAGCACAGTGGTCATGACATCAGGAAATGCATTTCTTTTTTGGATTTCTCTTTAGTATACAGCCCCTAAAAAGTACTGGAAGGATTAAGATTTTTTAATAGAAGTGATTTATAAATCTGTTTAACTTTCTGGCACCAGTTGATTTAAAAAAAGAAAAAAACTCCACAGGAGTACCCCTTTAACCCCTTAAGGTCCAGGCCATTTTACACCTTAGGACCGGAGCGTTTTTTGAACATCTGACCACTGTCACTTTAAACATTAATAACTCTGGAATGCTTTTACCTATCATTCTGATTCCGAGATTGTTTTTTCGTGACATATTCTACTTTATGTTATTGGTAAAATTTTGTCGATACTTGCATCGTTTCTTAGTGAAAAATGCAAAAATTTGCTGAAAAAATTGAAAATTTTGCATTTTTCTAACTTTGAAGCTCTCTGCTTGTAAGGAAAATGGATATTCCAAATAAAAAAAAAATTATTCACAAATACAATATGTCTACTTTATGTTTGCATCATAAAATTTACGTGATTTTACTTTTGGAAGACATCAGAGGGCTTCAAAGTTCAGCAGCAATTTTCCAATTTTTCTCAAAATTGTCAAACTCACTATTTTTCAGGGACCAGTTCAGGTTTGAAGTGGATTTGAAGGGTCTTCATATTAGAAATACCCCACAGATGACCCTATTATAAAAACTGCAGCCCCCAAAGTATTCAAAATGACATTCAGTCAGCGTTTTAACCCTTTAGGTGTTTCACAGGAATAGCAGCAAAGTGAAGGAGAAAATTCACCATCTTCATTTTTTACATCGCATGTTCTTGTAGACCCAATTTTTTAATTTTTACAAGGGGTAAAAGGAGAAAAATTATACTTATATTTGTAGCCCAATTTCTCTCGAGTAAGGACATACCTCATATGTCCATGAAAAGTGTTCGGCGGGTGCAGTAGAGGGCTCAGAAGCAAAGGAGCGACAAGGGGATTTTGGAGAGTACATTTTTCTGAAATGGTTTTTGGGGGGCATGTAACATTTGGGAAGCCCCTATGGTACCAGAACAGCAAAAAATCCCCACATGGCATACCAATTTGGAACCTAGACCCCTTGGGGAACGTAACAAGGGGTAAAGTGAACCTTAATACCCCACAGGGGTTTCACGACTTTTGCATATGTAAAAAAAAATATTTTTTTTCGCTAAAATGTGTGTTTCCCCCCAAATTTCACATTTTTGCAAGGGTTAATAGCAGAAAATACCCCCCAAAATTTGTAACCCTATCTCTTCTGAGTATGAAGGTACCCCATAAGTGGACCTGAAGTGCACTACGGGCGAACTACAATGCTCAGAAGAGAAGGAGTCATATTTGGCTTTTGGAGAGCAAATTTTGGTCGGGGGGCATGTCGCATTTAGGAAGCCCCTATTGTGCCACAACAGCAAAAAACCCTCACATGGCATACCATTTTGGAAACTAGACCCCTTGAGGAACGTAAGGACAGAGACCCCTTGAGGACAGAGACCTGCTCCTGAATTTATCTATATTATAGTGGGGAATGCCAAGGTTTACCTATATTTTGATTTTTCCAGGACCACACAACAGAAAAGAATGTCTTTTTTGGCAGTAAAGAAATCCCTGCACCAGGCGGGCATACAGTTCTCCCTACTGTTTCCGGCAAGGATGAGGGTCACCTATGAAGGTCAGACCCTCTTCTTTGACTCCGGTCCAGAGGTCTTTAAGTGGTTGGAGGGCCAGGGTTTGAATTAACCTCTTCAGGACACAGTGCGTATGGATACGCCCTGCATTCCGAGTCCTTAAGGACCGAGGGCGTATCCATACGCCCGTGGGAAATCCGGTCCCCACCGCTAGCTGGTTGGGGACCGGAGCCGGATGCCTGCTGAAATCATTCAGCAGGCACCCTGGCACATCGCCCAGGGGGGTCCTGAGACCCCCCCATGTCGGCGATCGGAGAAAATCGCATGTCAATTCAGACATGCGATTTTCTCCAATTCCGGGCTTATCGGGTCTATGGTGACCCGATCACCTGGAAAATAGGGCTGATCGGAGTTGTCAGCAACAGCCCCGATCAGCCTAAAGGATAGGAGTGAGGTCGCAAAGCTGCGATCTCCTCCTATCCCCTGCCATTACTCAGAACGGAGTTCTGACCAATGGCAGTGCAGGACAGGGGGTTGCCATGGCAACCCCCGTTCTGCCCGCCCCTGGATGTCGAGGGGCTCTGGAAAGAAGATGGAGGCCGTACATGCAGGAGAAGATGCCTGGGGACCTGGGATCTTCGCTGGAGCCTGCAGGATCCTGAACAGGTAGGGAATCGACAGTGGGGGGGAATTAAAAGTGAAAGTAAATCGATCTTTACTGTGGCAACCACTAGGGGGGCCAAACTGCAACTCCCAGCATGCCCAGACAGCCAAAGGCTGTCTGGGCATGCTGGGAGTTGTAGTTTTGCAACATCTGGAGGGTCACAGTTTGGAGACCACTGTTACAGTGGTGCCCAAACAGTAGCCCTCCAGATGTTGCCAAACTACAACTCTCAGCATGCCTCGACTGCCCAGGCATGCTGGGAGTTGAAGTTCTGTAACATATGTCCCTTCAGATTTAGCAAAGTTAGAAAAATGCAAAATTTTCATGAAATTTTGGGATTTTTCACCAAAAAAAGGATGCAATTAACGCCGAAAATTTACCACCAAAATAAAGTAGAATATGTCACGAAAAAAACAATCTCAGAATCAGAATATTCGGTAAAAGCGTTTTCGCGTTATTAATTTGTAAAGTGACGGTGGTCATGATTGCGAAAAAGGGCTCAGTCCTTAATGTGAAAAAGGGCTGCGTCCTTAAGGGGTTAAGGAAAAAAGTTTGACCGTCGGCCTTTTTATTTTAATTTTTTCTTCTTGCTTTTCTCTGTTGGTGGGTGGGGGGGACTGGATGTGTAGTTAATAGAATTTGTGGGAGAAATGGAGAATTTTTGTTTGCATGTGCTGGGGGACTTAAATGGAGTAATAGATAAGCAATTAGACTGGCAAGGTAGGGAACTAGCAGAAAGAGAAACACAACTGAAAAAATTGTGTAGAGAAATGAGGTGGTTAGATGCCTGGCGGGAATTGCACCCTGGGGAAAAAACATATTCATGCTTTAATAACATGCATAAGACAGCCTCAAGAATAGATTATGTATTGGTTAACAGTGAAGCAATGAGGGAAATTATTGAGGTGACATACGAATCGAAATGTTTGTTCAATACTAAATATAGTGTCCATCATCAAGTGTTCTTCCACTACCCATCTTAAATTGTCTATCTTTCTTTGTTCATTAAAAAAAAGGGCAAAAGAGGTTGGGCTAGTAAGAAGCATGTATATTAACCCCCACTGGTTAACAATAGAGGATGTGGTGGGAGGAGTGAAAGAGGAAATTATTTCCTTCTGGGAAACCAATAAGGGATGGACGGACCTGCTTGTTGTCTGGGACACTCTGAAGTGTTTCCTCAGAGGAATACTCTGTAGAAATATTATAAGGTTTAAGAAGAAATGTAAACAAAACGAAATAGAGTTAAAAGGAAAAAATTAAGCAATTGGAACGGGAGTTCTCTAATTCCCCCTCCAGAGAGAATTGGGAGAAATTAAGACAGGAACAGGACTCATACCAGAAATTGCTGCTGGAAAAGGCGCAGCACGCTCTCTTCTTTAAGGGCTATAGAACATACTCAGAGGAGGGCAAACCAAATAAGTTAGTATTAGGTCTGATCCAAAATCTAAAAAGTAACAAAAGTATTTATACTTCAAAAAACAAGGAGGGAGTGGAAGTTAGGGACCCTGAGGAGATGGAAAAAATAGCGGTAGAATACTACCAGAAATTATACACAGAAGAAGGGAAGGTTGCAGAGAGGGAGATTCAGGAATACCTGTCCAAACTCAATTTGTCAGTTTTGGGGGAAGGGGAAAAAGGCGTCTTGGAGCAGGATGTCGGTCTGGAGGAGATCAGAGAAGCACTCAACTCTTTCCCACGTAACTCTGCCCCAGGGTCAGATGGCATGGTTTTGGAAATCTATAAAACCTTTGTGGACTCACTACTTCCTTTACTACATGAAGTTTTTAGTGAATCTTTAGTGAGAGGGGTAATGCCCCTATCAATGACCAAAACAATCATCTCCCTGATACCAAAGAAAGGGGGGGATGGTGTTGATATGGACTCCTTCAGACCGATATACCTCCTAAATACTGATCTAAAGATTTATGCAAAAGTATGGGCTAGGTGTATAAAAAGAGTAATTCCTAGTTTGATAGGTGAAGAACAAAAAGGATTCATCCCAGGGAGAAGTATGTACAGCAATATTAGAAGAGTCTTCTTGAATATGCAATGTGTAGGGGGGGGGGGGGGGGAGAGGGGTCCCACTCCATCCTCTCGCTGGATGAGGAAAAAGCGTTCAACAGGGTGGAGTGGTACTTCCTTCACTGTGTTATACAGAGAATTAATTTGGGGGAACATTTTTTGAGAGTGGTAGAGATGCTTTATAATAAACCCAAAGCAAGGATTAATCTTAATAATAAGTTAACGAGTAATGTGGTGGAATTGCAAAGGGTTACAAGGCAGGGGTGTCCCCTGTCCCCAATGCTATTTGCATTATGCGTAGAACCATTGGCACAAAAATTTTGAGATACAGATATATTTGAGGGATTTGGCCTTGGGGGAAAGAGTGATAGAAATTTACTTTATGCAGATGACATAATCCTATTTATTAAGGATTACGAAAAAGATATAATGGGAGTAATTAGTATGGTAGAGGAATTCGGTAATTTTTCTGGATTTAGAATCAATTGGGGGAAATCGGCAGTACTGCAGTTAACGGTAAAAATAACAGATGATAAAGAGGAAACATCGATAATACAGAGGAGAGATAGCATAGAGTACCTAGGGATAAAAATCACTTGAGAGATAAAAGATTTTATACAATTAAATATAGTCCCCCTAAAAAATAAGATCAGAGAAAAAGTAGTGATCTGGAAGAAACTCCCCCTTGGTATGGCAGATAGGATATTATTGTCGAAGATGATTTTGTTGCCCATGGCTTCACACGTGATTCGAGCTGCCCCTATATGGGTGAATGATAAGTATTTCAAATTATTACAAAAAGAAATAAATGAGTTGGCATGGGGTCAAAAACAAATTTGCATGAAAACAGAACTACTATGCCCCCTAGTCAAGATGGGGGGTCTGGGTATCCCGGTATTAAAATGGTACTATATAGCGGCACAGATATAGTTTATGCAGAGGGAGTCTCTAAATACTAAAAAAAAAATTAGGGAGAAGGGACATCACTGATATGAGCTTATTTGAATTAGTTGAGAGTGGTAGAGTGAATCACTTGGATAAAAATAAAACACACTTGGTAAGAATACTTAATAAGACGTGGGAATGGTTGAGGAAAATATTAGCAATTAAAGGTACTTTAATGTATACACGGGTATGGGAAAACACTAATTTAAGATGGGTAGTGGAAGAACATTTAATGATGGACACTATATTTAGTTTACAGGAAAGTACAAAAAAATACTGGCTAAAATATACCAGGGGATTGTAGAAGTAGTATCTAACCGTAAAATTTCAAGAAGAAGAGATAAATGGAAATCTATGACACAATATACAATAAGAACAGAACCAAAAAAGGTACCAGAGTTTGTCTAGAGTGGAGGCAATGGAAGGGTTAGGGGAAATGGCTGGTGAGAGGGGGGGGGGGGATTTTGTACCAGATGATATTTGTTTTTGAACTGAACTACGTTTTGTATTGTAAAAGATGGAAAATTTGAAAATAAAAATTCTTATAACAAAAAAAATGCTTAAAATGACAGTGGTCAGATTTGTAAAAAGGCCTGCGTCCTTAAGGTGAAAATGAGCTGCGTCCTTAATGGGTTAACGACATTCACATCTCTCATTCATATTTACAGCTGAGAGCGGTGATTGACTGCCACCATCCGGCCAATCACCACTCTGAGCGGAAAATATTAATTCTATTCACATCACTGGCTGGCCCAAAGTACAGAGCAGAGATGTGGTGCACTGTATAGAGCCGCTCCACATCTCTGCAATGGAAAGGACGATCGTATCGGGTGTCAGGAGTAACACCTGGGGCGATCTGTCTATTAGTACAGGTACTACTACTACTACCATCAAGGAACATGGAACCTAAAAAAAAATTTAAAAATTGAGAATAAAAAGTGAAACACACACACACACACTTTATTAAACACATAATTAAAATACATTACTAATAAAAAAAAATCATATATTATTTTTACATTTAAATGGCCCCTTTCTAAATTTTTATTATTGTCGGCTACATTTTTAAGTCCCTGCCTGCCCACATAAATTGGTCCCTATTTAAAAATGAATAATGGGCCAAAACTACAATTTCCATTCAAAGCCAAAAACGGCAGAAAAAAACGCCTGAAAAAAAATTCGTGGAAACCTAGCCTCATAGTAAAACTTGCCATTATATCTTTTGAAATGTGCACATGAAATACATTTTTTGCCCAATGGCCTAGTACTGCTTTCAGCTTTATCTGCATCTTTGGGGCATGGACAAAGTTACAAACTGCTGTAGAGCCAAGAAGCTATTGACCTATGACCTACAAGGGAATTTTTCTCTAGAATAGATAGGAACAATGTAATCACATGCACCTGGTCTACAGCCAGAAGAAGCCTGCGGTCTGAGAATCTCAGGTTCCTTTTTGTTTGGTGGATAGGATTTAGGCACTATTACTTTATAGAGCACTGTTAATGTTATTGGGGACCTCTTTTTGAAAAGCAATTTTGGGGGCATTGGGCACTATTCCTGTTGGGGCACTCTGTTTGCACTATGGGTACACACATTTTGGGGGACACTGTGGGTACGCTACTAGCCACTGCTTGGATTCTTTGATTGGTTTGATTTTTTTGGAGGTACTCGGCGGCATACTTTGCATTATATAGTACATGTTTTTGCTATATAAGTTATGCTAATTATGACTTATGTCTGTTCAAAATATATGCCACTCTGGACAAAGTGCTTATATGTAATACTACTCAAGAAAGTGTGTTCTAATCTGAATGTGTTACAGGCAGTTCATATTTGTCTTTCTTTTACATATGTGATACTTTACATGCATGCTATATATCCTCATAACATGACAGAGTACAATTTCTTGATAATTTCTACAATATACTGCAATGCAATATGAAGGTGAGTGTCAGCTGTTTACCACAGCGGCCATCCACCACATATGGCAAGGACTCAGCTTCCTTTGGAAGGAATGCTTATATATAAATTTACTTTATACAGACACAAAAGGCAAGATGATGGTCAATGCGCATATTTCCTACCACTTCTTGTGCTCTCTGATTTTGATGTATCGTATAAATATGCTCACTTTTTCCTGGTGTAGACTATGTTTATCTGTTCAGGAATATCTTTACTTGGTATTTGTAGTGCAAATGAGCTCAGTACCCAGTCTAGTAGAAAAAAACAGCCATGCTGCAGACAGTGAACTTATAAGAGAAGATACTGAGCGAAACTAGGCATAAAAAGCTAATCTTTAATTTATTATAAATATTCCAGAAGATACAAGCTTCAGGAATAAGTCTAACCAGGCCCACCTTCTCTAATTCATTATGGAAAATTCACAGCTGTTTATGATAAAATCCTAACTGAATTCCTTCCTGATCAAAGGGATTTTACAGAAGGATATAGTCATGTATAATTGTATAAACTTAAAATAAATTAATAAAGAGATCAATACAGGATTCATCAACAATACTAAGCAAACAGGTTATTATTATTTCCTGATGTGAACATGGTTAGGTTGTGGGATCCTTTGCCAGCACCCCAATGCTCTTGTTTTATATCTTTATCAGGAGTTGAAATATGTAGCGCCCCCCTCCATTTTTAAATATACCTAAGCAGAACATAATTACTTTTTCTTTACATTTGAGAGAAAAACTAACAACTGCTTAGTGCAATATTTTTGGGTGCACTATGCAGGCACTATTACTGATGAAGGGAATAATAGGGAGATTTTGGCATTATTAGGGGATGTTCACACTGCTTAATACCGCTAGTGTAATTGAACATTACCATCAGTGTGAACGGGAGTCTCGTTCACACTGCAGAATTTCACAATTTCACAATTCTGCTGCTGAAATTGTTCCGCGCACAGAAAGAACATGTCCGCAAGCACTGCATAGCTGTCAATGGTGACGGCGCGGTCCTACCACCGAAGTACTTTCGTCTGCGGCCACCAGATGGAATCTCTGCTTGCTGGATTCAGCGAGCGGAGATTCTGCAGTGTGAACATACCCTTATAGCCCAGATAAACGGTGTGGATGTGTAACAATTGGAATAATACAATACAGGAATATGGGTGCACTACTGTGGTAGATGTATACAATGACATTGGCTATCCCTCAACACTGATGTTAAAATTGAAACATTCGCCAGTGTATCCTTATATGAAGGACACACCAGAGCCCGCACACCAACGCCAAGGTTTCTCAAAATGGCGCGGGACCTACGCTAATCCTACCTGTGCGTGATAAGCAAAACAGGGGCCAGTGGGCAATTATGGCAGAATTCGGTCGACTCACAACCTCCTCCCAGATACCCTCCAGCGTGACTGAGCCCACATGCAATGGGAGGAGGGAGGCAAGTTGCAAGCCCCACCTGAGTTGGCTAATATGGGTGCATGGCCTCACAGGTGCTACCTTAATGCTGCCTTGAAGATATTCAAGGCGCATTAACTATGGAGTTTACACACCTCCAAGTATAAAATTTAAACAAACAACAAAAAACGTGGTCTCAAATGGCTGGAGGTGCTCAACCCCAAATGCGGTTGTGCATTTATACTGGGGGAGCAGATGCTGCCCTTGTGGTCCGTTGCTAAGGGTGATACCCAGCATAAAAATGCATACAATGGAGGATGCCTGCAGAGGACTACAAGTGCCACAATAGAATCCTACACAAGATAAACGGTGTGGATGTGTAACAATTGGAATAATACAATACACAGTAGTGCACCTACATTCCTGTATTGTATTAGGGCAGTATATCTTCACAGTTTTCCCTGGGATAGTATGGAGTAGATTAATCAAAACCTGTGTAATGGAAGAATGGTGCAGTTGCCCATAGCAAGCAGATTGCTTCATTTATAAAAACAAAAAAAAACAAAAAAAAAACAAAGGTTTTAATCCCTTAACGACCACGAATGTAAATGTACGTCCTGGTGCGGCGGTACTTAGCACACAAGGAACGTACATTTACGTCCTGTGTATGACAGCGAGCATCGGAGCGGTGCGAGCATCATACTATGCAGGTCCCGGCTGCTTTCAGCAGCCGGGGACTCGCCGGTAATGGCTGACATCTGCGATCGCGCGGGTGTCCACCATTAACCCCTCAGATGCCGTGATCAATACAGATCACAGCATCTGCGGCAATGCGCATGTTAAAATAGATGATCGGATCGCCCACAGCCTGCCACGGGGATCCGATCATCTGTAATGGCGGCCGTAGGTCCCCTCACCTGCCTCCGGCCATCTCCTGGCGTCTTCTGCTCTGGTCTGAGATCGAGCAAACCAGAGCAGAAGATAGCCATACTGATCAGTGCTATGCCCTATGCATAGCACTGAACAGTATTAGCAATCAACTGATTGCTATTGATAGTCCCCCAATAAAAACGAAAATTGTCCCTTTTTAAATATCTGAACTATCAAAATATAATGTTAATGATCCCGTACGGTGAATGGCGTAAACGTAAAAAAAAAGTCCAAAAATGCTGCTTTTTTGTCACATTTTATAAAAAAAAATCATAAAAAGTGATCTGAAAGTGTTTTATATATGCAAATATTGTATCAATAAAAAGTATAGACGACGGAGCAAAAATGTAGCCCTCATACCACCCCATATATGGAAAAATGAAAAAGTTATAGGTGGTCAAAATAGGAGATTTTTTTTAAGTGGTACAAAAATCGAAAAGTATCTAGCCATGGGTATCATTTTAATCGTATTGACCCACAGAATAAAGAACACATGTCATTTTTACCGTAAAGTGCAGGACCATTTGAAGGAATTTGGGGGCCCCAAGCAAAATGGACATGGAGGCCCCCCCCCTTGATGTTCACGCACGTCACACTCTAGGGCCGGCGCCAGGACATAGTAACGCCAGCCCTTGAATGCTTGGAGCGCGACGTGAGCGAACGTCGATATGAGGCCCCCGCGTTAGGTGCAGCACAGTTCCCCCCACGTTAGGTGCGGCACAGTTCCCCCACGTATCATACATACACACACACTGTACACATTACATACTGTACATGCATCATACACACACACTGTACACATTACATACTGTACATGCATCATACACACACACTGTACACATTACATACTTTACATGCATCATGCACACACACTGTACACGTTACATACTATACATGCATCATACACACACATACTGTACACATTACATACTATACATGCATCATACACACACACACTGTACACATTACATACTGTACATGCATCATACACACACACTGTACACATTACATATTGAACATGCATCATACACACACACTGTACACATTACATACTGTACATGCATCATACACACACACTGTACACATTACATACTATACATGCATCATACATACACACACTGTACACATTACATACTGTACATGCATCATACACACACACTGTACACATTACATACTGTACATGCATCATACACACACACTGTACACATTACATACTGTACGTGCATCATACCCACACACTGTACACATTACATACTGTACATGCATCATACACACACACTGTACACATTACATACTATACATGCATCATGCACACACACACTGTACACATTACATACTGTACATGCATCATACACACACATACTGTACACATTACATACTGTACATGCATCATACACACACACTGTACACATTACATACTGTACATGCATCATACACACACACTGTACACATTACATACTGTACGTGCATCATACCCACACACTGTACACATTACATACTGTACATGCATCATACACACACACTGTACACATTACATACTATACATGCATCATGCACACACACACTGTACACATTACATACTGTACATGCATCATACACACACATACTGTACACATTACATACTGTACATGCATCATACACACACACTGTACACATTACATACTGTACATGCATCATACACACACACTGTACACATTACATACAGTACATGCATCATACACACACACTGTACACATTACATACTGTACATGCATCATACACACATACTGTACACATTACATACTGTACATGCACCATACACACACATACTGTACACATTACATACTATACATGCATCATACATACACACACACTGTACACATTACATACTGTACATGCATCATACACACACACACACACTGTACACATTACATACTGTACATGCATCATACACACACACTGTACACATTACATACTGTACATGCATCATACACACACACTGTACACATTACATACTATATGTGCATCATACACACACATACTGTACACATTACATACTATACATGCTTCATACACACACACACATACTGTACACATTACATACTGTACATGCTTCATACACACACACTGTACACATTACATACTGTACATGCATCATACACACACAACACACTGTACACATTACATACTGTACATGCATCATACACACACATACTGTTCACATTACATACTATACATGCATCATACACACACACTGTACACATTACATACTATACATGCATCATACACACACATACTGTACATATTACATACTGTACATGCATCATACACACACATACTGTACACATTACATACTATACATGCATCATACACACATACTGTACACATTACATACTGTACATGCATGATACACACACACATACTGTACACATTACATACTGTACATGCATCTTACACACACATACTGTACACATTACATACTGTACATGCATCATACACACAACACACATACTGTACACATTACATACTATACATGCATTATACACACACATACTGTACACATTACATACTGTACATGCATTATACACACACATACTGTACACATTACATACTATACATGCTTCATACACACAGAATAGATCAGTGTTGCCTACAGAGGTTGCAAAACTACAACTCCCAGCATGTCCAGACAGCCTTTGGCTGTCTGAGCATGCTGGGAGTTGTAGTTTTGCAACAACTGGAGGCACCCTGGTTGGGAAACACTGATATAGACACACACATGCACTTTACATATAGTCATCCACAGTAGTAACTAAACAACAAAACCCCAAAGGGAGATACTAGGGTCAATTTATTCACAACAATTTTAGGGGAATCCCCCTAGGGGAACCCTAAACTAAGTACCCCCCAATTAAAATGTACCTTTTATTATTCCATTTAAAATATAGATTGTGATACACATAATTATGTGATTCTGCAAGTGGATGTAATGACACCACCACTAACTTTTAAAACCACAGTTGCCACCATACTCCTTGACTCCTGTACTTGTCTTTTATAAGCTCCTGAATGCTACAGAGTGAGCGTGGATAGCTCAATCTCCTATCTATTGGGAGCCGGTGGCTACTGCTTATTAAAATCACCAAAATTTTGCCCTCCCTTCCAACGTTTCACTGGCTCCCCAGCTTCGTCAGGAAAGTATGGCGGTGATTTTAATAAGCAGTAGCCACCGGCTCCCAATAGATAGGAGATTGAGCTATCCACGCTCACTCTGTAGCATTCAGGAGCTTATAAAAGACATGTACAGGAGTCAAGGAGTACGGTGGCAACTGTGGTTTTAAAAGTTAGTGGTGGTGTCATTACATCCACTTGCAGAATCACATAATTATGTGTATCACAATCTATATTTTAAATGGAATAATAAAAGGTACATTTTAATTGGGGGGTACTTAGTTTAGGCATCCACAGTAGTAACACACATACAGGCACAGTACATAGACATACACATATGTACACACACTTATATATCCACACACACATGCTTATACACATATATCCAGGGACACCTACTGTAGTCAGGCCCCATGTTGTACAGCCTCTGCGGTCTCCTCCCCCCTTCCCCTCCTCCTGCTCAGACAGCTGAAGGCTGAGAGAAGAGTCTGGGCTGAGGGAACATACCAAGTGCAGCAGGGGTGGGGGGAGCGTGATTGTGGTGAGGTGAGAAGAACTCCAAAGCTGAAAATTAGTTTATTAAAAAAAATGTCAGACATTCTGGGGCCCTCTTGTTTGACTGGGTGCCTGGGGCCCGGAGCACAAACTCCAAGAGCAGGATTGTTAATCTCTACAGGGCGGGTAAGCACTGGCTGTGCTCGGGGGCCCCCAGCCAGCTCGGGGCCCCAAGCAATTGCTTGGTTTGCCTGTCCTGTAGTGTCGGGCCTGGTAAAATGTATGGTGGGAAAATGAATCCCTCCAAAGTGTGCAAAATTGTGGTTTTCATCTCAATTTCCTCCCTAAAAAATGTATGGGTTCGCCATACATTTTATGGTAAAATGAGAGGTTTCATTACAAAGCACAATTGGTCACGCAAAAAACAAGCCCTTATATGGGTCTGTAGATGGAAATATAAAAGAGTTTTAGAAGGCGAGGAGGAAAAAACGAAAATGCTAAAATAAGATTGGCCTGGTCCTTAAAGGGGTACTCCGGTGAAAAATAGTTTTTTCTTAAATCAACTGGTGCCAGAAAGTTAAACAGATTTGTAAATTACTTCTATTAAAAAATCTTAATCCTTCCTGTACTTATTAGCTACTGAATACTACAGCAGAAATTATTTTCTTTTTGAAACACAGAGCTGTCTACTGACATCATGAGCACAGTGCTCTCTGCTGATATCTCTGTCCATTTTAGGAACTGCCCAGAACAGCTTATGTTTGCTATGGGGATTTCCTTTTACTCTGGCAGTTCCTAAAATGGACAGAGATGTCAGCAGAGACCACTGTGCTCGTGATGTCAGCAGACAGCTCTGTGTTTCAAACGGAAAAGAATATTCACTGTAGTATTCAGCAGCTAATAAGTACAGGAAGGATTAAGATTTTTTAATAGAAGTCATTTACAAATCTGTTTAACTTTCTGTCGCCAGTGGATTTAAAAAAAAAATAAAAAAGTTTTTCACCGGAGTGCCCCTTTAACGACGCAGGACGTATATTTATGTCCTGCGCCGGCTCCCGCGATATGAAGCGGGATCGCGCCGAGATCCTGCATCATATCGCGTCGGTCCCGGCACTCATCAACGGCCGGGACCCGCGGCTAATACCACACACCGCCGATCGCGGCGATGTGTGGTATTAACCCTTTAGAAGCGGCGGTCAAAGCTGACCGCCACTTCTAAAGTGAAACTGAAAGTGACCCGGCTGCTCAGTCGGGCTGTTCGGGACCGCCGCGGTGAAATCGCGGCGTCCCGAACAGCTGATCGGACATCGGGAGGGCCCTTACCTGCCTCCTCGGTCGACGCCGATAAGGCAGGAGCAGTCAAGCGCCGATAATGCTGATCACAGGCGTGTTAATACACGCCAGTGATCAGCATGGGAGATCAGTGTGTGCAGTGTTATAGGTCCCTATGGGACCTATAACACTGTAAAAAAAAAGTTAAAAAAAAGTGTTAATAAAGGTCATTTAACCCCTTCCCTAATAAAAGTTTGAATCACCCCCCTTTTCCCATAAAAAAAAATAAAACAAGTGTAAAAAAATAAATAAATAAACATATGTGGTATCGCCGCGTGCGTAAATGTCCGAACTATAAAAATATATCATTAATTAAACCGCACGGTCAATGGCGTACGCGCAAAAAAATTCCAAAGTCCAAAAAAGCGTATTTTGGTCACTTTTTATACCATTAAAAAAATGAATAAAAAGTGATCAAAAAGTCCGATCAAAACAAAAATCATACCGATAAAAACTTCAGATCAAAAAATGAGTCCTCATACCGCCCTGTACGTGGAAAAATAAAAAAGTTATAGGGGTCAGAAGGTGACATTTTTAAACGTATAAATTTTCATGCATGTAGTTATGATTTTTTCCAGAAGTGCGACAAAATCAAACCTATATAAGTAGGGTATCATTTAAACCGTATTGACCTACAGAATAATGATAAGGTGTAATTTTTACCGAAATATGCACTGCGTAGAAACGGAAGCCCCCAAAAGTTACAAAATTACGTTTTTTTTCTCGATTTTGTCGCACAATGATTTTTTTTTCCGTTTCGCCGTGCATGTTTGGGTAAAATGACTAATGTCACTGCAAAATAGAAAAGTAGAATAAGCCATAATATGGATTTTTAGGTGGAAAATTGAAAGGGTTATGATTTTTAAAAGGTAAGGAGGAAAAAAACGAAAGTTCAAAAACGGAAAAACCCTGAGTCCTTAAGGGGTTAAGGACCAACCCCATTTTGGCCTTAAGGACCAGACCAATTTTATTTTTGCATTTTAGTTTTTTCCTCCTCGCCTTCTAGAAATCATAATTCTCTTATATTTCCATCCACAGACCCATATGAGGGCTGTTTTTTTGCGTCACCAATTGTACTTTGTAATTACATCACTTATTTTACCATAAAATGTATGGTGCAACCAAACAAATATTATTTATGTGGGAAAATTGAAAAGAAAACCGCAATTTAGCAAATTTTAGAAGGTTTTGTTTTCACGCTGTACACTTTCCTGTAAAAATGACATGTTTTCTTTATTCTGTGGGTCAATACGATTAAAATATTACCCATGATTATATGCTTTTCTATAATTGTACCGCTTAAAAAAAATCTCAAACCATTTTAACAAAATTTGTATGTTTGAAATTGCCCTATTTTGACCACCTATAACTTTTTAATTTTTCCATATATGGGGCGATATGAGGGCTCATTTTTTGCGCCATGATCTGTAGTTTTTATCAGTACCACATTTGCTTTGGTTTTACTTTTTATTAATTTTTTATAAAATTTTTTTTAATAAAATGTGGCAAAAAAAAGCTGCAATTTTGAACTTTTTTAATTCTTTTACGTTTTCCCCGTTCACCGTATGGGATAATTAACAATATATTTTAATAGTTTATACTTTGACACACGCGGTGATACTAAATATGTGTATAAATTATTTTTTTACGCTTTTTTGGGGGTAAAATGGGGAAAAACGGACGTTTTACTTTATATTGGGGGAGGGGATTTTTCACATTTTTTTACTTTTTTATTTTACATTTGTTAACTTTTTATTTTTAACAATTTTTCTGTCCCCATAGCAGACTATTCATAGCAATCAGTTGATTGCTAATACTGTGCAGTGCTTTGTATAGGACACAGCACTACTCAGTATTATCGGTGATCTTCTGCTCTGGTCTGCTCGATCTCGGACCAGAGCAGAAGACCCCGGGAGACGGCCGGAGCCAGGTGAGGGGACCTCCGGCCGCCATGCTGGATGATCGGATCCCCGCAGCAGAGCTGCGGGCTATCCGATCCTCCATTCAAACTACCGCAATGCCGCAGATGCCGTGATCTGTATTGATCATGGCATTGGAGGGGTTAATGGCGGATATCTGCGCAATTGTGGATGTCCGCCATTACCGGCGGGTCCCTGGCTGCTGATATCAGCCGGAACTTGCTGGGCATGACGTGAGCACCGCTCCGGTGCTCGCGATCATATCGGCGCGTAAATGTACGTCATGGTGCGCTAAGTACCACGTCACCATGACGTACATTTACGCCCATTGTCGTTAAGGGGCTACGGTCAAAATGGGCTTGGTCCTTGAGGGGTTAATAAATCTCTTTGTCATGGGCACGGTCTGTTCACTTTTTTTTTTGAGGGACAGTGAGGGACAATGAGTGTGACACTAATATTTTTGGGGTATTATGTGGGCACTGTTACAAAGAGTGAAGGGTTTTTACTAGTGTGAAATGTTGTTTCAAACTTGTAGGATTCCACCCTATTTACTATGGGGATCACAAATTTACAAGTCGGGAAAATATTCTGACCAGCTTTTTCTAGGTGGAAATTTCCAGCCATTTTTTCACAGGATTTTCTGTCAATTCAATAGTAAATAGGTTGGGTTGTGAAACCACGCCCCCTTTTGGTCCAGCCACGCCCCATTTGCGACATGCCACGCCCCCTTTTGGCTTTTCACAATGCAATGTTGGGTTAGTTGGATTTTCCTGTCTAAGGGTACGTTCACACAGCGTATTTCGCTGCGGATCCGCTGGTTAAGGCCCGCTCTATGCTGTCTTTACATGTGCCTGCTCATAGCGGCAATATACCGCTACGAGTAGACACACTACAATGTGCAAGTCGCCGTATACTCGCACATCGCAGGAGCTCTTTGCCTAGCACAGGGCAGGGCCGTGATGTGCGAGTATACTGCGACTTGCACATCACAGTGCGTATGGCTGCAGCAGCGTATTGCTGCTATGAGCAGGCACATGTAAAGACAGCATAGAACCGGCCTTCATCAGCGGATCCGCAGCGTAAAATACGCTGTAAATCCGCTCGAGCTAACAGCTAACATACGCTAACAGTGTCTGAGACATGTCTCAGAAACTGTGCACCAAAATAACTTGGAAAAACCCGACAAAAAATAGTGGGTTTTAGCTTAGTAAATAAGGGCCTATATCTTATATAATTGGGGAAGGGAGTCTGTGCAGCAAATTCTGCAGATATGAGTTCTAGCTGAAGAAGCATCATGGTGGTCTGAGTCTGCTGGAAAAGATGAAGACAGAGAATGACTCCAATGCAGTAAGACATTACTTGTCAGTCACTTGATGTTACTGTTGTATATTGTGCAAAATACGCTGCGGATCCATTACGTGTGGCCCCCACCCTTAGGGTATGTTCATATGTGCATATTTTTGCTGCAGAATTTCTGTAGCAGGTTTTGCTACCCATTGAAGTCAATGGGCAGCAATACCTGCTAAGCAAATCGAAAGCAGATCCGCAGCAGAAAATACACACGTGTGAACTGACCCTTAAAAAGTAACTCACAAGAAAGGGTAGGAATATGCTACAAAGTATTTTGTATAAAGCTTAAAAGTACAGTGCATTACCACATAACTTTTTGTAGTTGATAAATGTATTTAGATCCAACATCACATTTTTATTCCAATGTTAAACATAATGAATAGCAGAACTGCAGGCCCAAATGCTTCAAATAATTCTAAGATTAAAAGCCTCCTTTTATCATTGGAGCGTTTTATTTATTTATTTGATTATTCCAACTACAGATCTGATTAGCACATTACAAATGGATTGAGTAAACAAACTTGTTCTATCGCTTGCTTCTCATGCAGTGCAGATCTCTAGGTAGCCGCCCTCTCTGATCTACCAGTACAGCTTGTGCACTTCTGCAGACTTCAATACAGAAGTTCATTTTCAGTTGAATAGTGAGGGATTAAGAACATTTTGTTGTGCTGGAGAAATGTCGGGATGATCTCAGTGTGAGCAGCTGAAGCTACAGTAACCTTGATATATTTTGTATACAGAAAATATAATTAGATTTTATGCAAGAAGTTATGCTGGAATGGTTAAATAATTAATTTGTGTAATAAAAATAAATGTGGTTTCTGATGTGAGGGAGGTTGTACAGCAAGCAGCAGCTATATAAGAAATAACTAATTACCTTCATGTGGGAAGATATTGTATAATATATAATAGTAAATGAAAAATTTCTTGACCTAGAAAACAAACATGGGAGTTGGCAATGACCAGAGGTATGTGTACCACAAACAATCAATCCTCCTTTAACTCTGATGTTACTTCTAATATTTCCAATGGTTTGGACATTGAGGGTACTCTCCTGGTATTTAGAAGGGGCACTCTTCTGCTATTTATGGCCGTGGTGTGTGGGGAGGGAAGTGTGCTGTCACCTCTGACGATTGTGGAGGAAACTATACTGACATATACATCTTGTATACATCTCCAATGGATGTTACTTTATAGGCATGCAGTGACATCTCTTTCCCATAGGCTCCCTTTATGTATATATATATATATATATATATATATTAGCTGAATACCCGGTGTTGCCCGGTTTTTCCTTCCTAATCCTTGTTGTGGATGAAAATAAACAAAGGAGGAAGCTTTTGACTTCATATCCCGTCCTCATATATTGTTGTCATATCCCAACCCCATATCCCGTCCTCATATCCCGACCTCCTATCCCAACCTCCTATCCCGTCATCATATCTCGACCTCATATCCCGTCCTCCTATCCCGGTCCTCCTATCCCGTCCTCCTATCCCGACCTCCTATCCCGACCTCCTATCTCGACCTCCTATCCCGACATCCTATCCCGTCCTCCTATCCCGACCCGTAATATGTGTACCAGGTATTGAACTATCTCCAGCCGTATGGAAGTTATGTGGGAACATACATTTCCGATTGATTTGCATGGGACTTTAAACAAAAACCCCGACCCTCACAAATGGGGGAAGTTAAGGATTAAATTAACTATCCTATATTTTAAGTGGATATATAAGTAACATGTGACCAAGTATTATCGAAATATCTCCAGACGTTTGGAAGTTATGCAGTAACATATATTTCCCATAGACTTGTATGGGACTTTAACCATAAACCCCGCCCCTGGCAAATGGGGGTGAGTAAGGCTTAAATCACCTATCCTATGTTTGTTGTTGACATATAAGTAACATGTGTGCCAAGTTTCATGTTAATATCTTCAGCCGTTTGGACGTGATGCTGGAACATACACACACACACACATATACACATACATACACACACACACACACACATACACACGTTGAGTTTTATATATATAGATACTGCACTGTGGAGTAAAAGGAAAGAAAAGGATGCAGTAGGGATGGGAAAAAATTTATTTAAAATACATTTTTTAATAAAGTGTGTGTGTCACTTTTTTGTCTCTATTTTTAAATGTTTTTAGGTAGTACTACTACTCCCAGCATGGAACAGACTGTTCCATGATGGGAGTAGTAGTACCTGCACTAATAGACATATCGCCTGATGCGATCATCCATAATATAGCAGAGATGCGGTGCGGCACTATACAGCGCTCGCATATCTGCACTATACTCCAGTCGGCCAGTGATGTGAATAGAAATTCACATCACTCATTCATATTTTCTGCCCAGAGTGGGGATTGTCCGGATGGTTGCAGCCAATCACAGCTCTGGGCAGAAAATATGAATGAGTGATGTTCTATTCATATCACTGGCCGTCCTGAGTACAGAGCAGTGATGCGGAGCGCAGGAGAAAGCCGATCCGCATCTCTGCAATAGATAGGACGATCGCATTGAGTGTCAGGAGTGACACCCGCTGTGATCTGTCCTTAACTGCAGGTACTACTACTCCCAACATGGAGCACACTCTGCTCCATGCTGGGAGCTGTAGTACCTGCATTAATAGACAGATCGCAGCAAGTGTAACTTCTGACACCTGTTGCGATCTGTCTATTAATGCAGGTACTACAGCTCTCAGCATGGAGCAGAGTGTGCTCCATGTTGGGAGCAGGAAAGATTGCAGCGGATTTCACTCCTGACGCCCACTGTGATCCTCCTGTATAATGTATAGATGCGGGTGGCCGCTCTTCTATGGTCCCCTACACTGACGTGTATATACACCTACTCATATTTCCCATAGAGAGTTGTGATGGGCTGGAACCATCTGGCCAATCACAGTTCTCTGCGGGAAATATGAATAGGTGTATATATACAGCAGTGCAGGGGACCATGGAAGAGCGGCCCGCCGATCTGTCAATTAGTACAGGTACTACTACTCCCATCATGGAACAGTGTGTTCCATGCTAGGAGTAGTAGTACTACCTAAAAAATGTAAAAAAGAATAAAAAGTGAAAAACACACACACACTACATTTTTATTATTGTCGGCTACATTTTTAGGGCCCTGCCCGCACACATAAATTGATCCCTGTTTAAAAATGTATACAAATTTTGTTATAAAAAACATACATTTCATTAAATATAATTTTTTCCATCCCTACTGTATCTTTTTTATAATTTTTTTTAATGGTACCCTACGAAATGTTATTAAAAAAACGTATCTCCATCACTTTTTTGGATCGGTAAAGTCCAAAAAAGAATAAAAAACACCAAAGTTAAAACCCACATGGCATTTTTCTTGGCGTTTTTACTCTCATAGACTTCTATGGGAAAAAAACACCACAATTTCAGGGGAAAAAACGCCATAGGCCCAACATGCTGCGATTTTGCAAAACCGCCAAAGAGCTGAAAAAAGAGTGAAAAATTCTAAAAGGATTAAAAAAAGTGAGAAAACACAAAGTGGAAAAAGATTATGCAAAACATAATTAAGGTGCTGGTCCCCAGTTTCAGAAATTCCTCTGCATTAGGCTGCATTCACATCTCGTTTTGTACATATGGGCGCCATATACTATGGTTTGAGGTCCGGTCAGGAAACCGCATACAGGTCAAAACTGAGCCTACCGGAGTCACCGTTTGACTCCTGTTGGCTATGGGCGGCTCATTAAAGTAAATGGACTTACGGGCTGATCCGGCTGGGGTACGGGAGTGCCCGGTTTTCCCCTCCCCCAGCCGGATCCGGCACCCGTATGTACAAAATGAGATGTGAATGCAGCCTTAGGGTCACTTTCAGGACTCCTGATGCTGCTGCTGACACCTCCAGGCTGTCTCATTCAGCCACTATATGGTATCCTCATGTTTCAGCCACCTCCAGGCTGTGCCATTCAGCCACTATATGGTCTCTTTATGCTTCAGCCAACTCCAGGCTGTGCCATTCAGCCACTATATGGCCTGTTAATGCTGCCACAAACTCCAGGCAGTCATTCAGCCACAATATGGTCTCCTAATACTGATGCCACCTCCAGGCTCTGTCATTGTGCTGCCATGTGACTCCTTGTTAAATTTGTACCTTTGTACCCACACGCCGGGGCCCGGGACACTAAAACATGGGCGTTAAAATTTCTATTTCAAAATCCTCAATTTCAATTTCAATATCTTAAATTTAAAAATCTTAAATTTCAATGGTCTCCTCATGATTCAGCCACCTCCAGGCTGTGTCATTCAGCCAACATATGGTTTACTGATGCTGCTGGGCCTGGGCCTACACATTTTTATGGTAGCACTAGCTACCATAAATCTTTAATTTAAATTTCTAAATTCATATTTTAATCTTAGGGATTGTGAAGCCCTAGTGTCTACTCATGCTGCTGCCAGCTCCAGGCTGTGTCATTTAGCATATATATGGTTTAGTGATGCTGCTAGGCCTGGGACATTATCTTAAAAGGTTTATGGTAGCACTAGCTACCATAAATCTTCAATTAAAATTTCAAAATTCATCTTTTAATCTTAGAGATTGTGAGGCCCTATTGTCTCCTCCTTCTGCCAACTCCAGGCTGTGTCATTCAGCCACTATCTGTCAACTCATGCTTCAGCCACAACCAAGCTGTGTCATTCAGCCACTGAATGGTCTCCTTGTTACGCAAAGCGCTCCGGGTCCCCGCTCCTCCATGGAGCGCTCACGGCGTTCACCTGTTCGCAGCGCCCCGGTCAGACCCGCTGACCGGGTGCGCTGCGATAATGTCCCCAGCCGGGATGCGATTCGCGATGCGGGACGCGCCCGCTCGTGGTGCGCATCACGACCAGCTTACCAGAGTCGTTCCCCGTCTGTGCTGTCCCGGCGCGCGCGGCCCCGCTCCCTAGGGCGCGCGCGAGCCGGGTCTTTGCAATTTAAAGGGCCGGTGCGCCACTGATTGGCGCATGGGTTTTAATTAGTGTCTTCACCTGTGCACTTCCCTATAATACCTCACTTCCCCTGCACTTCCTTGCCGGATCTTATTGCCATTGTGCCAGTGAAAGCGTTCCTTGTGTGTTCCTAGCCTGTGTTCCAGACCTCTTGCCGTTTCCCCTGACTACGATCCTTGCTGCCTGCCCTGACCTTCTGCTACGTCCAACCCTGCTCTTGTCTAATCCCTTGTACCGCGCCTATCTCAGCAGTCAGAGAGGTTGAGCCGTTGCCGGTGGATACGACCTGGTTGCTACCGCCGCTGCAAGTCCATCCCACTTTGCGGCGGGCTCTGGTGAAAACCAGTAGCAACTTAGAACTGGTCCACCGACACGGTCCACGCCAATCCCTCTCTGACACAGAGGATCCACCTCCAGCCTGCCGAATCCTGACACTCCTCATGCTGCTAACACATCCACGCTGTGACATTCAGCCACTTTATGGTCTCGTGTTGCCAACACCTCCATGCTGTGTCATTAAGCCACTATATGGTCTCCTCATGCTGCCAACACCTCCATGCTGTGTCATTCAGCCACTATATGGTCTCCTCATGCTTCAGCCACATCCAAGCTGTGTCATTCAGCCACTATATGGTCTCCTCATGCTGCCAACACCTCCCCGCTGTGTCATTCAGCCACTATATGGCCTCCTCATGCTTCAGCCACAACCAAGCTTTGCCATTCAGCCACTATATGGTCTCCTCATGCTGCCAACACCTCCACGCTGTGTCATTTAGCCACTATATGGTCTCCTCATGCTGCCAACACCTCCACGCTGTGTCATTCAGCCACTATATGGTCTCCTCATACTGATGCCACCTCCAGGCTCTGTCATTGTGCCGCTCTGCGGCAGTGATTCTAAAAGTGATGCCTGTAATCTGCATGTTATACTGAATAACAGTATCATTTCACTACCCCAGCACACTCCATATGCGTGTTAGAACAAAGCAAAGTGTTCTACACCCCTATTGAGGCTCTCTGTAGGCCAGAAATAGCCATTTTCAATATAGATTAGCCGCAAATAAATTCGTATAGAAACAATTTTTTTCGGAAAATTCGGCGAATCTGCCGAATCAAATTTTTCAATAGTTTGCTCATCTCTAAATACCACCAGTCACCATTTTGGAGAATGTTTGCCTCATGTTCCTCCTGAGGACAGTGCTGGTGCACCGAAACATGTAGAGGGGGCAAATTTTGGGTTTTTTAGATTGAAGGGGCTTTGCTAAATGTTACTTTGAGTACTGCAGATTCAATTGTGATTGATCAAGAATACTGATATGGAAATTATCCCAATTTCTGAAAGTGAAACACAATAAGGCACGGTGACAGCATTATTCTTTTAACATATTTGTTGGTCACCATGCACAATTTTAATATTAAGTAGGTAATAAAAGTTAGGTTTTATAGGGAAGGTTTAACCCCTTAAGGATGCTTAAATTGCTACTTTTTTAATACATTTTATTAAAAAAAATTATAAAAAATGTATTAAAAGTTTTTTATATGCAAATGTGGTATCCAAAAAAAGTACAGGTCATGGCGCAAAAAATGAGCCCTCATAGCGCCGCTTATACGGAAAAATAAAAAGTTAGAGGTCATCAAAATAGAGGGATTATAAACGTACTAATTTGGTTAAAAAGTTTGTGATTTTTTTTAAGCACAACAATAATAGAAAAGTACGTAATAATGGGTATCATTTTAATTGTATTGACCCTCAGAATAAAGAACACATGTCATTTTTACCGTAAATTGTACGGCGTGAAAACGAAACCTTCCAAAATTAGCAAAATCGTTTTTCTTTTTAATTTCCCCACAAAAATAGTGTTTTTTGGTTGCGCCATACATTTTATGATATAATGAGTTATGTCATTACAAAGGACAACTGGTCGCGCAAAAAAAAGGCCAAAATGGGCTGAGTCCTTAAGGGGTTAAAGGGGTTATCCAGGAAAAAGCTTTTTTTTATATATCAACTGGCTCCAGAAAGTTAAACAGATTTGTAAATTAGCCTTAAGCCACTAGAGAGGGAGAGAGCACACCGTGCAGCTTAAGCATGCAGATATACGATACCACTGGTATACACAGGCAGCCTCCGGACCCGATAAATAATAACGCAGCACCTGTGGGGTGCACACACTAGATAAAGTATCAAACAATACAATGAAAGAGAGTAGTGTGCACTCACCGCGGGTAAACAGCTGCAGGCCCAAGGTTCGGGATCACCGCGGCATGTACGAAGACGATAAGGGGCACTCAGAGGCTACGCCGGCTTTTTCAGACGTAGGAACGTCCTTCTTCCGGCCTCAACATTCACGTCATAGCGTTGCCCTTTTATGGAAGTCTGTGGGAAACGTGAGTAACCATAGAAACGTATAAACTATGGGTTGGTGTATGGATCAAAAATGGTCCAAAAAACAGGGGTGAGTCAAGAAAAGAGGAAATTAGTTCCGTTACCAGATAGTAAGGAATGAAGCTAGTAATGGGAACTATATATTAATAGTAATGACTATAATGAATATATAGACCATAATGACAAGGGAAAAACAAACCCGAAAAGTGAACAAAATAAGAAATAAATAGTGATAAGAGAAAATAAAATAGTAGAAAAAACAGTAGTATCTATAACTGAATATATTGATACTATAAAGTACAATGAAGGACTCGTACATCTAACTTAAAAAGGGGGACATGTCAAGTCGCTCATTCAGCCCAGCCGGGCCCTGAGCGTTGCACCTGAGAATGTAACGTGCTTCACACTGAAGAAGGACATTCTCTCTATCTCCTCCTTGATTAAGAACTGGAATTTTTTCTATTCCTCCAAAACGCAACACATCTACATCGTTGTTATTGGTTTCGTGTAGATGTTTCGCTAATCGTGGGGGGCCTGTTTCTCTGGAAAGTGTGTATTTGTGTTCTTGGAACCTGGCACAGAGTTGTCTCTTAGTTTTACCTATGTAATACCTATGGCAGGGGAAGATTATGTAATAAACGGCGAAAGTGTTTTACATGTTATTTATTGTTTGACGGTGATAGAATAACCACCTAGGGTAAGGTGTTTAGCTCCTGTGTTAAATCTGCAGAATTTGCAGGACCCGCAGCGATGATTACCCACTGGGGAAAGATTTTGTAGCCAATTTTCGTTAGGGGATGGAGTATGTTGTTTAAGTTTATCTCCAATGGTGTGGTTCTTCCGGTAAGTTATTAGAGGGCATAGAGCTGTGACTTGTCTTAGATCCTCATCTGTAGATAGTATATGCCAATGACGTCTGATAGTGGAGTTTATGATGTCGTTCATTTGAGTGTTCTTGAATGAAAATGTAAATCTTCGTTCTGTATCTTGATTATTGTTTTTTTTTTGTTCTATTATATTGTATTAAATTGTTTCTGTTCATTTGTTCCACTTTATTAAACGCTGTCTGGATAATATTGCTGGGGTATTCGCGAGCCAACAATCACTTTTGCAATTCTTCTGCTTGCGCTAAATAGGAATCATGCTCACTATTTAGTCTTTTTAGACGCATGAATTGACTCAGGGGAATGGCACGCTTGGTGTGTGCAGGGTGCGAACTCTTGAAATGAAGTAGGCTATTACGGGCTATTTCTTTCCTGTAGCCCTCCGTATGTAGGCCTTGAGGTGTTTTGATGATCCTAATGTCGAGGAAGTCAAGATGGTTCTGACAAAAAAGGATGTAAACCGCATATTCAAAGTGTTAGTATTCAGATAACTGACAAATCCGTTAAAGTGCTCTTCAGATCCTTCCCTTTCATTGTATTGTTTGATACTTTATCTAGTGTGTGCACCCCGCAGGTGCTGCGTTATTATTTATCGGGTCCGGAGGCTGCTTGTGTATACCAGTGGTATCGTATATCTGCATGCTTAAGCTGCACGGTGTGCTCTCTCCCTCTCTAGTGGCTTAAGGCTATTTGCTCTGCTATTTCTATTTTTTTCTGGATTGATGAGCACCCTATTAAGCTTATTTCCAATACATATTATTTGTCATGGATATGGATACCCCATCAGCTGGAGCCTCCGGCTCTACCGACACCGGCAGACAAGACGCAGGGGCGTTTTTCATGTCCTGCAATTCCCTGGACGAAGTTAAAGTACTTAGCGTGAAAGCTTTAGAGTACAGGATTACTTCTCTAGCTGACAAGGAGCTCAGGTCCTTTTGGACAGTGAACTCCTTGAAAGCTTATAGAGATAGTGGGAGAGTTCCCAGAGGATTGCGATCCTATAAAGTACCATCGCAGTTCCACAATAATCCATTATTTCTAGAAGCCTGGAACAAAGCCCACCTCATTCATGCAGAGAACCTGCTGAATATCATATTAGAACAAAAAGAACAGGACTACGTACGAACTACGGAAGAATTATGTCGCACAAAAAAAGAGCTGCGCCTGAGACTAACAGATCATCAAGCCTCCACCTTTTTCAATAATCTTGATAAGAAAATTAAAATAACAGAAATAGAAGTTAAAGAAAAAAAGCGTGATAAGTTCCTATGGGACAAAACAGATTATTAGAACAATATGATTTTCTCCTGGCGACAACACCAACCTCGTACCCAACGAACTAACAACAGGAATAACCCGAAGACGTGCCCAAAAAAAGAAGCGTCCATCCGACTATTGGACAACCGATTCTGATACCAGCGATGACAATATGAAAGACACAGGAGCCAAATCCGATCCACATAATAGTCTGAACCCCCCTTTAGGAGGAAGACTCGAAGGGGAAAAAGAAAAAAAGAAGAGGTCCCACAAGAACTATGGTCAGGAAGAAAACAGTGACCTGGGACCAGGAACAACAAATGTAATTAACATCTCAGGTATAGATCTACCAACTGAATGCATTTCAATATTGTCTAAAGGCCTCAATTTTGGCGTGTATGAATCTTTCGACATGCCCCAATTTGAGATTGATCTTTTTAAAGGTGTCCGTAAAATCCAACTGCATAAATTCTACAGTAAAAAAGGAAACAAAACATCTGATGACCCAATGAGAGAGGGTGAGAGGCCCTGTACAATAGGACCATTAGGTTTTATCCCTGAAAGCGGCCTTAATGACGAGGAACTGTCACACATTAAAGTGCTGGCCGAATTAGCAGATCCACAGACAGAAGACACAGATACGATAACGTTAGTCCCCGGTCATTCAAGGTTTAACAGTGGACGCCGATCTACCTTTAACCCCCCCATTCCACCAGGATCACCTCTGGATTTATTTACACAATCAGTTACACAGGATTTGAAATGTCTCATCTATCCAGCCCCACTTAAAAACTTAATCAAGGAAGAACAGAAAATGATAACTTGGCACTCTCAACAGAGCAACTCAACAGTTACAAGAGCCGACAAGGGCGGTTCTATTGTTGTAATGTTGTCATCACAATACGAAGGAGAAGCTGAGCGACAGCTATCAGATCACACCACTTATGAAAAAGTGCCATCTGATCCCACAAGAAGGGTTATGGATACGCTCCGATCTTTTCTTCGTCGAGCTGTCGAAATGGGGGTCCTAAGTCACTCTACTGCAGAACGGTTAATACCCGTTGCACCAAAAAAACCTAAATGGTATATTTTGCCGAAAGTCCATAAGTCGCGGACCGATCCCCCCCAGGCGACCAATCGTTGCGGCGATCGGTTCCGCGACGGAATACCTGTCAAAATATATAGAGTGGCTACTATGGCCCCTTCTACCCTCCATTCCTTCATATTTAAAAGATTCTGGCGACGTCCTTCAATATCTACAGAGTGTAGCCTGGACTAATCACTATTACCTCACCAGCATAGACGTAGAGAGCCTGTACACTCGCATCCCTATTGGTGGTGTACAGGCTGTAAGGTTTTTCCTTGAGCAAGCAGGGAAATCTTTTACCTTTATTAACTTCATATCTGAAGCAATAACCATTATCCTCGAGAATAATTACTTCCAGTATGAGAACCAGTGGTTCCGACAAAGGACAGGAACCGCAATGGGTACATCGGTCTCCTGTACCTTTGCAAACATTTTCCTCGCAGTGTTCGAATACAATTATATATTCTTGACTAACAGCATTTATGTCAGTAACATCAAAGGATACAAACGTTACATGGATGACGTGTTACTCCTTTGGGAAGGATCTGAAGAGCACTTTAACGGATTTGTCAGTTATCTGAATACTAACACTATGAATATGCGTTTTACATCCGTTTTTTGACAGAACCATCTTGACTTCCTCGACATTAGGATCATCAAAACACCTCAAGGCCTGCATACGGAGGGCTACAGGAAAGAAATAGCCCCTAATAGCCTACTTCATTTCAAGAGTTCGCACCCTGCACACACCAAGCGTGCCATTCCCCTGAGTCAATTCATGCGTCTAAAAAGACTAAATAGTGAGCATGCTTCCTATTTAGCGCAAGCAGAAGAATTACAAAAGCGATTTTTGCCTCGCGGATACCCCAGCAATATTATCCAGACAGCATTTAATAAAGTGGAACAAATGAACAGAAACAATTTAATACAATATAATAGAACCAAAAAAAACAATAATCAATATACAGAACGAAGATTTACATTTTCATTCAAGAACACTCAAATGAACGACATCATAAACTCCACTATCAGAAGTCATTGGCATATACTATCTACAGATGAGGATCTAAGACAAGTCACAGCTCTATGCCCTCTAATAACTTACCGGAAGAACCACACCATTGGAGAAAAACTTAAACAACATACTCCATCCCCTAACGAAAATTGGCTACAAAATCTTTCCCCAGTGGGTAATCATCGCTGCGGGTCCTGCAAATTCTGCAGATTTAACACAGGAGCTAAACACCTTACCCTAGGTGGTTATTCTATCACCTTCAAACAATTAATAACATGTAAAACCACTTTCGTCGTCTATTACATAATCTGCCCCTGCCATAGGTATTACATAGGTAAAACTAAGAAACAACTCTGTGCCAGGTTCCAAGAACACAAATACACGTTTTCCAGAGGAACAGGCCCCCCACGATTTGCGAAACATCTACACGAAACCCATAACAACGATATAGATGTGTTGCGTTTTGGAGGAATAGAAAAATTTCCAGTTCTTAATCAAGGAGGAGATAGAGAGAATGTCCTTCTTCAGTGTGAAGCACGTAACATTCTCAGGTGCAACGCTCAGGGCCCGGCTGGGCTGAATGAGCGACTTGACATGTCCCCCTTCTTAAGTTAGATGTACGAGTCCTTCATTGTACTTTATAGTATCAATATATTCAGTTATAGATACTACTGTTTTTTCTACTATTTTATTTTCTCTTATCACTATTTATTTCTTATTTTGTTCACTTTTCGGGTTTGTTTTTCCCTTGTCATTATGGTCTATATATTCATTATAGTCATTACTATTAATATATAGTTCCCATTACTAGCTTCATTCCTTACTATCTGGTAATGGAACTAATTTCCTCTTTTCTTGACTCACCCCTGTTTTTTGGACCATTTTTGATCCATACACCGACCCATAGTTTATACGTTTCTATGGTTACTGACGTTTCCCACAGACTTCCATAAATGGGCAACGCTATGAAGTGAACGTTGAGGCTGGAAGAAGGACGTTCCTATGTCCGAAACAGCCGGCGTAGCCTCTGAGCGCCCCTTACCGTCTTCGTCCATGCGCGGTGATCCCGGACCTCGGGCCTGCAGCTGTTTACCCGCGGTGAGTGCACGCTACTCTCTTTCATTGTAAGATTTGTAAATTACTTCTATTAAAAAATCTTAATCCTTTCAGTACTTATGAGCTTCTGAAGTTAAGGTTGTTTTTTTCTGTCTAAGTCCTCTCTGATGAAAACTGTCTCGGGAAATGCCCAGTTTAGAAGCATATCCTCATAGCAAACCTCTTCTAAACTGGGCGTTTCCCAAGACAGGTGTCATCAGAGAGCACTTAGACAGAAAAGAACAACCTTAACTTCAGAAGCTCATAAGTACTGCAAGGATTAAGATTTTTTAATAAAAGTATTTAACAAATCTGTTTAACTTTCTGGAGCCAGTTGACATATATAAAAAAAGTTTTTTCCTGGAATACCCCTTTAAGGGCATTTTGCCCTGGGTTTTTGTGAATTAATTTAATTGAAATCCCTCCTTTTATTTATTTTTTATTTTTTTGTGATCTAATGTGAGGGGTGGACTCACTTTTATGAGATACTGTACACATAATGTGAGGGGTGGACTCACTTATGTCAGATATTATAATGTAAGCGGTGGACTCACTTAAGGGAGATACTATATATACTGTGAGGTGTGGACTCACTTACGGGAGATACTGTATATAATATAGCTGCAAGCAGCAATCCAGGTGGCCAAGCTGCATATCTGGGTTATAGCACACGATTGCTTTGACTGCCTATGGTGGAGAAGGTCATTATGGACATGTGTGCTAATTTTCACATTGCTCTGACCAGTCATTTAAATGAGAACTATGCAGAATATTGCGCAATCCAAGATTGCGACTAAATCTTGTGATCAATTATGGTACAGAGAGTGAGCACTTTACCATTGTGCAAAGAAACATAACTTTTATGTGTACATATTACACACATTTTAAAAAGTATTCCATAATATTTTAAGGCTATCTAAATGTTATTGGCATGCGGTGGCCATATTGATTACCAAGAACATGTGTGCCAAATTATAAGTTATTCTAACAAACGGTATCAGAGAAGATGTTTGTAGAATATTGTTCAATCCAATATGTGATCAATAGACCTGTAATGAACAAATCTAACTTGTGACAACAGTGTCACCATATACAGCAAATAATATATCTGTAGCTTTAGTGATTCCAGAGAAGATTTTTGAATATTGTGCAAAAGGTTCCACAAAAACCAAGATGGTGGTTACCATGTGACCTGTGACCTTTATATTACATATGATTATGCACAGTTCACGGGTCTACCCCTATGCAAAGCTACATGTGTTCTAGAGTTACAGTGCAGCATATATAAGCATTTGAATTTTGGTGCGGAATAATAAAAATAATAATCTGAGTAAAAACAACTTTGTTGCTTGGCCACCTAAAAAATTAATAAGGGAAATTCTATGGTGAGTGCTATGAAAATCATTGCCTCTTTTATATGGATGATTTGTGTAATATTTGTTAAACATTGAATATTGCTATATAAGAAGTATAACAGATTAGATCTCTGAAGATCCACAAGTTTTATCACAGTTTCGACCTATTTCTTCCTACTTTCTTATAGAAGGACACAAATTGTAGTCAAAGTGACATACCTTCCAAAGACTTCCACATTTTGTCACTTACATCGTCAGGAATTAGACCCTGTCTCCATAGGCAGTATGTCTGCATTTTTTGAATTGCAGTAAGTATTATGTGGCTTTCAGTTACTTCTCTTCATTGTATTGCGCCCATTGATGATTCATGTTTGAAGCATTGTCTAATGCTAGAGGGAAAAAAGACAACATGTATCTGACAATGAAGGTTTTTTAACCACTTATTTAAGAATGGACTAAATTTAACTCTCAACCATATGAGGACATGATGACAAAGAAAATATAACATATGTGTTCATGGAGTAGGGGTACACAGAAGGCTGTTCTAAATGGGCTAAGAGTTCTAAATGGGCTAAATGGGCAATCAACATGCATTAGCTGCATGAAGGGAGATTCAATGGTGGGATTTTTCCTATTTATATTTGGCTTGCTAGTATCATGTTTCTTTTTCACTTTATGTTCTTAGTGACTTCCTGCTCTGTTCATTACAATAGTTATTAAGAGGGGATATGGAGTGTGTGGAAGAATATCACTGAAGCGTAGAAGTGCATAATCATGGGAAACAGTTGGCTGTGGGTAAAAACACCATTTGTGTTACTCATTTATATTCTGTACATTTTGTGCTCAAATCTTAAATCCTCTGTCTCAGATTATTACATTTTGCAATTATTTAAACAATCTTGTTTACTTCACACTTTGTTCTCTCAATTAAATGTGGCAATTTACTATTGTACTCATGTCCAGGAAAAGGAAATAATGATTTATATAACTTTGAGATGGCTGATGGCTCCCTGGTTAACTATTTCCTTTGGTCTTACAAGGAGTTGTTTCCACTTGAAAGTATAATTTTGCTATTTTCCATGATTTGTATTTTCATGTATTTTCTAGCCTGGGTATCAACCCTCTAAAAGCAAAATGGTCCCATTATGTGGTGCCCATTCTCCTTTTTCACCACATTTCTGAAAGTCTTAATAGAAATCAGTGCGATTACTCCTGTAAATGAATTTCTATTGTGTCTCAAGCAAGAAGTTAAAATTGTTGGGCTATATGCCATTGAATTTTAGTCTCTAGCCTTGAGTTAGGTTGCTAATGGTAGACAATGGCCCTGATTTACTTAGAGAGGAGTGTTTCAGCAGTGATTTCAATATCACTAGTCTTTTTTTTCAGGCTTATTTACTATTCTGTGGCACATTTTTTTTGTGTCTCACAAACTTCGAGCTAAAGAAAGTAGTTGTGTGAGTCAAAATGGTTTAGACTTGTTTGTTTAAAAATGTTTTCATGAATCAAAAGTATTCATGTTTTGTGTTTTCAAAAATTACAATAATTATCCTTGTTTATAAGCTTGGGTGTTAAATTGATTTAAACCTAATATTGCAAATGTGTTAAAAAGAAAAACAAATTTAAACATTAACTATCACAAAAGCATTCAATATTTTATTCATAAAAGTGTTGAACTGTACAAAATGTTTTCAGGTTAGAAAACAAGTTACTGTAACACACCACAATGGTAAACAGTCCCTTGTTACAAATCACAAAATTTTTAGATTTTCACTCGTCCTCCTGGCTGTTGGTTATTCTGTGAGCCAAACTCACGCTTTTTCTGGAGTGATTTTTGAAGTACTCAGAGTATTTTCGGCTTTTTGTCGGGAACACGCCCATTTTTTATTTAACCATGCCCATTTAAAGAGGTTATCCAGGAAAAAACTTTTTTTATATATCAAATGGCTCCAGAAAGTTAAACAGATTTGTAAATAACTTCTATTAAAAAATCTTAATCCTTTCAGTACTTATGAGCTTCTGAAGTTAAGGTCGTTCTTCTCTGTCTAAGTACTCTCGGATGACACGTGTCTCGGGAACCGCCCAGTTTAGAACCAAATCCCCATAGCAAACCTCTTCTAAACTGGGCGGTTACCGAGACACGTGTCATCAGAGAGCGCTGAGACAGAAAATAACAACCTTAACTTCAGAAGCTCATAAGTACTGAAAGGATTAAGATTTTTTAAGTAATTTACAAATCTGTTTAACTTTCTGGAGCCAGTTGATATATATATAAAAAAAAGTATTCTCCTGGATAACCCTTTTAAGAATAAAAAAAAACACTCAAAAGTGTAGGTTGTGTGGCATAAAATTTGGGTGCAAAATTAGTAGCACGGATGGTGCGACAAAAATTTAGGCGCATAAACCGAGAAAAAAAAGACGGTAGGACTTTAGTAAATCAGGGCCAATGACTTTATTTCAGCTATATTCTATGAAGGGTTATCAGGCCACATTAAAGAGAAATTGGGAGTCACACTTTTAGAATAGGCCTAAACAACTGCAACCAAAGCTGAGGGGTATGAGGAAAAATAACATGCCCATCAACATTCTCACCTAGCACCAACCTAGTTATAGTAATGAGCAGCAGGGGCCATATTCGAATTTGCGATATTTTGCGATTATACGGATGAATATTCATCCTATGTTTGTGAAATTCGCATATTCGCTATGTTTGTTCTCTCGTTTTCCATGCGAAAATTCGTAATGAAATTAGGATAGTGTGCACACGCGATTATATCTTTCACCTAAAAGGGAGGGTTCAGTGTCCTCTGACTGAAAGTGCCGATATTCGTGAATAATTGCGTATACACAAATATTTGCATATTTGCATATATTCGCATATTTAATTAAAGAAAAAAGAATATTCATCATTACAAATATTTATATATACCACTATATTCTAAATATGCGCGAAATCACGAAGTGCCAATATTCACGTTAAAAATTTGCATTTCTAATATTCGCGCTCAACACTACTAGTTAATGGGTCTTGACAAGAGACATTCCATTGACTGATTTTGGGCTATGCTTATACTGTGGTAAAGGACATCTTCATGTGAACAAGCATGCTCCCCACTTTTGTCAGTAATCTGAGACATTGAAAATGGGCACTAAAACACAATGCATATTCAAAAGTATAATTTCTTAGACGCCTACTTTTTGTAACTGCTCTCTTTATGAATTAGATGCTGTCTATAGGCAGGATGTCTGCATATTTTGAATTGCAGTGAGTATTATGTGGTTGCCAGGTAATCGTTTTTTCTTTTAATGTTTTGCGACAATTGATGATTCATGTTTGAAACACTGTCTAGTGCTGGGGGAAAAAAGGATGACATACATCTAACAATGAGGGTTTATTCATCCACCAAATAAATATTGGAGTAAATGTAGCCTTCAGCAATACCAAGATAACATGAAAAAATATTAGTATTTATGTATGGATGAAATATACAGAAAGCTGCAATAAATAGGCTGGGAGGTAGTAATGTTTCCACAAAAGAAGTTGTATCATTTCTTCAAGTGAGGTTCACATGGATCCAGAAAAGGTTTCTGGAGTTCTGAACTGGCTGCAAATAGTGGTGTTACGTCCGTTTCTGTGTTCTCTGTGTTTCTTTGGGTCCTGTTCAGACATTAGTTTTATGTCTGAACAGATTCTGTTTTTATTCTCCCTGGTTTGGAAAGAGTTAATGCTTTCAGCCTATGGGTGTGGTTATTTAGACCCTAGGCCTGCTGGGACTCTCTGCTGGAAATTAGATCTGTACTCTGACCATATCTTGTTTGATTTGCACCTTAACTATGTTTGTCTGAGAACTTATCCTGAGTTTTAACCATTGTTATCTCTTGTCAGGATCCGGACTGGTATGCAGCGAGGACACTGGAGGTGGATCCTCTGTGTCAGTGGGGTGATGGCATGGGCCGTACCAGGGGAACGGAGTCTAAGGGGTTACTGGTTTTCACCAGAGCCCGCCGCAAAGCGGGATGGACTTGCAGTGGCAGTTAACCCCCAGGTCGTTCCTCCCGATAGCGACTCAACCCCAACTGACAGCTGAGACAGGCGCGGTACACAGGGACAAGGCAAGAGCAAGGTCGGACGTAGCAGAAGGTCAGGGCAGGCAGCAAGAGTCGTAGTCAGGGGCAACAGCAAAAGGTCTGGGTACACAGGCTTGGGAACACACTAAACGCTTTCACAGGGCACTAAGACAACATGATCCGGCAAGGACAGAAAGGGGAAGTGGGTTTTTATACACATAGAGCAGGTGAGAGCTAATTAGGAAGATTGGGCCAGGCACAAATTAGCGGTGCGCTGGCCCTTTAAATCTGAGAGCCCTGGCGCGCGTGCGCCCTAGAGAGTGGGGCCGCGCGCATCGGGACCCAGCAGGAGATCAGGGCAGTTGAGTGGGACGGGGTGCGATCCACAAGCGGGCACGTCTTGCTAGGCGGATCGCATCCCCGCCAGGCACAACCGAGCAGCGTCTCCAGTTAGCACTGCCGAGCGGAGTGCTGTGGGGCAGGAGACGCCGCGAGCACTCCGGAGGAGGGGGAGGAGCCGGAGTGTTCGGCGTAACATCTGTCCTGTTTGATAGATAGATGTTAGCCAGCTTTGTTTAAGAGCATTTGTCGGGTTTTAGTATTAATTTATGCTCATCCTGCATTTGCTTTGTGTTGCCTTAGTCTGTATTCACACTGTGCGTTATGTCAGTCATGTTTTTACCTTGTTTATTCCTGCTACTCCTAGGATAGAATCCTGTTCTGAGCCTTGTGCTACTCTGTCTATCTAGGAGTGAGTGAGTCTTGTGCCTGTACCCGTGTTTGCTTTTATTAAGTATTTCTGTTTCCTCCTAGGCCAGTATCCTGATCACTCGGTGGAGAGTGTCTGCTGGCTTGGAGCCTATTTGGCTTTGGTATTGATGTCTCTCCATGCTTGGATTTGGGTGTCTATTGTGTTCATTGTTCTAAGTCCAGTGTGAACAGTGCCCTTGATTTCCTGACCCGTAGTTTGTATTCACACAGTGCGATTTGTCAGTCCTGTTTTGACCTTTTGATTCTTCTACTCCAACGATAGAATCCTGTTCTGAGGCTTGTGCTAATCCATCTATCTAGGGGTTAGTTAGTCTAGTGTCTTTACCCTTGTTTGCTTGTATTTAGGATTTTTGTTTCTTCCTAGGCCAGTATCCTCATCACTCAGTAGAGAGTGCCCACTGGCTAGGAGCCTATTTGGCTTTGGTATTAATGTCCCTCCATGCTTGGAGTGGGGTGTCTAGTGTGTTTATTGTTCTATGTGAACAGTTCCCTTGATTTTCTGAACCATTTAGAGTTCTGACATTCAGTTAGCCAGTTCCTCCCCTGCATCTCCTGGTTTTGTCTGCTGTATACTTACCCTCATGTCTAGTCTTGTTCATATTATCCTACCTGTCATTAATCTTGATTCCGGTTTCTGAACTGTATGTTAGTATGCTATATTCTGCCTTGTTTGAATTTGTTCATTATTACTGATCCCTAGTGTCTGTAGTACATGATAACTGATCACAGTGTACATGATCACTGATCCATAGTATTTGCTGTACATGATTTCTGATCATAGTGTACATGATTACTTTTTCTTAGTGCCCTCTGTACATTACCATTGATCTATAGTGTTTTCTGTACATTAACACTGATCTGTGTCCTCAGAACTTGTATCTGTTTGTTGCTTCTTAGTATTCCCGATATGTTCCTGACTTATCCCCGACATGTATTGTTCTGTTTGTTTTGTATGATTTTGATACCATGCACTTTAGCGCTAGTAAGGGACCAGCTTCAAGTTGTCGATCGGTCATTTAGGGTGGATGGGCAAGTAGGCAGGGAGAGTGGTCTTAGGGACAGCTTAGGGCTCACTTCTCCCTGTCCCCCGTTCATGACAAGTGGCTCTCAGGATTTTTTTTTGAGAGTTTGTGATTTTGTGAAATAATATGGGGGGAGACTTATCAAAACCTGTGCAGAGGAAAATTGGTGCAGTTGTCCATAGAAACCACTCAGATTGTTTATTTTATTTTTTGAAAGGCCTCTGAAAAATAAAAGAAGATTTGGTTTTGCCCTTTACTGTTTTAACCCAGAAAGGAGAAAGAGTGGGATTGGTGATCTGCTGATATTGCAGAACTTCATCCAAGTCTTTCTTTAATTCCTCTTTAGTCTTTCCTTATTATAAATCTTAATAGACAATCTCCTGGGAGGTTAAGGCGTTTCCTCTCACAGTGAACATGGTACTCATCCAGTACTTTGAGCAAAATAAATGTCTTTTGTAAGGCTTCTTTTTGTATAGCAAACATTGCATCACTATCTAATGGCATTAAATCAGTATTTAGAGGAGTTGCATCATCTTCAGGAGACGGCAAATTTCCAGTTATCATCTTTATTAATCACAAGAATCTAAAGTACCTTCACTTTGCCTTATTTTCCTTCTCGTGATTCAACTTTGTCTTTACTGATCGCCTAGCAGAAAAGAATGTTTTACATTTCCGATTTTATTCCAGAAGACACAACACACATCATTGATCCTATGTGTATCTGTAGAGTGTTATCTACTTTGGGCTCATGCTTCACTATTGTCTGGTCATCCCAGAATCTTGGCGGCACAATCTCAGATGTCTGCTGGTCTATTGTCAAATATCTGAAGTCTATTATGATTTTCAGGATATCTGGACAGGGGTTTTATGTGACTTCTTCTTACAAGCTTGTTTCCATTTGGCCCCTTCAAGTGCTGGATCCAGATATCAGTATTACCCACCTCCCAGCTTCTTCTGCCCTGCATGATTGACTTAAAGTACTTAGGTCGCAGCACCAAGACCTACATACAAATTTCATGTCTGCCTCATGCATGGTAACTACACACATACCTAGCTACCTAACTACATACCTGGCTCCCTGACTACCTAACTAACTATCTACCCTACATACATGGCTAACTACCTGCTTACCTAAATACCTGGCAACCTGACTACCTAGTTACCTAATGACTTATATACCTGGCTACCTTACTACCCAGATAACTTGCTACCTTTATATCTGGCTACCTAACTACGAAGATAACTGCATACTTGACTACCTAATTACCTAGCTAGATATGTGGCTGCCTTACTACCTACCCACATTCCTGGTTACATTACTACCTTAGATAGTTACCTACCTACATACCTGGCTACGTAACTGCCTGACTACTTTTCTACCTAACTACATACCGGAAAAGAAATCAGCAGCACTCAGGAAATCCGTGAAAACGGTGTGGCTTTATTCACCAAACATCACAAACACGATATTTCAGCCGTCTCTCATGGCCTTTGTCAAGCAACTTGTAGTACAAAGTGCAGAGTATATATATTATTCAGGTGATAGACAATTGATGCTATAATTAGTTACAATCAACAGACATAACAGTGTCATAACATAAGATCGCATGTTTCAGGTCATACAAAACAACACAGCATATCCCTATGAGACCTGTGACATGTGCAAAAATTGTGCAAAAAACAGTACATATTGTAAAAAGTCTGTATGTCCATGATCCATAATGACAGTGCAGGTGACAGTGATAATGATGTGTACCTTTACGTCATAGGAGGAGGAGGGTTGCCGGTTTGCATGTTCACCACTTGTGTATCCAGGGACGCCACCGGGTACACAGTATACCCACGTGTCTGATACTTCCGGTCCCGGACAGGAAGTGATGTGTATTCAATGTAAACTGTTGCGGGAACCTTTCGCATGCGCACTCTTCAGCATCTCAAAACGTGCACCATCTTGGAGCCTGGCAAGACCTTACAGCCATTCATCCTCTGTTGTGATATCTGTACAGCCAGAGCTGGTTATACCAGTGCATCGTGGGCTGGAGATGCACCTCAATTTACGGGAGCATCTGCCATTCAGAGAGGGGACCCGTTCTTACTGGCAATCCGATCCGGTGTAAGCCCGATTGGCGTATCCAGACAGGTGGCATTGTCCCCGTCCGCTCTCTCTGTAAGGGTACATCTTGGCATCCACTTGCCCATCTTTGCTGGGGTATGTCAGGTTATCTCCAATATGAGACGTGATACCCAGAATGTAGATAAAACACATAAAATAAAGTACAAAATAAAAAATAAAAATAAAGTGCAGGTGCGTTCCTGGCATACAGTGTGGTTTCATGCTCACCGTTCCCCTACTCCTACCTGTGAATAAAGGAAAAATAAATTATAATATACAGATAATAATAATACCACTTCATACATCAGGGGTTAGCAGAAGCAAACTGGTACAATTGTCACAGAGAAGGTATAAAAAATTATTATGGATTACAAATGTTGTGGCTGATCGTAAACTCTGCATTCAAACCTGATGGTTTAAGGGAATTTAGGGTAAATATCCATTTAAGTTCCCTTCTTTTGAGATGACTTGTGCGATCACCTCCCTTTTTCCAAGGGGGGACATGATCATTTAGTATAAATCGGAGGTCTCTTTCGGTGTGTCCCAGGTCATCAAAATTTTTCGCTACTGGAAGGTCTTGTCGCTTTTTTCTTATGGTGTAACGGTGGTGATTTATCCTCGTCTTAAAGTCCCATGTTGTCTCCCCCACGTATAAAATTTTACATGGGCACCATAGGACATAGACTACATGTGTAGAATTAAAAGTAAGGTAATGTCTGATTCTGTATTCAATGCCTGTAATATAATGTTTAAATATGTTACCTTTTTGCATCAGGGGACAGTTTATACAGGAACTGCATGAATAAGATCAAAAATTTGCACTCGTTATATAGCGCTGTCTGGGACGCTGTAGAGACACATCTGCTCTCACCAGTCTGTCTCTCAGGTTACCAGACCTGTGGTATGCCATGATCGAGGGGATATTAAATTCTCTCACCTTCTCAAATCCATCTCTCTGGGTATGCCAGTGTCTATGAAGGACACCAGCCAGCCTTCCAGATAGACCGGAGAAGGTGGATACAAATGGTATACACTGGGGGCCTTCGTTCATTTTTTTTTTTGAGTGCTAGTTCCATGTAGGACTTGCTGTTTGCTGAGCACTAAAAGATGTTTCCGGTAGCCGCGTTTTGCACAGTTTGAAGCCATTCTGTCCAATATCCACTCCAACCTATTGCTAGCGCTGACTATCCTCTTCGCTCTAACCATCTGACTAGTAGGTAAAGATTTTATCATTGATTTAGGATGCTGTCCGTGGGATTGACATAAAGATCAGTATATAAGCAGCATCCCTCTATCCTGACCATTGTGTCCAAGAACTGTACAGATGATCGGATGATGATGAATGGGTAAGTGTGAACTGGATGTTCGGATGTATGGTATTCAGATAGTCATGGAAATTGAGTAGTTGTGACTCGCTACCAGACCAGACAAGTAGGTTGTTGTCTATGTATCGCCACCACCCCAGCACATGGCTGAAGTGGTGGGACACATAGATGGCACTGTGGTAACCTTGGGGGATAAAGCCTTGTGGGGTGTAGGGAAGTTAGGGTGTTGCTGTTCAGAATAGTAAAGGGCGCTGTTAATCCTTGTCACTCGTGACGCTAGGGTTGGGGTTAAATTCTGTAATCTTGATAGGCCTATTGCCACCCTTCCCAAGAGCAATAGGTGATGCAGAAATAAAGGATTGTCCCCAACCACTGTTAACTGAAAACTTGCAGGAACTTTTACTGAAGAATTTCTGTACATGCAACAATAGTAACAGTCCAGATAACAGAGTCTCTATAGATATAGCTGAGCAGCGATTGACAGTTGGTTGGGATCAGATAAGCTCAATTAAGCTTCTTAGGGAATTTGTAGCATAGATCCGCTGGATTTAAGGGTGCGTTTAGGTCCAGTGATCTTGCGGTGAGTAGCGGGGAATTGCTTAGTGTATCCACTATCATAGAGGCCGAGGCCGCAAGGCTTTGGCCTAGTAAATTGTCAGCAACCCAAGAGAGCAATCAAGATGGCGCAGCTCCCTTATGTGGGCAGGGGCTGGCCGTTTTGGATTGGTCCATAACAACTGTCACTCACCGTTACATTGCATTGTGGGTGAACACGTCATGGGAACCTCCAAAGGTCCTGTAGCAAAACCATAGAGTTCTAACCTAATCACGTGACCCGCAGGTCCTGCTACGCTGAACAGGTAGGCAATTAAACATATACACATTTATACTTATATTTATAAGAACTTCTATACAGTCATAGACTAACTGAGGGGTGACAAGGGGATAATTATAGGAGAGGGACCCCGACGTTCCTAGGGACTCTGACTATGGGGACCTCCACAAAGGTAACGTATGAAATACGGTACCGGGACACCACAGCACCCTCCTCCAAGTGGGCGACGAATATGTTTGCGTATTAATCTTAATTCTTTCAATACTTATGAGCTTCTGAAGTTAAGGTTGTTCTTTTCTGTCTAAGTCCTCTCTGATGACACCTGTCTCAGGAAACGCCCAGTTTAGAAGAGGTTTGCTATGGGGATTTGCTTCTAAACTGGGCATCTCCCGAGACAGGTGTCATCAGAGAGGACTTAGACAGAAAAGAACAACCTTAACTTCAGAAGCTCATAAGTACTGAAAGAATTAAGATTTTTTTAATAGAAGTAATTTACAAATATGTTTAACTCTCTGGAGCCAGTTGATATATATATATATATATATATATATATATATATAAAAAAGTTTTTTCCTGGAATAATCCTTTAAGCACTTGGGGGGAATCCATGCCAAGTTTACATACTTAAATCCCTGGGTAAAATTGACTGGGAATTGACTGGGAAATTTTAGTTGACAGTAAACTCAACTGTGCCATGCAGCTCTCTCATGATCTATTTATACCCAGGCATTTATCTATAAAAAGGGCACACCCTCTATGTCTAGAGGAAAGAAGGTTTCTACATCAGTATATCAGTATATTTACTTGTTGCTCTGTTGATCTAACCCCTACTGAACTCCTGACTATACCCCTGTCTTTTTTTTCTGGCCTGTGGCCTGATTATTTTGTTCCTGCTTACACGACTACTGCATCAGCACTATTGCCAACATTCTGTGACTATTATGGGCACTAGAGATGAGCGAACTTACAGTAAATTCGATTTGTCACGAACTTCTCGGCTCGGCAGTTGATGACTTATCCTGCATAAATTAGTTCAGCTTTCAGGTGCTCCAGTGGGCTGGAAAAGGTGGATAGAGTCCTAGGAGACTCTTTCCTATGACTCTATCCACCTTTTCCAGCCCACCAGAGCACCTGAAAGCTGAACTAATTTATGCGGGATAAGTCATCAACTGCCGAGCCTAGAAGTTCATGACGAATCGAATTTACTGTAAGTTCGCTCATCTCTAATGGGCACTACAAACTTGGCATCATTCTGCAGCAAAGTCCATACATCCTTGCAGGGGATAAGGTTGAAGGCTACGATATGTCTTAGATGGCTTGCTGGAACTAGATTTTAGCTTCCACATCTCTGACCAAACCAGTTTGACATTTTATAGGCATCAATCCAGTGACATATAAAGAGATAGGATGAGGAAGGTTCTGTAAACAGGATTGACTGTCCATGAGAACTAAGAGAGAAGGTAGGATTCTCTGGGTAATTGGTGACAAAACATGAAACATGAAGCTTGAAGCTTAAAATGTTAAAAGATAACAGATATTTTCAAATATTAATGGATAATATAATATACCTTAAAAGTAAACTACATGTGACCTGTCAGGCGTTTCCTCTAAAGAACTATGAGTTAGATTTACTAAAACCTGTGTGGAGGAAAAGTGGTGCAGTTGCCCATAGCAACCAATCAGATTGCTTTTTTTAATTTTTCACAGGCCTGATCGGTTGTTATATGCAACTACACCACTCTTCCTCTGCACATGTTTTGATCAATCTCCCCCTATGTACTTCAAAGTGACCCACTGCACATGTGGGGTTGTTGCCTTGCCTAAAGAAAAAAATAGTTTCATTTTTTTTTCTATTGAGCAAGCATTAAATATACAAATATGTTCACTTTCACATCTTAAGTTTCTACATTTTTGTAAGACAGAATAAAAGTCTATAACTTTTGAATTTCAAAAGAGGTATTGTGCAATATGGCACATTTCACAGTTTAAATAGCTTGCACGTTGCAATTATTTTATTACTTACAACACCCATTAATCAGGAACTGCAGATTTCTTTGTCGCTTTTGATAGCTTTAGATGTAATATGTCAAATTATTTTTGTGAATTAACCTTCAAGGCTGTGAAAGTTTCTCATTGTAGAGAAAGTTACACTGATTGTTTTAATGACTGTATGTAAATGTAATTCTTTATAGGTCCCCGTGAATAATTGTCTGCTTGACAGCGGTATGTCATGTGGAGTAGTCATAGTGAGATATCACGAGAAAAGGCAAAATGTAAAATCTAGGCTTAATATGCAACAGTAAAGACCTTTAACAAAAAGTAAGGCAAAACATACATTTTTTAGATGGTCTAAGAGCATATGGACTGGAATAATACTTGTAGGAGTTCCCCTCCAAATACTATTATTTTAATATAAGTGGTATATTTTTAAGTAACAATAAACTCTGTGCTGTAATATCATTGCATAATGACATATTTTGGGTTTACAAGTTTGAGACATCAAGCTAATAATCACCTTTGCAACTATATTGGTCGCTGAAGCAGTTATATATTTTTTACCATTGTGAAAGAAGATTGTAATGACTTGTCCGTGTTTGACCCGAAGGATTAAACTTCCCTGGGTTTTGGCTTGGCCTAGATGCTTTGCTACGCCCTAGCCAATCTGGGCTGTGATCAGCTAACCAGGCTGAGCCTGCACCTGTGGGCTTAGCTACTTAAGTCCAGCTCACTCTGTTTGCAGTTGCCAGTGAAAGAACTTGTTTTGAGTAACCAGCATTCTTGTTCTCTGAGTTCTGAATATTGATCTTGGCTTGGCTTTTTGAACTTTCTTCTGCTTTTGTGAATTGGTACCTCGCTATCTCCAGTTGTTAACCTGGCTAGTCTGACTCTGATTTGACTGTGTGTGTTAAGATTTATTTCTGTTAGTTTTGTGTGCCTCCAGCTGTTCACTGACTGACTGTTTTGTATTTTATTATATTGACTCTGTCTGTCCCCGCACATAGTAGGAAGGGAACGTCCTTGTGGTTGTGGACTCGTTGTTTAGGTCAGACACCCAAGTAGGCAGGGACAGAGGGTGTTGGCAAGATTAGGGCTTCAATCTATCCCTGCCCAACGTGACAAAGATTTTAAGGGAAATGCTTTTTAGATAGTGACTGTTAAAAATATTTTACAATGGTCTTTCCCATTATGAATTTCATATCCATTTTTATTTTTACTTTAGTGGGTTGGATTATTAAATGACTAGGGCAAGAAAGCTTGAATAGAGGCAGTGGAAGAGAAGAATATGTTATGAGTGATGCGGATAAAAGATAGTTCTGTGATGAGTGGAAAATAAATAGATCATTTTTGGAGGGATTTCATTTTTTAGAGCATACTGAGATACAGTACCAGGTCTGAAACATTTCAGTCAACATATGTCATTCTTCAAATTCCCATAGTACGCTATCTCCTGCACCTGCATTCTTCAAGAATTGCATAACATATTACATTATTGGAGTGAAAGCCCCACTTCATGCTGTTGTGATACAATGGGATGGCTGCCATATTATTCAGGTGCATGAAGTGATCAATTTAATTAAAGTGAAATGGTCTTTTAATGGCTTCTAATGATATAATGAACAAACAGAAACCTTCTGTCTAAATATAGTGAGTGTGCAGCAATGTAAGAGCATATTTATATTAAACCTAACAGCACTTTCTATTCAAATGTTTTGACACTGAACAAGCAAATTGTTGAAACAAATACAGCAAAGCTGGGAAATGGCACATTGGCCTCAATTCAGATACATTTGGATCCTGAATCTCATTTCTGACTGGAATGCTGACTTGCTGTTTTCCATTTTATTATTTTTGTGTACAGCTGCGTTGTTTGCACCTGCCGGCTCATACTGTGCGTAGTTGGAATTTCTGTAATGCTAAATCATTTCAAAGACAGGAACATAAACATTGCTGCTTTTCCTTAAAAGACTTTGAGTGTACATCTCAAAAACTTCCTATAGGCCATGACTATATTCTTCTGCCAGGTATTATAAAATGGCTTTCCTGTACAAGAGGCCCTTTCAATATAGACCCGGATACAGAGAGAAGAACAGAAGGTAATTTTCTATGACAGGAAGCTATGTAGATATTGAATGAAGTTGACTGGTCAACAGACGCCACGTACTTCAAGAATTCAGCCAGTCTGTGCTTCATGATAAACCTACTTCTAAAATCCCCTCCATCACATCCTAACAACAATACTCCACATTCCACAGAAGAAAAATATTGACTGTAAGGTATATCAGTAATACTATTCACGTATTCAAGTATCCTTGAAGTGATGGAGTTAAACAGAAAAATCAACAATCTCAATACAGACTTTGAGGATAAGAAATCATTCTGTTAACCTCTTAATGCTTTCATTTCCTCAGAACAACAACGTCAGCTTGTTGACCCTTTATGGATGATACATAATTGAGGAATGTTAGTGACATCAGCACGTATGACAAGAACCTGGATATGGTTATGGATTTCCTCAATAATGCATGAGTTATCCCACCAGTCACTTCTAGAAACTAGACGTCATGATGGTTATCTAGGAATCAATACAATTTTATTGTTTCTTTTAACTAGGTGAAATGTTTTTTCTTATTGTATAAAAGTGTACATATGAATATAGGCATTTATTACAAAAGTTGGAGCCTTAGAAGCCTCACATACAGTCTTCTAATTGAACATGGTATTAATGGTATACATTCATAAAAAAAAAGTTCCTTTTCTTTGTTATTAAATAGCATTTTATTGTAATTTGAATGTAATTTGAGTGATTATCATTGTAATGTAACATAACTATATTAAACATTTTGGCTTGGGTCATTATAATCCTTTTCACTTATAGCTTTATTTAGTGATCTTCATTTCTAGTTTGTTAAAAGGTTAATGTAGGTAATGATCATAACTGTCGAGGAAGGGTACATGCTCGAGATCTCATGCAAGAGACACTTTATACTGTATTTCTATCCTCATAGTATGGGTCCAGTTAAAAACTATGACAGAGCAGACAGCCATTCACTCCCTGCCAAAGTGTTTACTTTTGTAAGCTATTGGCCACATTATACCTTCAGCCTGCAAGATTTTGGGGGAAGCTAAATGGTAGTGTCTTCGCACAGGCAGCATAATGATATCCCTGTATCATGCCACCTGCAGTCACATTAGGAAAAGGATCAAGCCACTACACTTAGGAACTTAAAGGGTTGAGTTTAGTTGTGGGGTTGGGGGACAAAAGGACCTACTGTGTTGCGAAACAAAGGCTGTAATGTACAGGGAATATTATTAGTGTGTCACTATACAGGGATATTATTACTGTGTGAGGCACTAAAAGGAGCATTATTACTATTTTGGAAACACCAACAAAAGAAGCACATACAGAACCAAACAGTGAAAAAAAAGAAAATAATAATTGTGTTAAAGCACTGTTAAAAACATCCAAAAATACATTTAAAAAAATCCACATGGTTTACAAATGACAGGTCCGAGTACTGGATGCAAAATACCACTATAATAAAATATATATGTATACTGAAATCCAATCGGCTCAATATTAGTATTACATTGTCTTATTACACAGAACGATCCAAAAGAGAGGAGAAGTGGCACTCCTCTCTTTTAGATATTTGAAACGATCAGGGCATTTTGTGGAATCAGGATTTCTGCAACATCATGTGACAGAGAGTTCCATAGTCTCACTGCTTTTACAATAAATAGTTCCCATCTGTAAAGATAGTGAAACCCTCTTTCCTCTAGACGTAGAGGATGTCCCCTTGTCATGCCTAGGTATAAAAAGATCACTAAAAAGATATCTGTACCGTCCGTTCATATATTTGTACATTGTTATCAAGTCGCCGCTAAGCCAATTTTTTTTTTTCAAACTATGGAAAATAACCCAAAACTTGATAACCTGTCTTGGTCCTGTAATTCACCCATTCCCCTAATTACTTTGGTCACCCTCCTCTGCACTGCTCCAGTTAAGCCATGTCTTTCTTTATACGCAAATTTGTAATTTTCCAGGAGAGGTCTAAATACTGACTTAAATAAAGATAAAACTATGTTCTTGTCACAAGCCTCTATTCCATATATATATATATATATATATATATATATATATATATATATATAATTATCATGATTTTATTAGAATTGGCAGCTGCTGTCTGACACCCTAGGGTTGCATTTTGGAGGCCAATTAACTGCCAGAAAGAACCCATTCCCTCTGTCTAATCACTATTGCCTGTGACATCTAAGAGGTTAAACTGCTGGGATCAGTGTTATCTCTGATCTCAGCAATTGTGGCTGGTGCTGTATCAGCCATGGGTACAGTAGCAGTATCCATGAGCACAAAGTTACCCTAACTCATGAAGGTATATAAGTCGTAGAGCATCAGGGAAAATATATTTAGATTTAGGATGTAAATGGTATTAATGTTTTTTATTGTTGAAACATCTGTTAAGATGTAAGAAGTGAGGAAGTTATCTAATCTTTTGAAGGCACATCTGTAGGAAATAGCACAACAAACTTGTAATCTCTCACAAGAATATAATGCTCAGGCAATGAGATGGTCAGGGAATAAGGAATATGATCTTCTAATAATGGGGCTTCAGAAAAGTTCATAAAAAAATATTTATGGAACAAGAGCAAAAAATACTAATACAAAAAACAAAGCACATATTTGATTACCACAGTCTTATTAACACATGGCTTTTAGTGCTTACAGTGAGCTTGGAATGAAATCTTATCTTGGAAAAAACTTGACAATGAACTTAAGGAATATGAGTGAGTCAATGGAATTCATTAATTTTTTCATAAGGCTGGTGGGATTTCCAATGTGCCAAAATAGAATTGCTGTAAAAAAACTAATAATATAAGGAAATATTATCTTTTCAGATGTTTTTGGTTAAGAATATATTAATTTGCTTAACATTTTGGGGTCTTTAACCCCTTAAGGACGCAGGACGTAAATGTACGTCCTGGTGCAGTGGTACTTAACGCACCAGGACGTACAATTACGTCCTGTGCATAACCACGGGCATCGGAGCGATGCCCGTGTCATGCGCGGCTGATCCCGGCTGCTGATCGCAGCCAGGGACCTGCCGGCAATGGACGACGCCCGCGATCTCGCGGGCGTCCGCCATTAACCCCTCAAGTGCCGGGATCGATACAGATCCCGGCATCTGCGGCAGTGCGCGATTTGATTGAATGATCGGATCGCCCGCAGCGCTGCTGCGGGGATCCGATCATTCAGAACGCCGCACGGAGGTCCCCTCACCTTCCTCCTTCCGGCTCCCGGCGTCTCCTGCTCTGGTCTGAGATCGAGCAGACCAGAGCAGAAGATCGCCGATAACACTGATCTGTTCTCTGTCCTATACATAGAACAGATCAGTATTAGCAATCATGGTATTGCTATGAATAGTCACCTATGGGAACTATTCAAGTGTAAAAAAAATGTAAAAAAATGTAAAAGTAAAAAAAAAGTGAAAAATCCCCTCCCCCAATAAAAAAGTAAAACGTCCGTTTTTTTCCTATTTTACCCCCAAAAAGCGTAAAAAATAAATTTTATAGACATATTTGGTATCGCCGCGTGTGTAAATGTCCGAACTATTAAAATAAAATGTTAATGATCCCGTACGGTGAACGGCGTGAACGAAAAAAAAAAAGTCCAAAATTGCTACTTTTTTTTTTATATGCAAATGTGGTATCAAAAAAAAGTAGAGATCATGGCGCAAAAAATGAGCCCCCATACCGCCGCTTATACGGAAAAATTAAAAAGTTAGAGGTCATCAAAATAAAGGGATTATAAACGTACTAATTTGGTTAAAAAGTTTGTGATTTTTTTTAAGCACAAAAATAATAGAAAAGTATATAATAATGGGTATCATTTTAATCGTATTGACCCTCAGATGTCATTTTTACCATAAATTGTACGGTGTGAAAACGAAACCTTCCAAAATTAGCAAAATTGCGTTTTTCTTTTTAATTTCCCCACAAAAATAGTGTTTTTTGATTGCGCCATACATTTTATGATATAATGAGTTATGTCATTACAAAGGACAACTGGTCACGCAAAAAACAAGCCCTCATACTAGTCTGTGGATGAAAATATAAAAGAGTTATGATTTTTAGAAGGCGAGGAGGAAAAAATGAAAACTTAAAAATTTAATTGTCTGAGTCCTTAAGGCCAAAATGGGCTGAGTCCTTAAGGGGTTAAAGGGGTTGGTCAGTATTGACAATCCATTTTTGAACAGCTCTTTTTCTGCAGGTCAGTAGTTAACAGTGGATCCCCCCTCTAAAGACTCTCTAAGTCCTCCAAATAACCACAACATATTAATAGGAATCACAATTATTCAGTTCCCCTGTGGTGGCAATACAGGGGAATTTGCGGTAAATTTAGACATAGAATGTGTCTGCAGATCCATTTTGCCCATCTAGTCTGCCCAAGATTCTGAATACTAAGAATAGAACCTGGCCCTATCTTATATGAAGGATAGTCTTATGCTTATCTCATGCATGTTTAAACTCCTTCACTGTATTTGCAGCGACCACTTCTGCAGGAAGGCTATTCCATGCTTCCACTACTCTCTCAGTAAAGTAATACTTCCTGATATTACTGCATAAACCTTTGGCACTCTAACATAAAACTATGTTCTCTTATGGTAGTTTTTCTTCATTTAAATATACTCTGCTCCATTACCGTGTTAATTCTATTTATGTATTTAAAAAAGTTTCTATCATATCCCCTCTGTCTTGTCTTTGTTCCAAGCTATGAATGTTAAAGTCCTTTAATGCCTTTAAAGTCCTTTCCTGGTAAGTTTTATCCTGCAACCCATGGACTAGTTTAGTAGTTCTTCTCTGAACTCTCTCTTAAGTATCTATATCCTTCTGGAGATATCTATATTCTTCTTCAGTATTGCGCACAACACTCCAAGTGAGGTCTCATCAGTGCTCTGTACAGTGGCATGAGCACTTCCCTTTTTCTACTGCTAATACCTCTCCCTACACATCCAAGCATTCTGCTAGCATGTCCTGCTGATTTATTACATTGTCTGCCTACCTTTTAGTCTTCTGAAATAATAACACCTAAATCCCTTTCCTCAGATACTGAGTTTTGGATTGTATAACATATTTTATACTCAGCCCTTGGGTTTTTACGCCCAAGGTTCATTATCTTGCACTTATCCACATTAACCCCTTAAGGACCAGGGGTTTTTCCGTTTTTGCATTTTCGTTTTTTCCTCCTTACCTTTAAAAAATCATAACTCTTTCAATTTTGCACCTAAAAATCCATATGATAACTTATTTTTTGCGCCACCAATTCTACTTTGTAATGACGTCAGTAATTTTACCCAAAAATCGACGGCCAAATGGAAAAAAAATCATTGTGAGACAAATTGAAACGAAAAAAAAACGCCATTTTGTAACTTTTGGGGGCTTCTGTTTCTACGCCGTACTTTTTTTTGGTAAAAATGACTTATTCTCTTAATTCTGTAGGTCCATACGATTAAGATGATACCCTACTTATATAGGTTGGATTTTGTCGTACTTCTGAAAAAAATCATAACTACATGCAGGAAAATGTATACGTTTAAAATATTCTGACCCCTATAACTTTTACATTTTTCTGCGCATGGGGCGGTATGAGGGCTCATTTTTTGTGCCGTGATCTGAAGTTTTTAGCGGTACAATTTTTGTATTGATAGGACTTATTTATCGCTTTTTATTCATTTTTTTCATGATATAAAAAGTGATCAAAAATACACTATTTTGGACTTTGGAATTTTTTTTGCACGTACGCCATTGACCGTGCGGTTTAATTAATGATATATTTTTATAACTCGGACATTTCCGCACGCGACGATACCGCATATGTTTATTTTTATTTACACTGTGTTTTTTTTTAAATGGGAAAAGGGGGGTGATTCAAACTTTTATTAGGGGAGGGGTTAAATGATCTTTATTCACTTTTTTTTTGCAATGTTATAGCCCCTATAGATCACTGGTTTCTCAAAGGAAACCAGTGATCAATGATTCTGCCGCTTGACTGCTAATGCCTGGATCTCAGGCACTGAGCAGTCATTTGATGATCGGACAGCATGGAGGCAGGTAGGCATCCTCCGGCTGTCTTGTAAGCTGTTTGCCGCGGCAATCCAAAACAGCTCCCTGAGCTAACCGGCATTGTTTTACTTTCACTTTAGACGCGGTGTTCAACTTTGAACGCTGCGTCTAAAAGGTTAATAGCGCGCGGCACAGCGATCAGTGCTGCCCACTATTAGCCACGGGTACCGGCTGTGGCCCCGCGTTATAGAAAGGGAAAGGATTCAGGACGTACCGGTACGTCCTTGGTCCTTAAGAGGTTACATGTTAAAGGGTACTCCAGTGGAAAACATTTTTTTTAAATGAACTGGTGCCAGAAAGTTAAAAAGATTTGTAAATTACTTCTATTCAAAAATCTTAATCCTTTCAGTACTTTTTAGCAGCTATTTGCTAGAGAGGAAAATCTTTATTTTTTTAATTTCTTTTTTGTGTTGTCCACAGTGCTCTCTGCTGACACCTGATGCCCGTATCAGGAACTGTCCAGAGCAGGAGAAAATACCAATAGCAAACCTATGCTGCTCTGGACAGTTCCTAATACGGGCATCAGGTGTCAGCAGAGAGCACTGTGGACAACACAAAAAATAAATTCAAAAAGTAAAGAATTTCCTCTGTAGCATACAGCTGCTAAAAAGTACTTACATGATTAAGATTTTTTAATAGAAGTAATTTACAAATCAGTTTAACTTTCTGGCACCAGTTCATTAAAAAAAAATAAAAAGTTTTCCACCGGAGTACCCCTTTAAAATGTATTATGTTTAAACCTAATAAGCAATTCTGCATTCATGCCCATGATTAAGGGGGCCCTCCCCCAAAACCCTGTTGTGTCCAGGGTGTGGGCTATGGATATGAGCTGAAACTGCTGCTCTTCATATTGTGCTCATATATATGCTTGAAAGATGTAAAATTATTTGAGAAGAAAATGCAATAAAAAGAACATGTAATTCTCATTATAGGTCTGCACTAGCTGGCATAATACCCAGTCTACCATATTTATGTCTGGATTGAGTTACTGAACAGGAGTACTGAGGAGCTCTCTTATATAGGGGACATTGTGATATAATATTGGTCTATACTTGTGATAACAAGTGAGTTGTGCTACATAGGATCTTCTCCTAAAACATGGACTGCACAGAATTTTATCAACCCAATCCGATATTTTTTTCTCTTCTAAAGGCAAGGTAAACAAAAACTGTTTGACAACCATAGTATATCCCTAACGTATATCCCTATCGGCCATATATAGCCATGAAGAAACTGTGTGTTATGTAAGTTTTCATATATTTTTCACTAATTGTGTTATTTTGAATGTTTTATGTAATTCCTTTGTAACACCCTCTTCCGTGACATGGGTCTAGAAGGTGTATTTACCTAGACCCAGGTACCGGAAGAGGCTGGTCTGACTGCTAGATCAGTGCGAAAGCAGCTGTTCACCTGTTTGTCTGAGGGTCCGTGGCGTCCCGCTGTCTGAAGCTTGTTCACTGCGCCGTTCATCGAATAAAGCTACCACTCGACCATTCTCCTTAACGGTGAGTGCTCCCTCTGTTTCCTGTCTCTCTTTGAATGAACTGCAGCATATTCTTAGAGGTTGTAGAACGGGAGGATTGTTTATTGGAAGTGAAACCGCATTCAACTGCTGCTGTTGAAAGTGTCAAAATTGGGAACACTTGTGCAAACATACGGTAGTTGCCGATCGCTGTATTTTGATATTGTCTATATTATTAACTTCTATAGTTGATTCTAGAATCACAAAAACTGAGAAAACATGTTGCTGCTACATCTTTGGCGTTCAGTGGCAAATGTAACATCCATCTCTGGTAAATAAGACTTAGCTTGTAATGTTTACTTTCTCTTCCCTGACTGTCCCAATAAGTTAAGAGTCTGATCTCTACTGATCCATTAGTTGCACAGTTGGGTGTGCACATGTTAGCTGCTGTCGCCTTCTATGCTGTTCATAAGCTAAGGCCACTGTAATGTAAAAAAAAACTCTAATTATATTTACTCCAATTATAATATCTTCTTCCAAATTCCATAATTGTGGATTGACTTGTCTCTCTGTTTTTTTTTCCAGCAGTTCTGAATACATTTCATATTGTTTAGCCAATTCTGGACCTGATGCTATTTCTTGCTTGGTATTGCTGCTTCTGGGTCTCAACATGCAAAAAAGAATTACTTTCTTATTACTTAGCTTAGGATGGAATTATTTTGAGCATATAAAGTTAAGCGATTATGGACAATTGTTTACAATACATTCTAATGCTGCAGAATATCGCATTATTTCTTGCTTTTTCATCTTATCCTATTTGCTCTGCGGTGTTGGTTAATGGACATAATCTGTCTTTGTGTATATTTTCAGAAAGTAAAAGACAGTGCCATGTTTTTATAAAGTAATTAGTTATGAACAACTAATTGGTGAATGTTGGAGCTGACCCATAACATTCCTCTTTGGCTATCACAGGGAAAATGTTTGTTTTTTTCCTTTCCTAGTCATACATCACTCAGCAGACATATCTACAGAGGTCCCCTGAGCTTTTGTTTATTTGCTTAACAAGTCATTTCCTGACTGGCACACTGCTCCACTGCTGTCTATGTTGATGAGACCTTTATCTCAAACTCTACTTCCCACATCCAAGCTGATGGTAATCTCTAGAAGATATATAATAATTTGTCATTTAATACAAATACAGATAATGAGATTCTGGTGCCAATGACCATGAAGTATACATACACCGCTGCTCACCGAGGTTACAGCTCACAAAGCCTTTTTATTTTAATTACAAGTTCACAATGATCTTTGTCACCTGCTTAGGAAAAGTAATGTATTACACTTCATAATATGACAATTAATTTTAGTACATACAATTGTCTGGTAGAGATATGAAATTCAGGCTCAAGTGACTATAAACTAGGAATCAGCTCCTATACTTCACTATAACCCAAATTGTTACTTGTAAATACCGTTTGTGTTACTTAAATTAGTTCAGAATTCCATGCTGAAAAATTTTCATGTATCCTCATAGTGGTGAAGTGCTGGATACATTTAGCTGACACTACATCTAAGGGTTGTCCAGGGTAGGAAAATAAGGGTTAAGTTACAATAAAAAATGGAAGAATAAGCAATATTCTCTTGTCTGATCCCCTGCCACCTCTTGAATCCTTACTGTAATCTCAATCTAATATCTGATATGTCCCCTATCTGGGTGAGAATCTAATAGTATATTATATTATGAATTATACTACATTGATTATCAGAACAGGAGGATGAAAATAGAACTTGCTCTTTCCTCTCCTGACAATGACCTGGTATTGTAGCGCTCTCAGAACTTGTAAAAAAAAAAAAAATAAGTTGGTGCTTGTCGCCTGCACACAAAATATAAAGGTAATAATTATAGTGACAATAGTAGAGATGAGCGAACTTTTGAAAAATTCGATTCGACCAATTCACCGAATTTTTCTAAAAAAATCTATATTAACCCCTTAAGGACCGAGCCCTTTTTCACCTTAAGGACCAGAGCATTTTTTGCAATTCTGACCACTGTCACTTTAAACATTAATAACTCTGGAATGCTTTTAGTTATCATTCTGTTTCCGAGATTGTTTTTTCGTGACATATTCTACTTTAACTTAGTGGTAAAATTTTGTGGTATCTTGCATCCTTTCTTGGTGAAAAATCCCCAAATTTGATGAAAAAAATGAAAATTTTGCATTTTTCTAACTTTGAAGCTCTCTGCTTGTAAGGAAAATGGATATTCAAAATAATTTTTTTTTGGGTTCACATATACAATATGTCTACTTTATGTCTGCATCATAAAATTTATGAGTTTTTACTTTTGGAAGACACCAGAGGGCTTCAAAGTTCAGCAGCAATTTTACAATTTTTCACAAAATTTTCAAACTCGCTATTTTTCATGGACCAGTTCAGGTTTGAAGTGGATTTGAAGGGTCTTCATATTAGAAATACCCCATAAAAGACCCCATTATAAAAACTACACCCCCCAAAGTATTCAAAATGATATTCAGTAAGTGTATTAACCCTTTAGGTGTTTCACAGGAATAGCAGCAAAGTGAAGGAGAAAATTCAAAATCTTCATTTTTTACATTCGCATGTTCTTGTAGACCCAATTTTTGAATTTTTGCAAGGGATAAAAAGGAGAAAATTTTTACTTATATTTGAAACCCAATTTCTCTCGAGTAAGCACATACCTCATATGTCTATGTTAATTGTTCAGTGGGCGCAGTAGAGGGCTCAGAAGGGAAGGAGCGACAAATGGTTTTTGGGGGGCATGTCACCTTTAGGAAGCCCTTATGGTGCCAGGACAGCAAAAAAAAAACATAGCATACCATTTTGGAAACTAGACCCCTCAGGGAACGTAACAAGGGGTAAAGTGAACCTTAATACCCTACAGGTGTTTCACGACTTTTGCATATGTAAAAAAAATAAAAAATTTTTTACCTAAAATGCTTGGTTTCCCAAAAATTTTACATTTTTAAAAAGGGTAATAGCAGAAAATACCCCCCAAAATTTGAAACCCAATTTCTCCCGATTCAGAAAACACCCCATATGGGGGTGAAAATTGCTCTGCTGGCGCACTACAGGTCTCAGAAGAGAAGGAGTCACATTTGGCTTTTTGAAAGCAAATTTTGCTCTGGGGGCATGCCGCATTTAGGAAGCCCCTATGGTGCCAGAACAGCAAAAAAAAAAAAAAAACACATGGCATACCATTTTGGAAACTAGACCCCTCGGGGAACGTAACAAGGGGTTAAGTGAACCTTTATACCCCACAGGTGTTTCATGACTTTTGTATATGTAAAAAAAAAATTTTTTTTTTACCTAAAATGCTTGTTTTCCCAAAAATTTTACATTTTTAAAAAGGGTAATAGCAGAAAATCACCCCCAAAATTTGAAGCCCAATTTCTCCCGAGTACGGCGATACCCCATATGTGATCCTAAACTGTTGCCTTGAAATACGACAGGGCTCCAAAGTGAGAGCGCCATGTGCATTTGAGGCCTAAATTAGGGACTTGCATAGGGGTGGACATAGGGGTATTCTACGCCAGTGATTCCCAAACAGGGTGCCTCCAGCTGTTGTAAAACTCCCAGCATGCCTAGACAGTCAGTGGCTATCTGGCAATACTGGGAGTAGTTGTTTTGCAACAGCTGGAGGCTCCGTTCTGGAAACAGTGGCGTACCAGACGTTTTTCATTTTTATTGGGATGGGGGGCTGTGTAGGGGTATGTGTATATGTAGTGTTTTTTACTTTTTATTTTGTGTTAGTGTAGTGTTTTTAGGGTACAGTCACACGGGCGGGGGTTCACAGTAGTTTCTCGCTGGCAGCTTGAGCTGCAGCAGAAAATTTGCCGCAGCTCAAACTTGCAGCCGGATACTTACTGTAATCCTCCGCCCATGTGAGTGTACCCGTACGTTCACATTGGGGGGGGGGGGGGGGAAACATCCAGCTGTTGCAAAACTACAACTCCCAGCATGTACGGTCTATCAGTGGATGCTGGGAGTTGTAGTTTTGCAACCACTGGAGGCTCCGTTTTGGAAACAGTGGCGTACCAGACGTTTTTTCATTTTTATTGGGGAGGGGAGGGGGCTGTGTAGGGGTATGTGTATATGTAGTGTTTTTTACTTTTTATTTTATTTTGTGTTAGTGTAGTGTAGTGTTTTTAGGGTACAGTCGCACGGGCGGAGGGTTCACAGTAGTTTCTCGCTGGCAGTTTGAGCAGCGGCAGAAAATTTGCCGCAACTCAAACTTGCAGCCGGATACTTACTGTAATCCTCCGCCCATGTGAGTGTACCCTGTACGTTCACATGGGGGGGGGGGGGGAAATACCTCCAGCTGTTGCAAAACTACAATTCCCAGCATGTACGGTCTATCAGTGCATGCTGGGAGTTGTAGTTTTGCAACAGCTGGAGACACACAGGTTGTGAAACACCGAGTTTGGTAACAAACTCAGTGTTTTGCAACCAGTGTGCCTTCAGCTGTTGCAAAAGCTACAACCCCCAGCATGTACAGACAGCGGAAGGGCATGCTGGGTCTTGTAGTTATGCAACAGCCGGAGGCATACTACATTGGCTGGGGATGCTGGGGATTGTAGTTATGCAACAGCTGGAGACACACTGGTTTGCTACTTAACTCAGTGTGCCTTCAGCTGTTGCAAAACTACAACTCTCAGCAGTCACCGACAGCCAACGGGCATGCTGGGAGTTGTAGTTATGCAACCACCAGATGCACCACTACAACTCCCAGCATGCACTTTAGCTGATTGTGCAAGCTGGGAGTTGTAGTTATACAACAGCTGAAGGTACACTTTTCCATAGAAAGAATGTGCCTCCAGCTGTTGCAAAACTACAAGTCCCAGCATGCCCATAAGGGCATGCTGGGAGTTGTGGTGGTCTGCCTCCTGCTGTTGCCTAACTACAGCTCCCAGCATGCCCTTTTTGCATGCTGGGAGCTGTTGCTAAGCAACAGCAGGAGGCTGTCACTCACCTCCTGCTGCTGCTCCACGATGCCGCCGCACAGGTCAGTCCCTCGCCGCCACCGTCGCTCCTGGGGCCCCGATCCCAACAGGGACGCTGGGGATCGGGGTCCCCAGCACCGGGGGTCGTCTTCCCGCACCCGCTCACGTCCTCCGGAAGAGGGGCGGAGCGGGTTGCGGGAGTGACACCCGCAGCAGGCGCCCTGACCGGCCGACGAATCAGGGCGATCGTGAGGTGGCACCAGTGCCACCTCACCCCTGCTGGCTCTGGCTGTTCGGGGCCGTCAGAGACGGCCCCGATCAGCCAGTAATTCCGGGTCATCGGGTCACTGGAGACCCGATTGACCCGGAATCCGCCGCAGATCGCTGGACTGAATTGTCCAGCGATCTGCGGCAATCGCCGACATGGGGGGACATAATGACCCCCCTGGGCGATATGCCGGGATGCCTGCTGAACGATTTCAGCAGGCATCCGGCTCCGGCTCCCCTCCGGCTAGCGGCGGGGGCCGTAAATGCTCAGGGCGTATCCATACGCCCTCGGTCCTTAAGGACTTGGAAACGGGGGCGTATGGATACGCCCTATGTCCTTAAGGGGTTAAAAATGGCTATTTCTGGACTACAGGGAGCCTCAATATGGGTGTAGAACACTTTGCTTTGTTCTAACACGCATATGGAGTGTGCTGGGGTAGTGAAATAATACAGTTATTCAGAATAACATGCAGATTACAGGCATCGCTATTAGAATCACTACTGCAGAGTACCACAATGACAGAGCCTGGAGGTGGCATCAGTATGAGGAGACCATATAGTGGCTGAATGACCCAGCGTGAAGATGTTGGCAGCTTGAGGAAACCATATAGTGGCTGAATGAGACAGCATGGAGGTGTTGGCAGCATGAGGAGAACATTTAGTGGTGGAATGAAACAGCTTGGAGGTGTTGGCCACATGGGGAGACCATATAGTGGCTAAATGACACAGCGTGGAGGTGTTGGCATCATGAGGAGACCATCTAGTGGCTGAATGACACAGCTTGGATGGTGCTGAAGCACGAGGAGACCATCTAGTGGCTGAATGACACAGCCTGGAGCTGGCAGCAGCATGAGTAGACACTAGGGCTTCACAATCCCTAAGATTAACCCCTTAAGGACCCAGGGTTTTTCAATTTTTTGCACTTTCGTTTTTTCCTCCTTACCTTTTAAAAATCATAACCCTCTCAATTTTCCACCTAAAAATCCATATTATTGCTTATTTTTTGCGTCGCCAATTCTACTTTGCAGTGACATTAGTCATTTTACCCAAAAATTCACGGCGAAACGGAAAATAAAATCATTGTGCGACAAAATCGACGACGATTTTGTAACTTTTGGGGGCTTCCGTTTCTACGCAGTGCATGTTTCGGTAAAAATGACACCTTATCATTATTCTGTAGGTCCAAATGGTTAAAATGATGCCCTACTTATATAGGTTTGATTTTGTCGTACTTCTGGAAAAAATCATAACTACATGCAAGAAAATGTACACGTTTAAAAATGTCATCTTCTGACCCCTATAACTTTTTTATTTTTCCATGTGCAGGGCGGTATGAGGACTCATTTTTTGCGCCGTGATCTGAAGTTTTTATTGGTATGATTTTTGTTTTCATCAGACTTTTTGATCACTTTTTATTCATTTGTTAATGGTATAAAAAGTGACCAAAATACGCTTTTTTGGACTTTGGAATTTTTTTGCGCGTACGCCATTGACCGTGTGGTTTAATTAATTATATATTTTTATAGTTTGGACATTTACGCACGCGGCGATACCACATATGTTTATTTTTTTTAATTACACGGTTTAATTTTTTTGGGGAAAAGGGGGGTAATTCAAACTTTTATTAGGGAAGGGGTTAAATGACCTTTATTAACACTTTTTTTTTACTTTTTTTTGCAGTGTTATAGCTTCCGTAGGGACCTATAACACTGCACACACTGATCTCTCATGCTGATCACTGGCGTGTATTAACACGCCTGTGATCAGTGTTATCAGCGCTTGACTGCTCCGGTCTGGATCTCAGGCACGGAGCAGTCATTCGTTGATCGGACACCGAGGAGGCAGGTAAGGGCCCTCCTGGTGTCCTGTAAGCTGTTCGGGATTCCGCAATTTCACCGCAGTGGTCCCGAACAGCCCGACTGACTAGCCGGGATAGTTTCACTTTCACTTTAGAAGCGGCGGTCAGCTTTGACCGCCGCTTCTAAAGGGTTAATAGCGCACATTGCCGCGATCGGCGATGTGTGGTATTGATGAGCGCCGGGACCGACGCGATGTGAATATACGTCCTGCGTCGTTAAGGGGTTAAAAGATGAATTTTGAAATTTAGATTGAAGATTTATGGTAGCTAGTGCTACCATAAAATTGTTAAGGCCCACGCCCAGCATCATCAGTAAACCATATATTGGCTGAATGACACAGCCTGGAGGTGGCTTTAGCATGAGGAGACCATATAGTGGCTGAATGGCACAGCCTGGAGTTGACTGAAGCATGAGACCATATAGTGTCTGTATGGCATAGCCTGGAGTTGGCGGCAGATGAGGAGACAATAGGGCCTCACAATCTCTAAGAATAAAGATGAATTATCTAGTGCTATCATAAACATATATAGGTAATGTCCTAGGCCCAGCAGCATCACTAAACCATGTAGTTGCTGAATGACACAGACTGGAGCTGGCTGAAGCATCAGTAAACCATATATTGGATGAATCGCACAGCCTGGAGGTGGCTGAAGCATCAGTAAGACATATATTGGATGACTAGCACATCCTGGAGGTGGCTGAACCATCTGTAAACCATATATTGATGAATGGCACAGCCTGGAGGTGGCTGAAGCATCAGTAAACCATATATTGGATGAATGGCACATCCTGGAGGTGGCTGAAGCATCAGTAAACCATATATTGGATGAATGACACAGCCTGGAGGTGTTGGCAGCAGGAGGAGACCATATAGTTGCTTAATGACAAAGCCTGGAGCTGGCAGCAGCATGATCAGACACTAGGGCTTCATAATCCTTACCGTGTAACTAAATGTGTGGCACAATACCCCTTTAAAATATAACTTTTATTAAGATCCTCTAATAATATTTATGACCAATGAGACCACCAGTTGAGTCTGTCGGGTGTGTATCAGGGCACAATGGTATATTGACAAATCTTATATGTATATAGAAATAAAGTATACTTAGAGCAGGCCAAAATATAGCAAAGAGATATATAACAATCACTATTTGTATATGTAAAGTGATACGTAAAAGTACTATAGCCTGCACATAAATAACATTACAAACCTAAAGCCAATATAAAAATACAATGAATATAATGATACAACATGGGTATAGATAGTTTGAATCACTTACAGTTTTCCGCCAATAGCAGCAGGACAGACTGGTCGGCTGAAGGACTTTTGAAATTTAAATTAAAATTTATGATAGCTAGTGCTACCATAAATATTTTTAGGCCCAGGCCCAGCAGCATCAGTAAACCATATATTGGCTGAATGACACAGCCTGGAGGTGGCAGCAGTATCAGGAGTCCTGAAAGTGACCCGGTGACAGAGTGGTGCGGTGGGTGGCAATACCACTACCTAGTGACGAAGGTGGGAGAAAAAAGGTCTGATGCGGAGGAATGTTTGTAACTGGGGAGCAGCGCCTTAAATCTGTTTGGCACTATCCATATTTGTGAAGTGTTGGAGTGGCACCATGGTCAATCTACACTAATGCATCAAGCATTGGTGGTTGGAAATCCTGGCTGATCCATGCCTGATTCATCTTCACAAAGGTCAATCTCTCCACATTTTTCTTGGACAGACGAGTTCTCCTTGGGGTGACTATGGCCCCCGCTGCACTAAACAACCACTCTGATGGCACACTACTGGCCGGGCAGGACAGCTTTACCAGGGCAAACTCTGCTAGTTGCGGCCACAAATCAAGTTTGGCTGCCCAGAAGTCCAGTGGATCTTCAAGGTGTGTTGGCATGGTCATGTCAAGGTATGCCACCACCTTCTGGTTCAGGTCCTGCTCCAGGTGTTCCTGCTGCTGATGAGTTGCTTCACTATGCGGGTCAAGAAAGCTACTCATCAGCGACTGTAGACTCAGGCTGCTGCTGATGGAGCTGGTACTGCTTCTGCCACCCCACCCCTCCCCAGCAGCCACGGTAGTGGAAAGTGAGCGCAGGGTGCCCCCGAGTCAGAGCTGTGAGAGTATGAACGATGGTGCCGATAGGCATCAGCCAACTGACTACATAGGATGTCTCTGTAGTAGGTCACTTTGTCCTTCCTCTCAGTGGGTGTATAAAAGGCCCCTATTTTGTGGCGGTAGCGAGGGTCCAATAAGGTGGAGATCCAGAAGTCATCCAGCTGCCGAATGGTGACCATTCGGCTGTCACTATGCAAGCAAGTGAGCATGCATCATGCCATTTGTGCAAGTGACTCGGAGGGACTCCCTGCCTCCATCTCCACTGCATACTGCCACGGTGTGTCTGGGTCCTCTGTCTTGCCTTCATCATAACCCTCTAGCTCCTCTGGCTGCTCCTGCTCCTCCTCTCCTGTCAGATTACTAGAAAAACCACCCATTTGGCGAAACCTAAACTGTACTCCACTGTGCCCCTCCACCTCCTCCTCCAGTTCAGGGCTCATGTGGCCGTGAGATGTAGGCGCCACATCTCCAGTGCCCTGACCAGCCATGGTGTTGTAAGAAATGAAGCAGTGGAAGGACGTCGTTTATTCCGTAATCCTGGCGACTTACTAATAATGTGGCTTCTTCAAAGAGCCTGAGCAAATGGCAGGTGTCATGTATGACCTGCCACTGGTTCACATTGAAGTTAAACAGGGGTGTAACCCTATCCGCTTGCATCATCAAGAAATCAGTGATGGCTTTTCTCTGTTCATACAGTCGGTCCAACATATGGAGGGTGGAATTCCAACGTGTGGCAACGTCACAAATCAGACTATGTTGACGGATACCGTTCTCAAGGAGGGTGTGCTTTGCGGTGTATGAGTGGCTGAAGTGCATGAAAGTTTCCTTCCCATTGTTAGAATGTCTTGCAAATGGGGGGAACACTTCAGGAACTGCTTCACAACCAGATTGAACATGTGTGCCATGCAGGGCGCATGGCTCAGCCTTCCCAGTCGCAGCGCATGCAAGATGTTCTTCCCGTTGTCAGTCACCATGGTTCCCATTTCCACTTTTCGTGGAGTAAGTTCCTCCCCTGTGTGACTCTTTTCGCCAAGGCAAACCATGTGAAGAACAGTGTGACACTGCTGTGCCCTGCACACATGGTATGAAGAAGGTCCACTGAGACTTGTCTGGGCAGTGGAGGCTGATGATACAGTGAAGGATGAGGAGGCGGAGTCGCACACTGTCACAGGACCAATGGCCTGAGAGCGTGGAGGAGAAAGGGGCATGACCTCTCCAAGTATCTGAGTAAAAACACAAGCCTGTGAGTACTTTTGCCTGGACTTTCACAGTATCTAGGCCCTTGACAGATTAACAAGTTTAAAATAGTACACTACTTAGATATAGGCATGTGGTATGCACTCATGAGGGCAGAAAAATGCTCTACTGTACGCTTCAAAAATTGTTTAGTAAAGCACCAGCCGGTGAATACTTTTGCCTGGACTTTCACAGTATCTAGGCCCTTGACAGATTAACAGGTACAAAATAGTACACTACTTAGATGTAGGCATGTGGTATGCACTCATGAGGGCAGACAAATGTGCTACAGTATACTTAAAAAGCATCTAAGTACAACACCAGACGATGATTACTTTTGCCTGGCCTACCCTTGACAGATAACCAGGTACAAAATAGTACACTATTTAGATGTATGTATGCGGTATGCACTTATGAGGGCAGAAAAATTCAGTACAGTAGGCTTTAAAAAAAACGTATTTTAGTAAAACACCAGCCGGTGACTGCTTTTGCCTGGACTTTCACAGTATCTAAATATAAATAGTACACTTCTTAGATGTATGTAGGTGGTATGCGCAGTACGCTTAAAAAAAACGTATTTATGCACAACACCAGCAGTACAAAACAGTGCTGCAGAACAAAAAAGCTGTGTAAACACAAAATTGCACTCTGTCAAAGACTATTAGGAATGGACTGCTGGGTATAATACCGTCTACATACTAGTATAACCAGCAGATGAGTTGTTGTGGAACAAAGACACAGAATTGCAATGAAAAATTATTCCTGCCTCCTCTGCTAAGGTTTATGAAGTTGAGGCAGCTTGTTGAAATGTTTGAGGCAACACACAGCTATCTGCCCCTCTCTGTAATACAATGCTGAAGAAAGTGACTGGGAGGTTAAAGGGGTACTCCGCTCCCCAGCGTCCGGAAGTTTATTGTTCCGGACGCTGTGTGCGGGCTTCCGTGTTCAGGGCTGCCCCTCGTGATGTCACGCCCGCCCCCTCAACGAAAGTCTATGGGAAGGGGTGTGACGGCCATCGCACCCCCTTCCATAGACTTTCACTCAGGGGGAGGGCGTGACGTCACGAAGGGGGCGGGCATGACGTGACGAGGGGCAGCCCTGAACACGGAAGCCCTCACACAGTGTCTGGAACAATAAACTTCTGGACGATGGGGAGCAGAGCTTCCGACAGAGGGCAGCGGAGTACTTCGCATTCGTTGCAAATCGAATATTTCATGAAATTTGTAATAAATTCGGGTTCAGCTTCGATTCGCTCATCTCTAGACAATAGCTCCAAAATACCCTTCTATCCAATGGGTCACCATAAGCATAATGCAAAAGGAAGCACATTACACTCTCTCTGCTATTCTCCTTGATTTTGCTTAATCAGGTGGTCGTATTGCAAAAGTGTTGCCTCAAGTGAAAAAGTTTGCCTAACTATTAACCCCTTAAGGACACAGCCCATTTTGGCCTTGAGTACACAGCAAATTTTTCTCTTTTTGTTTTATTTTTCCATATACAGACCCATGCGATAGCTTGTTTTTTTTTTTTTGTGGAACCAATTGTACTTTGTAATGTCACCTTTCCTTTTTATGATAAAATGCTCAGCATGATCAAAAATGTATTATATGTGGTGGAAAATTGAAAAGAAAAACGCAATGATGCTACATTTGGGGGGGGGGGGTTCGTTTTTATGTTACATTTTTTCTGTGGGTCAATGGGATTAAAATGATACCCATATTTAGATGCTTTTCTATCATCTATTTTTATTAAAAAGAGTATGTTTAAAATTGGCCTTTTTTTTTTTCATATGCACAGTCACTTTTTATTTTATTTTTTCTGCAAAGAGATATGACCAAAAATCTTTAATTTCGAAATTTCGATCATTAACTGTCCAGTGATATGCAAACCTATCCCAGAAGCTTCTTCATGCCCAAGGATATTGCTGCATCAAGGCTTGCACGAGATTTTAGTGAAGAGAGGTGACATTGACCGTGCCAGAGCTTGTCATTCACACCTGAGCAGGAGTGATTATAGTGTGGGGCGAAGTGACTACTTCAAAATGCTGTATACCCTGATGACTACTTGAGCCATATTAGCATGAGGCATTGGACTTTTAGGAATGAATACTTAGCAACTAGTGGCTAAGTGCGTTTTTACCCCATAATCCATGACATTTATTTACATCATTGGGAGTTAAAGAGTGTATGGAGAAGGCTCGGGACTCATGACTGCTCTACACACGGAGGTACCGCTAATAGCCAGCACAGAGCTATTAACCATTTAGGTGCCACTGTCAAAATGAAGGGCGTTGTTATCAGTACAAGTACAATTGGTCCAGAAAAATAAGCCCTCTGTTGAAGGAGAGGAGGGAAACATCAAAAAGCAAGCATTAATATTTCCTGAGCCGTTCAAACGTTCTATGATTTACAGTTTTTCATTCTAGTGTGCCAATTTATCCTCAAATATCTTGTCGAATATGCGGTCTTAAAAAATAGGGGTTGCATTTAAAAATTTTACAATTGTGGGGAGCATGGCGTTTATTACCCCCAACCAACTATACCCCAAGCAGGCTTATTCGTTCTAGGGATTATCTAACCAACTCTATTAGCCAGAGATGACTATGATCCCTGATCTCTCTCTGAGTTCCTACAGAAAGTGAACATTTGTACTGCATCTGTACACTAGTTTACCAGTGGTTTACGAACTGTGAGTGTGAATTCTGTTGTTACGTTATGCGGTCCGGCCGCACACGCTGGCCGTGAGCGCATTGTCCCGTTACCTGCTGCTGCCGGCGGAGCTGGGATTCGCATTGGGGGACGCTCCCGCATGCGAATCCCAGCCCGTCACTCTCCTGGTTCTTCTCCTGCCCCTGCCTCTGCCTTTCTGCTCTGGCACGCGTGTCCCCGTCCCCTAGGGCGGGCACGTGCCGGAGCTTTAAGATTTAAAGGGCCAGTGCGCCCATTAGTGAAGTAACACACTTCCCTGCTAGATCTTTGTTGCCCTAGAGCCTTAGAGAAAGTATTCCTGTGTCTTGCCTTGCCTTGTATCAACGCTCCGTGACCTGACCTTGCTCCTTTGCCGCCTGCCTACTGACCATTTGCTACGTTTCTGACTACGCTACTGTGCCGCCAGCCCTGACCTCCTGCTATCCAGACCTCAAGTTGCCTTATCCCACCTGTGCCTTGAATCTCCTCAGCTGCCTGTGTGGTCGAGCTGTATCAGGGGTAGCCTCCTGGGTGCCGCCTGCCGCAGCAAGTCCATCCTGCTTTGCGTTGAGCTCTGGTGAAAACCAGCGGCACCTTAGACTCTGCTCCCTGGTACGGTCCAAGTCATCTACTACACAGGTCCAGCGGATCCACTATCATCTGTGTTCCAGTCTACTGAAATGTGAGTGTTACATCTGTGTTAAAATGTATACAAATAACTTACTAACTCTATATATACCAAGGAAAATTGTTGTTTTTTATTTATTTATTTTTTTATAATTTTACATGTGATTATTACATTGCACTATTTGATACTGCACTTTTTGGAAAATAATGTCCAACCTCTCTTTTGTGGTGCTGTAATGGCATTGATAGTTCCTTTTGTTGTGGTCAGGTGATGATGGCCACTAGGGAACATTAACACTGGGTGCATGCACTGGGCATATTACCAGGCACATGTGTAGTAGTACCAGGCTTCTGCGTATGCACTCCCTTCCCATTTTGGTTGTACTTACATCAACTATCAAATAGCTGAAGTGAACAGCTTGGTAAGGTCTGTAAGCACTTTTAGCAGGGAATTTGCATTTGTTATAATTTTGAAAAAAGTTAGTAAAACTATTGAATGAAAATTTCAATTCATAAATCCAAATTTTTCTATGGATGAGCAAATACTGTCTTAGGTCGGGTTCACAAAATGGAAATAAGAGCATAAATAAAATATACCGTAGGTGCTTTTGTTACATTTTTTTTTCTTGCTGTAATAACAGCGAAAAAACTGGTACAAAATATTATGGCCACAACTATGGCCAAAATAAAATACACATGCAATTTTTACTGGTGCTTCAGATTATCACTTCACTTCTCTTGTGTACATGGCCATAGATGGTAGTCTGGTAGTCTCGTACAATCTGTTATTTGCCAAATACTATTACTATTACATTGTGTTCTATTCTGTGCTTGTATTTAGGATCACTAGTCATTTAAACAGCCGTTTTTTTCAATTAAAGAGCGACCCAATGTTGGTCTGGTGTTAGTATATCTGCCAACAACTTGCAGACCAACACTTGCCCACTACTAAAGCAAGCAGGATACAGATTTGCTGGAAGTCGCATGCAAGTCCAGAGATATAGGTCAGGTGCAATAGTTGAAAAGTCATTTGTGACCAACAATAGATCTTTTTCCTTTCAAGGAACAGATCGCAGACTAGACCACAGATCACTGACTAGACCAGTTTTTGTTCGAATTGTCATTTTACCTATGACATACAAGGCAACAAACTTCGCAAACCAACCATGTAAGACAAGTTGTTCAGAAAAAATAGGCATCTGAAATCCTTAATTCATAGCCAGCTTTAGGGAGCTACAAAACTACAACAAAGCAGTAACAGTTGATTTGAAAGTGTCATATTGCCATCTAGTGTATCTCATGTGTAGTAAGCCATGAGGAAATACAGCAACAAAAATCTTTTGCAATGATCAGTAGACAAATTAGAAATGCGGTCCTAGTCATAGCACATACATAAATGAACAACACAAGAATGTACTTGGCACTAAAAATAACACCAGTTTTTATTACAATCTCGAAGTGATTCTGGTTAGAGATGAGCGAACTTACAGTAAATTTGATTCGTCACGAACTTCTCGGCTCGGCAGTTGATGACTTATCCTGCGTAAATTAGTTCAGCTTTCAGGTGCTCCGGTGGGCTGGAAAAGGTGGATACAGTCCTAGGAAAGAGTCTCCTAGGACTGTATCCACCTTTTCCAGCCCACCAGAGCACCTGAAGGCTGAACTAATTTATGCAGGATAAGTCATCAACTGCCGAGCCAAGAAGTTCGTGACGAATCGAATTTACTGTAAGTTCGCTCATCTCTAATGCTGGTAATAGAAATATATTAGAGAATTTATTATAATACATTTTATTATGGCCATTCATTGATAGGATTAAAAGCTGATATGAGAAGCTGCACTTGTATATTGTTAAATAAGTCTAATATACTGTATAATATTGGGTATACAGTATGTTTATATGTTTTCCCTGTACATTTAACATTTGATTATAATTCATTCTAATTACAATGCAGATGAAAGGTTGACCAGTTGCCCATAGCAACCAATCAGATTGTTTCTAAAAAGAAAAGAAGGCATCAGATTGGTTGCTATGCACAACTGGTTACCTTTCCTTTCCCGTACTCTAAGGGTATGTTCACACTGCGGAATCTCTGCAGAGATACCATCAGGTGGCCGCCACCGAAAATACTTCAGCGGTAGGACCGCAGGGAACTGCGCTGTCACCATTGATGGCTATGCAGTACTCGCGGAATTCCGCGCAAAGAATGAACATGTTCTTTTTTTGCGCAAAACAATTTCAGCGACGGGATTGTCCGCTGCTGAAATTCCACAGTGTGAACGGGTCTCGTGGAAGACCCATTCACACTGATCATAATGTTCACAGCGCGGAATTCTGCTCACAGAATTTTTCAAGAATTTCGCAGTCTGACCATACCCTAAAAAGAAGTCCTTAAAATTCCTAATGTTATGTTACTTACTAATTAGGGGAACAAATACTGCATTATGCATGCATTACACTCATTTTGTTGTGTAATTATGAATATTGAAAAGAATGGTGTTCATGTAGAACAATATATTGATAAAGTTCTCCAATAACTTTTCAGACACTTCTTGGTCTCCAAAGGTGAATAGAACCCCCATTTATATGTTAAATGTATATGCTGCATAGGGTTTTCCTGGCATATTGACTATGGGGAAGATTTATCAAAACCTGTGCAAAGTAAAAATTGCCCAGTTGCCCATAGCAACCGATCGGAATGCTTCTTTCATTTTTCAGAGGTCTCTTTAAAAATGAAAGAAGCGATCTGATTGGTTGAAATGGGCAACAGGGGAACTTTTCCTTTGAACAGGTTTTGATAAATCTCCCCCAATGGCCCTCATATACTATTGCAAACCCGACATGTTTTGTCGGTTTGTGCACCAGATCCTGTTGCATTACGGGAAAAATTCTGTCTGCGCCAGATGTTGCGCCAGAATTTACGCCAGAGCTAAAAAAAAAAAAAAAAAACTCTCCATTTTGCTAAGAAAACCCCAAAAAAAGGGGCGTGGTCTCCGAAAAGGGGCGTGTTCCCAACATTTTCACAAAAACCCAACATATTTCCACATAAAATGTGGGGGATTTCAGCTGAGGAAAACCAGACAGATCAGAGCATGTGTAAAAAAAGCAAAGTGTAGGGAAAGTGGAAAATGTAGGGAAACCTTAGTAAATACTGTGGAAAAAGAAATTGTAGGGAATTTAAACCCATAAAGAAACCTACACAACACTCTTAGTAAATAAGGGCCAATATGTATGCATCTCTCAACCTGATAGCTCTCACAGAAACATGGCTACAACCTTCTGACACTGCTTCATTTGCTGCTCTAACCTAGGATGGTCTAACTTCTCACATACCTCCAGATCTGGCAACAGGCAACAGTTCTCATTCCCTGGCTCACCTTTAAAATTCCTTGATCATTTTGATTCCTGGCTTCCTCATTTCCTATCCACTGAAATACAGACGATCATCATGGGTGATTTAAAAAAAAAAACATTGACACCCAATCTATCTGCCTCTAGACTATATTTAACCTCCCCCCCCCCCCCCCCCTCTCACAGCTTACTGACTCTCCCACTCACAAGTGATGGGAATACACTGGACTTGGTCTTCTTTAGACTTTGTTCTGTGTCTAACTTTACTTTTAATTCTCCCTCTCAGTTCTTTGACTACAAGCTTTTTTCATTCAATTTTAAAATCTCTTATCCTTTTCTGGACACTCCAACCTCATACTCTTGTAGAAACTTACATGTCATAAACAACTTATAAACACTTTATAGTCTTCATTAGAGTTGAACAAACTCGGAAGTTCCATTCGGCAGGCTGGGTTAGTGATGGAGAGGGGTTTTAAGGCAAAGTTAATGTCACAGTTACAGTGACATACGGTAACCCATAGTAACTAAAGCTCGCTTCTTTCATTTTTAACAAGGCCTCTGCAAAGCGAAAGTAGCGATCTGATTGGTTGTTATGGGTAACTGGGCAACTTTTCCTCTGCACAGGTTTTGATAAATCTCCCCCAATGTGTGTGTTTATGTGTGTATGTTCCAGCATCACGTCCAAACGGCTAAAGATATTAACATGAAACTTGGCACACATGCTACTTATATGTCAACTACAAACATAGGATAGGTGATTTAACCCTTACTCACCCCCAATTGCCGGGGGCAGGGTTTTTGTTTAAAGTCCCATACAAGTCAATGGGAAATATATGTTACTGCATAACATATTATCGATAACACTTGGCCACATGTTACTTATATGTCCACTTAAAATATAGGATAGTTAATTTAACCCTTAACTACCCACATTTGTGAGGGTCAGGGTTTTTGTTTAAAGTCCCATGCAAATCAATGGGCAATGTATGTTCCCACATAACTTCCATACAGCTGGACATATTTCAATACCTGGTACACATATTATGGTTCGGGATAGGAGGTCGAGATAGGAGGTTGAGATAGGAGGTCGAGATAGGAGGACAGGAAAGGAGAACGGGATAGGAGGCCGGGATAGAAGGAAGGGATAGAAGGTCGAGATAGGAGGACAGGAAAGGAGAACGGGATAGGAGGCCGGGATAGAAGGAAGGGATAGAAGGTCGAGATAGGAGGTCGAGATAGGAGGACGGGATAAGCGGTCGGGATAAGAGGACGGGATAGGAGGACGGGATAGGAGGTCTGGATAGAAGGTCGAGATAGGAGGTCGAGATAGGAGGACGGGATAGGAGGTCGGGATAAGAGGACGGGATAGGAGGTCTGGATAGAAGGTCGAGATAGGAGGACGGGATAGGAGGATGGGATAGGAGGTCGGGATAGGAGGTCGAGATCGGAGGATGGGATATGAGGACGGGATAGGAGGTCGGGATAGGAGGATGGGATAGGATGTCAGGATAGGAGGTTGAGATATGGCAACAATATATGAGGACGGGATATGAAGTCAAAAGCTTCCTCCTTTGTTTATTTTCCTCCACAGCAAGGATTAGGAAGGAAAAACCGTGCAACGCCGGGTACTCAGCTAGTCTATATATATAAAACTCAATGTGTGTGTGTGTGTGTGTGTGTATGTTCCAGCATCACGTCCAAATGGCTGAAGATATTAACGTGAAACTTGGCACACATGTTATTTATATGTCAACAACAAGCATAGGATAGGTCATTTAACCCTTACTCCCATTTTCCAAGGTCGGGGTTTTTGGTTAAAGTCCCATACAAGTCTTTGGGAAATATATGTTACTGCATAACTTCCAAACAGCTGGAGATATCTTGATAATACTTGGTCATATGCTACTTATATGTCCACTTAAAATAAAGGATAGTTAATTTAAAGGGTACCTTTAATCAAAAAAACTTTTGATATCTTATAGATTAATGTATGCAGAATAACTTTCCAATTGCATGTTATTAAAAACTATGCTTCTTTCTATTTTCTTTTCCACTTTGAAAAAATGACCACTAGAGGTCTCCCTACCAGTCCTGGCTGCAAGCCTTTTTGATAGATTTCAGACTCATGCTGGAGTCCTAAATCTCAGATTGCAACCAGGACATAGACAAGCTCAGCACTGCTCCCTGCCAGGGAGCAGTGCTGAGCTTGTCTGTGTCCCAGCTGCAGTCTGAGATTTAGGACTCCAGCATGAGTCTGAAATCTATAAAAAGAGGACTAGTAGAGAGACCCCTAGTGGTAATTTTTTCAAAGTGGAAAATTAAATAGAAAGAAGAATATTTTTTAATGACATGCTATTGTAAAGTTATTCTGCATACATTAATCTATAATGTATCAAATGTTTTTTTTGATGAAAGGTACCCTTTAACCCTTAACTACCCCCATTTGTGAGGGTCAGGGTTTTTGTTTAAAGTCCCATGCAAGTCCCATGCAAATGTATGTTCCCACATAACTTCCCTACGGCTGGAGATATTTCAATAATACCTGGTACACATATTACCGTATTTATTGCGTATAACACGCACTTTTTAGGCTAAAATTTTTAGCCTAAAGTCTATGTGCGTGTTATACGCCGATACACCCCCAAAAAAGGCAGGGGGAGAGAGGCCGTCGCTGCCAGCTTCTCTCCCCCTGCCTTTCCTGGGGTCTAGAGCCCTGCTGCCGGCCCTTCTCTCCCCCTGGCTATCGGCGCCGCTGCCCATTCTGTCCCCCTGACTATCGGTGCCGGCGCCCCATTGCCGGCGCCGATAGCCAGGGGGAGAGAAGCGGCGCCGACAGCCAGGGGGAGAGAAGGGGCAGCGGCACCCATTGCATGACGTCAGTGCGCCGCTCCGTGCAGTGCATAGCAACGATGCAGGGGACGCACACCGGAGGCCTGAAGCAGCGTGGACCCGACCCCGGCAACAAGGTAATTATGCAACCGGGGATGGGGGAGGCAACGGGGCAGCGGTGCCGGGAATGGGTGCCGCTGCCCCTTCTCTCCCCCTGGCTGTCGGCGCCGCTTCTCTCCCCCTGGCTATCGGCGCCGGCAATGTCCTGACATGGACAGAGGTGTCAGCAGAGAGCACTGTGGTCAGGCAAAAAATAAATTTAAAGATGTACTCCACTGGAAAACATTTTTTTTTAAACCAACTGGTGCCAGAAAATTAAACAGATTTGTAAATTACTTCTATTTAAAATCTTAATCCTTCCAGTACTTATCAGCTGCTGTATGTTCCACAGTAAGTTCTTTTATTTTTTTATTTACTTTCCGTCTGACCACAGTGCTCTCTGCTGACACCTTTGTCCATGTTAGGAACTGTCCAGAGTAGGAGCAAATCCCCATAGCAAACCTCTCCTGCTCCAGACAGTTCCTAAAATGGACAGAGGTGTCAGCAGAGAGCACTGTGGTCAGACAGTAAGGATATTCAAAAAGAAAAGAACTTCCTGTGGATCACACAGCCAATGATAAGTCCTGGAAGGATTAAGATTTTTATATAGAAGTAATTTACAAACCTGTTTAACTTTCTGCCACCAGTTGATTTAAAAAAAAAATTTGTTTTCCACCAGAGTACCCCTTTAAACCCTCCCTTATGCTGTGTCCCCATCGGCCTGGGAACTGTATAACACTCAATGCAAATAATTAATTGGATGACCTGTGGTCATCTAAGGGGTACTTCGGTGGAAATTTTTTTATTAACTGGTGCCAGAAAGTTAAACAGATTTGTAAATTACTTCTATAAAAAATGTCTTAATCCTTCCAGTACTTATTAGCGGCTGTATACTACAAAGGAAATTCTTTTCTTTTAGGATTTCTTTTCTGTCACAACCAGAGTACTCTCTGCTGACACCTCTGTCCAGAGAAGGATAGGTTTGCTATGGGGATTTTCTCCTGCTCTGGACAGTTCCTGACATGGACAGAGGTGTCAGCAGAGAGCACTGTGGTCAGGACAGAAAAGAAATACAAAAAGAAAAGAATTTCATCTGTAGTATATAGCCTTTAATAAGTACTAGAAAGATTAAGATATTTTGATAGAAGTAATTTACAAACCTGTTTAACTTTCTAGCATCAGTTGATTTAAAAAAAATTAGTTTTCCACCAGAATACCCCTTTAATGTTCCCAATACTTCCTCCTTTCATCAGGTGCTAAATTGCCATCTTTTCTTCATCCCTTCTTCTATTATTACTGCTTTAATCCAAGCCTGGTAATGTTCGAAAGTTCAGTGAGCCGCTGTCATCCCAAAGTTCCTAAATTATATAATCTTGATGTATTCATCTCGGTGTGTGGAACTACCATAACTCCTGGGCAGTAAGTCTGCTGTCTTGGAGTTAGGCTACACTTGGATTTGTCTTCCTTTTCTATATTTTGTCCTTTTCACGTTTTTGTCACCTGCATTTAAAACAGATCTCAAGAATTTGCACTTATTTCACTGTTGAATAACTGAAACTCTTGTTGTTGCATTGATGTATTCTCATCTTAACTTTTGCAATTCTCTACTAATAGACTTTCCCTTTTCTAAACACCCCCCCCCCCTCTACAGTCCATCCTAACGGCAGCAACCAGACTAATTTCCTTCTGTTAGATGTTTCCCCGATTTGCCAGTCAGTACACTGGTTGCCTATTCAGTGCAGAATACAGTACAAAAACCTCACTCTTACCAAAAAAAGCTCTCCACAGTGCTGCACCTGCCTAAATCTTCGACCTCATCTTTGTCTACCATCCGACACGTGCTCTCCGCTCCTAGTGATTTAAAACTATCATCTTCCGAGCATCTCACTCCCATCTTCATGACTTCCTCTGTGCTGCACCATTCTCTGAAATACAATACCGCAAACCTTTAGACCTATACCCAACATCAACAGTTTAAGGGTAGGGTCACACGTAACGGATTTGCAGTGTATTTTACGCTGTGGATCCCCCTGTGACCGAACCCAATTTGTGCCTCCAGCTGTTGCCACCCCCCCCCCCCCCCCGTTCCTCTGCCTCGCTCCACCCATGGCTTGCTTGAAGAGGTAATCCGGCTCTACGAGCAGCCACACGGGGCCTGTGAGTCACCGAAAGCACTCAGACATCACGGAACAGCCGCTTTGTCTGAGTACACTGCACATTGCGGCTGCTCCGAGATGTCAGAGTGCACTCGCCGACTCGCAGGCCCCCTGTGTGGCTGTTTGTAGTGGCAAATTGTCTCTGCGAGCAGGCCAGGGGCACAACGAGGCAGAGGAACAGGGGATGGCAACAGCTGGAGGAAGAAAATGGGTCGGGTGTCCGTATGACTCTACCCTTAAAGGGGTCTTTTTTTAATCAACTGGTGCCAGAAAGCTAAACAGATTTTTAAATTATTAATATATATAGTTGGCGCTGATTTATTGCAATATGTAAATGTCGTACCTGTATGAAGAAGTTGCTGTAGGTTGAGTGATGTGGTATAACCGCAGTTCTGAAGCTGCGCTATATTTAGCTGGAGAGAGAGTGAATGAGTATAAGTCAATATCAGTGCACATGAATTTGGGATAATCACATATAGTGATGTTTCTATATGCTGTACCTGGCGTATATGCTTTTAAAAAAGATTCCCACGTCCAGAGTTTAACTTATGGCTGTCCTTCATATATCAAACCAGGTTCTCAAATCACAAAAACTAAACAAGAAAAAAATCCCAGGTTATACAGATGTTTCGCGGCAAGTTTCTCTGTACTGTTTTGTATAGTTCTATATATATACGCAGTGCTTCACCCTACCAGCCCTAAATAATAATGGTCCTTATTTGTTAGTTTGGGTACTTTACCAGTCCGTGTCTTGCTATTCTGTTTATCTGGATAATGCCGTTGTTTTCCGTGGTGTTCTCCGGTGGTTCTTTTGAGGTCCTTGTTGGTTTTTCTCCTTGCAGCGGCGAGTACGCACCGGCCGGCGGCGTCTCTAGCCCGTGCTGCCTGCGACTTCCGGGTATGAACAATAGTGACGTCACTACAGGCGCTCCTCTGTACAAAAACACCCCAATGCATTTCGGAAACTACTCATTCGGTTTCCTTCGTCGGGAGGAATGGATTGAGAGGAGATTCTGATGTTATGTATGCGGTAGCGCAGTGATTCGGAGTCTTAACCTTTTGTGGACCACTGGATCACCAATTAGTGTTCGCTGTCTATTCCTTTAGAGATAGGAACCTTATTCATTTTTTTTTTTTTTAATCTGGTTCTTCATGTTAGTTGATCTATTAATAGCCTGTATTGAAGTAGTCTTATTTATTTCTTAGCGAGGGGGAATTTTAACAATGCTCCCATTTTTCCAAGATATCCCCACTTTGTTCTTTAGGGATATTTGAAAAAAACTATGAAAAACGCTTGAAAAAACGCATAGAAAAATATTCTCCAATATGAATAAAAATAATGAAGTTAATGCACAATAAAGTTTCTAGTTATAAAAAGCATACATTGTTTCATTTCGTCATTGTCCATACTGTATCTTCCTGTAAACTACTGTAAGAATCCAAATAGTTCCCATTCATGATTAAGTCCGTGTGGGATCATGGAGTTTAAGTTATATATTCATTTAGATTCTGTTCTTGAGAGTTTTGCCATGTAGTTACCTCCCCTCCAATGGGGTGTTACAGTTTCTATCCCCAAAAATATGGAGTTTGTGAATGATTGGTTATGTTTTTCTAGATAATGTGTGGACAGAGGGTGTCCTGTATATCCTCTCTGAATATTATACTGGTGCTCCTTTATTCATATTCCTAATTGCCTCTTTGTGCGGCCCACATATATTTTCTTGCATGGGCATAGGATCCCGTATATCACCCCCTTTGATTTACAGTGGATATGTTGTTTTATCTTATATTGTGCATTGTCTGGTTGTTCTGGTATATAGTATATAGGTATTTTGTTAGTGGTAGATTTACAGGCGCTGCAGTTTCTACAAGGAAAGAAACATTTCTTTTGAAGGAGGACGGTAGATGTTGAATTAGCCATATTTTTACACTTATTTCTGACTGTGGGAGCTATTTGGTTTCCCAAATTGGAAGCCTTTTTAAACACAAATGAAGGTTTAGTTGGGATTAGGTTACCTATTGTTTTATCGTTTTTCAATAAGTCCCAATGGCGTTTTATTATTTTTTTTAAAAGAAAACTATGTTTGTTGTATTGCGTGATAATAGGTATTTTTATTTCTGTATTTTGTTAATTAGTATTTTTATCTTGGGGCTCTTTCGGTTTTTCTGCAGCAATTAATGGTTCCCTCCTTCTTTCTCTCCTTCTTTCAGGCCAAAAGGGATTTAAAAAAACTTGAACGACTTCTCATTATAGAAATGAGAGACATGTGGGAGGTGGCCACCCTGGAACAATATCTAGAAAAGGATATTATCCCTAAGGGATTAATAGTACAGAAAGGACTATCAAGGAATTTGGGAGACCCGGGTACATTAGATGAGTGGGACTGCCTGTTTCACGACTTCTCCAGACAGGCAGTCACATTCATCATAAACAAAAGAAAAGCCAGCCTAATCAAAAAATAAAACTATTATTGCACAACTTTTTGAAGATGTCAAAATACACAGAAATCATGAGGAAATAATTAAATTATCAAAAAATATTAAACAAAGAATTAAACAAAAAGAGAATGACATCATCAAAAAGAAACAAAACAAATTAAATAGCGATGTTTCAAATTCCATTGAAACATCACAATTAAGATTAAATACACAAGAATACGAGCAATTAAAAACAATAGATGAAACAATTGAGGACCATGAGGTGACACAAAACCTAAATATATCTCTATTAACACTCCATGATAATACCCAAAATCCCTCCACAACTCAGGAAAAGACACCTCAGGAACAAAATGGTAGTACATATGCCTCAATAATGGAGGGCATCTCTCAACATAGGAGGGAGAATACCCCATAAGAACTCATGCTACAGAACAGATACTCCCCATTACAAAGAGACAGGGGGAGTCCTGAACATTATAGATTAAGATATGTGGACAAAACGGGAGACACAAGACCAAAACAAAACACAAAAACGGTAACAAAAAACCTTGCCACAGAAGAAAAAGACAATAAAACAAGATTTTTTTCAGAAAAAGGGCCCAAACAGAGAAAAAGAGGAAAGAGGGGTGGGCAACATGCCAAAAAAAAAAAGAAAGAATTATTAAATAAAAGAAAACAGAACTAACAAAAAATCGACAATTTAAGCAACTATACATTAACAATAGGGGAGGAGTCACTGATTCAAAAGGGTCTAAAATTTGCCCCAACACAATCAATGAACAAATTTGAGTGAAATAACCAACAATGTATATAAACAAACAATTCTAAGGAAAAAATCGAATTTTTTCCCACAGCAGGAATACTTGGGGGCAATGAATGCGTTTGAAAGTGTAGTAACACATGACTTAAGACAAGCTAAAATCAACACTAGATATCAAAATCACAATTTAAATAAAGTAGAACAAAAAGCGATCATATCCTTACAAAATAATCAAGGTATCGTAATACGTCCCGCCGATAAGGGCGGGAGTATCGTTATTTTGAATCAGGATAAATACAATCTAGAGTGTATACGACTCCTATCAGATACACAAACTTACAAACAATTAAACAGACCCTACATTACAATATCAAAAAGAACTACAGACTTTGATAAAAACAGGCATAATGGAGGGGATACTATCTAAAGATGAAGCAAACTATATCATGATGGAAAATCCTAGGATCCCCGTCTTTTATCAGATTCCAAAAATCCGTAAAGACAGCGCAAACCCTCCGGGAAGGCCTATAGTTTCAGGCATTGAGTGCCTGACAGCAAATCTGTCAAAATATATTGATATTCACTTACAACCCTGTGTTGAGAAAATCCCAGCGTACCTGAAAGATACATCACATATTTTAAAAATCTTGCAGGATATACCATGGCAGGAAAACTTCTATATAGGCACTTTAGACATAACTTCACTCTATACAATAATAGAACATCAAAAGGGACAACTAGCCGCAGAACATTTCTTACGAAAAAATGAAGATATGCCAGAGTGACAAATTAAGTTCATAGGAGAGTGTATAGGTTTTATATAAAACCATAACTATTTTAAATATGACTCATCTTTTTATAACCAGCAATGGGGCACCGCCATGGGGACGAGATTCGCGCCCAGCTATTCAAACCTGTATGTGGCCTTAGGGAAGAGTCCCATATATACCCTGGGGGCCGGCTGGGTGGGGGTCTCGTCCTATGGCAGCGTTTTATAGATGATGTCATTTTTATATGGGAGGGCAATGAGGACAGTCTTACCACGTTTTTAACTAATTTAAATAAAAATACTTTCTTTTTAAACTTTACTAGTTATTATAGTAAGACGTCCATAAATTTTTTAGACCTTACCGTTAACATCGTAGACGGACAAATACAAACTCACACATTTAATAAACCAACAGACAGCAATAGCCTAATTCACATGACAAGCTGTCATCTACCCGTCTGGCTGAACAATATCCCCCAGAGTCAGTTTTTGAGATTATGACGAAATTGCAGTGATATAAAACGCTATGATTGTGAGGCCGAGGAAATGAAAAGCAAATTTATTAACAAGGGATATAAGGAAGAAGATCTTGACACAATACAAAAACAAGTAGGGAAAGAAGGAGGGAACCATTAATTGCTGCAGAAAAACCGAAAGAGCCCAAAGATAAAAATACTTATTTACAAAATACAGAAATAAAAATACCTATTATCACGCAATACAACAAATACAAATACAAATTTTCTATGCGTTTTTTTCAAGCGTTTTTCATTAGTTTTTTCAAGTATCCCTAAAGAACAAAGTGGGGATATCTTGGAAAAATTGGAGCATTGTTAAAATTCCCCCTCGCTAAGAAATAAATAAGAATACTTCATTACAGGCTATTAATAGATCAACTAACATGAAGAACCAGATAAAAAAAATACAAATGACTAAGGTTCCTATCTCTAAAGGAATAGATAGCAAACACTAATTGGTGATCCAGTGGTCCACAAAAGGTTGACTCCGAATCACTGCGCTACCGCATAAATAACATCAGAATCTTCTCTCAATCCATTCCTCCTGATGAAGGAAACCGAATGAGTAGTTTCCGAAACGCGTTGGGGTGTTTTGGTACAGAGGAGCGCCTGTAGTGACGTCACTATTGTTCATACCCGGAAGTCGCAGGCAGCACGGGCTAGAGACGCCGCCGGCCGGGGCGTACTCGCCGCTGCAATGAGAAAAACCAACAAGGACCTCAAAAGAACCACCGGAGAACACCACAGAAAGCAACGGCATTATCCAGATAAACAGAATAGCAAGACACGGACTGGTAAAGTACCCAAACTAACAAATAAGGACCATTATTGTTTAGGGCCAGTAGGGTGAAGCACTGCGTATATATAGAACAATACAAAACAGTACAGAGAAACTTGCCGCAATACATCTGTATAACCTGGGATTTTTTTCTTGTTTAGTTTTTGTGATTTGAGAACCTGGTTTGATATATGAAGGACAGCCATAATATAGTGCAGCTTCAGAACTGCAGTTATACCATATCACTCAACCTACAGCAACTTCTTCATACAGATACGACATTTACATATTGCAATAAATCCGTATCAGCGTGAACTACCGTATTTATCGGCGTATAACACGCACTTTTTAGGCTAAAATTTTTAGCCTAAAGTCTATGTGCGTGTTATACGCCGATACACCCCCAGGAAAGGCAGGGGGAGAGAGGCCGTCGCTGCCCGCTTCTCTCCCCCTGCCTTTCCTGGGGTCTAGAGCGCTGCTGCCGGCCCTTCTCTCCCCCTGGCTATCGGCGCCGCTGCCCGTTCTGTCCCCCTGACTATCGGTGCCGGCGCCCCATTGCCGGGGGGAGAGAAGCGGCGCCGACAGCCAGGGGGAGAGAAAGGGCAGCGGCACCCATTGCCGGGGCCGCTGCCCCGTTGCCTCCCCCCATCCCCGGTGGCATAATTACCTGGGTCGGGTCCGCGCTGCTGCAGGCCTCCGGCGTGCGTCCCCGGCGTCGTTGCTATGCGCTGCACGGCGCGGCGCATGACGTCAGTGCGCCACGCCGTGCATAGCAACGACGCAGGGGACGCGCGCTGGAGGCCTGCAGCAGCGCGGACCCGACCCAGGTAATTATGCCACCGGGGATGGGGGGAGGCAACGGGGCAGCGGCGCCGACAATGGGTGCCGCTGCCCCTTCTCTCCCCCTGGCTGTCGGCACCGCTTCTCTCCCCCTGGCTATCGGCGCCGGCACCGATAGTCAGGGGGACAGAACGGGCAGCGGTGCCGATAACCGGGGGGAGAGAAGGGCCGGCAGCAGGGCTCTAGACCCCAGGAAAGGCAGGGGGAGAGAAGCCGGCAGCGACGGCCTCTCTCCCCCTGCCTTTCCTGGGGGTGTATCGGGGTATACACGTGCACACACGCACCCTCATTTTACCATGGATATTTGGGTAAAAAACTTTTTTTACCCAAATATTCTTGGTAAAATGAGGGTGCGTGTTATAGGCCAGTGCGTGGTATACCCAGATAAATACGGTATATATATTATTAACTTTACTCACCATTGGGCATAATATACAGGGGTGGATGCCAATAGTCCAGCAGCAGATACGGTAACCAGATCAATTTCCAGCGCTAGTGTACCATACAATAGATTTTTAAATGACTTCTATTAAAAAATCTTAACCCTTTCAATACTTATCAACTGTTCAATGCTCAAGAGGAAGTTCTTTTCTTCTTGAATTTCTTTTATGTTTCACCAAAGTGCTCTCTGGTTATAACGGCTAGTAGTGTGGATCCGCTGTACCTGAGTGGACGATGGCGTGAGCCACACCAGGGAGCGGAGTGTAAGGAGCCGCTGGTTTTCACCAGAGCCCACCGCAAAGTGGGATGGACTTGCTGCTGCAGGCAGTTCCCAGGTCGCTACCGCTACCACCAGCAAGACTCGTCCACAAAGGCAGACCAGGTGATGCGTGGCACAGAAGGATGAGACATACTCAGAGTCGGGGACAGGTAGGTAGGTCAGGGCAGGTGGCAAGGAACAGTGGTTAGGAAACGCAGCATGAGAACCGGTACAAGGAATAGCAGATACAACAGGGAACACTTTCTCTAAGGCAACAGTGTGCGGTCACACGTAACGTATGCACAGCGTATTTCATGCTGCACAAAATTCACAGCACAGCAGGAAATAATATTAGTTAATAATATTCTCCTATGAGCAGACACACAGCTACCCGGTAGCAGCTCTATATATGCAGTGAGATTTGGAGGTGGACCCAAGCATCAAAGTCATGTCGGCATGCTTGCCCCACCTCCAAATCTCACTGCGCACATATGCCTGCCACCATGTTGCCCTGTGTGTCTGCTCATAGTAGAATGTGCAGCATATTTCCCGCTGTGCAGCATGACCCCACCCTTAGTCACGCCCCCTCCCATAGACTTTCATAGAGGGGGCATGGCAGTGATGTAACGAGGGGCGTTTGGAACATTTAGTTCTGAATGCTGGCCAGTGAAGTACCCCTTTAATGCTTATATTTATCTTTTTTGCACCTCCTAAACCTATGCTGCACATTATTAGGTTATTGGACCATGTACAATATATGATAATGGGCATGTGCTGTCATTTCATGATCTCTTTTTTATTAATACTTTGTTGATTTGTGGTAATTTTTTTTATTAATTTCTGGGGTATACAATATATTAAAAGTAGTAAAACATAGTAAAATGTAAAAAAAAACACTATACGTTTGGTATTGCAGTAATCATAACAAGCTGAATAATAATCTATTTATCCATTTATCTTGTCATCTATCTCAAATAAATTTAACAATTTTAACAATCAAATATATTTAGTAGAATATATTTCTCAGGTTCAAGAAATGTTTGCAATTATCCAATAGGATTAGACTATTATTCCACTAATCCTGTACTTAAGGGAAAGAGATGTATTATTAATGGTGCGTTTATACGCTTTTCACTCCAAATTGTAGCTTTTGTCCAAACTTGTTGTAATGCTATCCAGGGTTTTATAGAATCTGAACCTGTGGGGCATAGTGGGGTGTTAAATAATGAGCTAAAATAAGCTTTGCCAGCTCGGGAATTCTAGTTTTCACCTGTTGTTTTCTAATTGTCATTATTAGGTCAATTGATTTGACCTGGTCATGACATGTCACCTGGAGAAAAGAAAGCTTTGCGGTATAAGGTTACACAATCTGACAATAAGGGTTTGTTTGAGTTTCAGCTGTTACTACTGTGGTAGTTTTTATCTATCTATCTATCTCATATCTATCTATCTATCTATCTATCTATCTACCTATCTATCTAATATCTATCTATCCATCTATCTCATATCTATCTATCATCTATCTCATATCTATCTATCTATCTCATATCTATATATCTATCTATCTACCTACCTATCTCTATCTGTCTATCTAATTCCAGAGAGTTGGGCAGCACTGTAAATGCATTCCTTGTAGGTGCAAGCTAAAGCTGGACTTGGTCCCAAAGAGTCCCAGATAAATCCACTTGAATGAAGGTAGCAGCACACAAATCACAGTGAACAAGGTGTATGACTTTGTTCACCAAACATCAGAGGCGACGTTTCAGTTGTCTCACTCAGCCATTGTCAATCAACAAGTGGTATAGAGTGCATGGTATAAATAGTTTACAAGTCTCATTAACATACAGTGTATAATTAAGCAAACATTATTAAATATACAGTCATAGTGCAAAGTAAGATTACATATCCGGGGTTCATACAAACACAAATAAACAAAAGTAGGGAGCCTGCGTTATGTAAAAGTAAAAAAAATACATGAAAAAACATTATAAAATCAAGAATGTGTATTAATTACAACTATTAAATGTGCACATGTATATAGTTCCTTCATGATATTATAGTGCATCAGAGGGGGAGGTCCCGGCGTGCGTGTCACCAAGTTTCTCCACGTAGAACGCTTCACCACACATCACTCCTGAAGTGTATTGGTGTCTCCGGCAGTCTACCGGAAATGACGAGGCATGTCAACATTGCAAATAGGTACAGTGGGATCAAAAGTTTGGGCACCCCAGGTAAAAATTTGTATTAATGTGCATAAAGAAGCCAAGGAAACATGGAAAAATCTCCAAAAGGCATCAAAATACAGATTAGACATTCTTATAATATGTCAACAAAAGTTAGATTTTATTTCCATCATTTACACTTTCAAAATAACAGAAAACAAAAAAATAGCGTCTGCAAAAGTTTGGGCACACTGCTGAATTTATAGCATTTATAAATGCCTATCTCTATCTATCTACTGTATCTATCTTTGCTATAAACATTATTGGAGAATATTTATCCAAAACCTTTGCAGAGGAAAAGTAGAGCAGTTGTCCATAGCAACCAATCAGATTGTTTATTTTCCTTTTTGAGGCCTTTTTAAAAATTTAAGAAGAGATCTGATTGGTTGCTATGGGCAAATGCACCACTCTTCATCTGCACAAGTTTTGATAAATCTTACTATACTGATTTTAGAATAAAGGAACACTGTAAATGGAATACTGTTGCTTGTGTAAGAGCATTGCCACGTCTATCCAGGTTGCATGTGGTATTCCAGTTCAGTTTTATGAAGTTTAGTTGCAACTGCAGACACAACACATGGACAGTTGTGGTCGTATTTCTAAAAGTAAGAATCCATGTTTCTCCAATCCAGGAAAACCTATGCTCTCACTTTCTATTCCAGTGTTTTCCAACCAGGGTGCCTCCAGCTGTTGTAAAATTACAACTCCCAGCATGCCCGTACAGCCGTCGGCTGTATGGGCATGCTGGGAGTTGTATTTTTGCAACAGCTGGAGGCACCCTGGTTAGAAACCACTGTTCTATTCAATTTTTTTTATTGAGATTTAACATGGAAGCAAATCGACAACAGAAGATTCAAGATATCTGACAATATCATTCAAACTAGAGGCAAATTACCAAGAAAAACATGAAAATGTTAAACTAGGGGAAATATGTAAAAAAAAAAAAAAAAAAAAAAGACTATAATGATGAGTGCCGCACCTCTAATTCTCATTCCAGACCTCAGTACTAACTTCACACAAATTTCCGGAATTGTTTTGACATGAGCAGAGCGATTCCCTACTCTCTATATAGGTGATATGCTTAAAAATCTGTGATCAGTACTAAAATCTGTCTGACATGGCACAGAAGGAGGCTGGCTTAAAGGGGTACTCCCGTAAAAAACTTTTTTTTATAAATCAACTGGTGCCAGAAAGTTAAACAGATTTGTAAATTACTTCTATTAAAAAATCTTAATCTTTCCAGTACTTTTTAGGGTCTGTATACTACAGAGGAAATGATTTTCTTTTTGGAACACAGAGCTCTTTGCTGACATCATGACCACAGTGCTCTTTGCTGACATCTCTGTCCATTTTAGGAACTGTTCAGAGCAGAATATGTTTGCTATGGGGATTTTCTCCTACTCTGGACAGTTCTTAAAATGGACAGAGATGTCAGCAGAGAGCACTGTGCTCGTGATGTCAGCAGAGAGCTCTGTGTTCCAAAAACAATTTCCTCTGTAGTATTCAGCAGCTAATAAGTACTGAAACAATTAAGATTTGTTTAATAGAATTAATTTACAAATCTGTTTAACTTTCTGGCACCAGTTGATATAAAAAAAAAACCTTTTCCACGGGAGTACCCCTTTAACTAATGGATCAAACCAGGCAGCCGACCCCCTTCTGTGCCATAGAATATTTGAGAAGTTTTTATGAATAACACAATGACCAATATATAAAAAGCAGTTAATGCCATTTTTTGTCATGCATGCACCTCGTCATAAGCTCCCACTTTCTATTTTACTTACACTGACATAACAATCATCTTAGGCTTAGTAAACTGTGCCAATGTTTAACATAGCAATAGTATTCAGGCAGCAGCAAAGCATCTCCATGATGTACATTGGAGCATTTCAGGGCTTGAGTATTGCTGCAATGCTAAGTCCCATAGACTTTTTGGACTTATGGTTGGGCAGGACTTGCCTTGCAGCACTGGGGTCCTGGGTTCAAATCCCATTAGGATAACATTTACTCAGAGTTTGTATGTTCTCCGTGTCTGCATCGGGAAAGAGACCAATGTTAGTGAGGCCAATTTCAGCACAGCACTGTGCAATGTGTTAGTGCAATACAAATAAAGACATTATTAAATATATATATATATATATATATATATATATATATATATATATATATAGGACTAGTCAACAGGAACACCGTCCCCATTAGCAGTAGTCCTTCAGGACCAGCCATTGAGTGGAAATCTTGCGTGAGTTCCTTTACTTTTTTTCCCCAGGACTTGACCCCTGTATATATATATATATATATATATATATATATATATGCACAAATAAATAACCTCAAGCAGCACTGATCCACATATCTGTTGTTTATTAATATTTTGTCACTATGGCACCTTCTGCTATTACTTTTAAGTCAATAAAGAGTTATTCTCATTTGCATATCCATACAACCTCTTTTGATATCTATATATATTTAGTGAATGAATGAGTTCCAGCACTTGTTTAGTGTTGTGCTCCTTTCGCAGTTCTTTCCTGCACCTATCAAGGAGAGAAACTCAGCACAGTCCCCTAAAAGTGAATATGGACAGCTGCAGTTGCCTGCACTGCTGGGTGGTCAGGAGCCTTGCCATGCAGGGAAAACTTTAAAAGGAGACTAGTGTTAAATCCAGGCTGTGGACCCTCATTCTCAGGATTAGATTGACCCAGAGGTCAGACCCCCACCTATGATAAAATGATATATATCCTAGTGTTACTCTCTTGTTACAAAACAGGAATAACTCCTACTAAATAAATTAGTTTAACTAATTACAGTTTTATTGTCTTTTGTCCTATACTACCGGTGACACCTAGTGGCTTGTCATACACTCTGCAGCAAATACAATGTACAGCAAATATCCCTAGATAACATAGGGTGTACGTGTACGCACTGGCTTTCTGGTACTTGGCGTACTAGGACATACAGATACGTCCTGAGTCCCGTCCGGACCATGATGCGAGTGCAGGAGCTATCAGCAGCCGGAGACTGGTTGGTAATGGTGGTGAACATCAGCGATCATGCTAATACCTGCCACATTAACCCTTCAGATGCTGTGATCAATAGCGATAACAGAATCTGAAGTATTAGGGGAGGCGTACAGAGATTTATCAGATCACCCGTGGCACGATTGTAGGGGTCAGATGTGTCAAGAGGATAGTCTGAGCTTCATTTAACAGCTCCACAGCTGCTCCAGATCGCAGATAACATTGATCATTGCTATACCCATGCATAGCACTTAACAGTACTAGCAGTCAAAAGATGTTACTTTAAAAAAAAAAAAAAAAGTTTAATAAATGTAGATAACACCCCCCTCAATAAAAAATTAAATCACCCCCTTTCACATTTTCCAAAAAAAACAAACATATTTGCTTTAGACGCTTGTGATAATGTTTGAACAATAAATATATAATGTTAATGATTCCGTATAGTGAATCGCGTAAAAGACAAAAGAAGGAATAAAAAGTGATCAAAAAGTCAGATATACACAAGAATCTAATTGATAAAAGCTACAGATCACAGTGAAAATAATAAGCCCTTAAACAGCCCCTTAGGGAAAAAAAATAGGAAAGTTGTAGGGGTTCAGAATAGAATAATTTTTTAAAAGCAGTACAATAATAGTAAAGCATGTAACAATAGTTATCATTTTATTCACCCACAGAATAAGGAAAACATGTAAGTTTTACCATAAAGTGCACTGCATAAAAAACAACCCCCCGAAAGGTGCAAATGTGGTGTTTTTTGTGGAAAGCTAGTTTTAACAGGGTTTTGTTCTTTGCTCAGGCTAATGGTAGGTTCATATTGCGTTCTTGCCCCCGTTACTCGTATCTGTCGGCATCCCCCCAAAAATGGGATGCCGACGTATACTGTTAACAGGAGTAGGACCCCATTATTTTCTATGGTCGAACAGAGTCACCTAGTGATTGGAGAAATATCTGCTATTTACATTGGACTTTTAAACAGGAGTTTTTAAAATAGCAATGTCCCAAAAGAAATGAAATAGCGACACTCAGCTTCAACAGTAAAATGTTGTTTTGTTGTTGTCAAGTCATGTATGCACATAACAGGGGGGGGGGGGGATGAACAGTAGGGGTGTACAGTTAGTAGAAGGCTACAGCTGTTTCACACACATCAGTGCTTCCTTGGGTCTCTTTAAGATGTGATAGCAAATAACATTTAGGGGATAACTGTCCCCGGAGTGCCCCTTTTAACAGTATGGTGCACTTTGATAAACCACCTGTATTATGGCCTACTGAAAGCAGTTCTTGTACTTTGTTTAACTGTGATAAGTTCTGTTCTCTGGTCATCTCTGTTCACATGAGACTGCTACAAGACTATAGGGGAAGGGTAATATATGCTGGTTATTTAGTTTCCTTCACCTATTTATATGGTCTAACATGTGTTTATTAAGAGGATATAAGCAGGGATTACACAGGCCACACAGAAAAACCATGCTAGAAGTTGGAGTCCCATACTGTATATTAACACTCTGACATGTATATTAACATATGGCTCTGCTAAACTGTCGCTCCTGTTGGACTAAAAGACTGCTGGGAGGAGTAGTGCCAGAAAAGCTGGCTGACACTGTGCCCTCCCCATGAGGACAAGGTCATTTCACACACTAAATCAAAGACTGACAGTGACAGTGTAAGTACTCCTAATCCTTCTAAGTTTCTGTAGTCTGGTCAGGGGTGCTAGTCTTCCTCCCTCCTCCACGGTGCCCGTGGCTTGGGCTCGATAGGGCTTAATAGCAGCCTCAGTTCATTTTACTAGCAGAGCATTTTACACTGGCCTGCAAACAGTGTATATGGGTCTCTTCTCTCCCCAATAAAACATAGAGTTTACTAGCAAACCCAGGGGTAGGAGGGAAAAGGGTATGAGAAGAAAACATAAGATTTTCCCCCCTGCTTTCTTGCATTGCCCCCAGCAAAGTGCAGCCCTAGATACTGGACCATCAGTGTTTAGATCTCCCATGATGGTCACTTCCAGCATCCAATCAGCCCCCAAGACACAATCATGGGGGAGATTTGGCCTTTGGAAGGCCTCCATGGTTGAAATGATTGTGTTCCTATAACCCCACTCCGCAGGTATATCTGCAGAGTTGCAAATTTCAGCAGACTAAAAAGCTCTAGCTAGTCCCAAAAAAGGGATACTTTTTTGGAACGCTTGGAACCTCCATGTGAATTTTTACACTGGCAAGCATCTACCCACAACCAGGGATACTTGAGGCCGCTTTATTTTCGTGTTAAAACACCTCGAAAATCCGCCAGCCCATTCAAGAAGCGCATTCGAGAAGCTGTTAGTTACCATGGATTGCCATGTAGCCATAACTTAGCCTTAAAAGCACTTAAAAACTACTTGACTACATTCTTGGCAGTGTTAGAGAAGGCTTCACAGCTGTTAGGCAGTGTTAGAAATGTGTTTGGGGCTTATTAACATGCCAGTTCATGTTGAACCAACAATTTTGAAAAAGTTAGCTCTAGACTAATGGGGACCTCTTGTCTGGTTTCCATACAGGTCTGTGACCCCATTCTTCAGTCATCCAAACTGTGGCCTCCATCTTCCAGCGGCAAAGGTTGTAGTTTTGCAACATCTGAAGGTTCACAATTTGAGAGTGGCTGTTCAGGCATGCTGGGAGGTGTAGATTTACAACAACAGTTTTGAGGCCACTGGTCTAGTTAGTGATGGCCTTTTACAAGTGTCAGGCAGGTGACTACACTCCCTGTTACGCCCATTTTATACATTGTGGTCAGGCATGTGGTAATTAGTTGCTGCAATGTGTGAATTTAGCCATAAACATACTGTCTTTTTTTTCATTTGCAGTCATGTGATTCATCTGTTAACCAACTCCAAAACAGAAGCTTCTGTTTTTATTAGTGTTTATGTTATGGATCTACATCAGTGGTCTCCAATCTGTGCACCTCCAGATATTTCAAAACTTCCAACATGCCCAGACAGCCAACGGCATGCTGCTTGTAGTTTGTAGTTTTGCAACAACTGGAGGATCAGTGATCTACATGGTACAGATTTGTCATATAGCGGCCATAATGTATCACTACTGTACAGTTTTAGCTTCAGCTCAGGGTATCTTTGCGTTTTATTACAGAACAACAGAATAAGATAGGAGAGAGGAATCTTATGCTGTCTTCCTTTCACTATATAATTTTTTTTATAGCATTGAAAAGTGTTATCTGCTCCTAACACAGTATGCATAATAACACCGGGCACCACAAACCTGCTGCGTGGGGTCCGATGAGTCCTCTGAACCCCTGGCAACTGTCCTTTTTATCCTTCTGATGCTGTGATTGGCATTAATCAAGACATCTAAAGAGTTTATGGTGGATATCAGCATAATTTCTGATGTCCGCCATTAGTGGTGAGTCCAGCAGCCTGAACTCACAGTCTATGAAGCGAGTGCAACTTCTGTGAGTACTTCACAGACAGTAAACACTGCAGAACATAAATGTACTTCCTGGTGCGTGAAGTACTAGGGCGCGAGGACATACATTTATGGCCATTGTTGGGAAGGGATTAAAGTTTTTTAACTTTTTAAGGACACTGGCCATTTTGACCTTGAGAACACAGCCAATTTGTACTTTAGTGTTTTCCTTTTACCTCCTCACCTTTTAAGAGACATAAGTCTGTTTTTGCATCCACAGAGCCATATGAGGGTTGTTTTTTACGGGGCCAATTGTACTTCACAATGACACATTTCAATTGACCATAAAATGTACAATGAAAAAAAAATTTGTGGGGAAGGGGAATTAAAAAGTAAAATTTATCAACTTTTGGAGGATTTCATTTTTACTGACATGTTAATGTTATTCTGTAGCTCAATACAACTAAAACAATACCCATGTTTACATGCTTGTCTATTATTATACAGTACTACTTTTAAAAACAGTCAAACTTTTTGGACAAAATAAGTATGTTAAAAATTGTTCTATTCTGAATCCAGTACCTTTTTTTTTTATTTTTCTGCGGCATTGTACGAGGGCTATTGTTTTGCACTGTGATTTTTTTATTGGTACCATTTTTATTCATATCAGCAATTCTAGCATTTTTTTTATGCTGTTCACAGAATTATCAACATAATATTTTAATAGTTTGGACATTTCGGTACACGGTGATACCAAATATGTAGTGTTTTTTTTATTTGTAATTTTATTATTTTTATATATTTAAAAACATTATTTTTAAATATTTGTTTTACACTTTTATATGCAATCATTGTTGCAATGCACTGTTTAGTATATAAGATAGTACTGAAAGTACTGTCAGAGATGATCTTGCACAGCCTTTTCTATGCAGACTGCACAAGAAGATCATCCATCCTGCATGCCGAAGTCTGTTAGAGACCTTCAGGGGCCATATATTTAGCTGTATAGTTATTTAGAGTTGATTTAAAGATGTCCCATTTACCTTCTGTATCAGTATTTGAGAACACCTCCCCCCAGTCTATGTCCTGTAGTGCAGCTCTCAGCCCAGGGAAATTTGCCTTTTTAAAGTTATATGTTTTTGCCTTCCCCGCCTGTCTTTGTTTTCTACATTTTAAGTCAAAAGTAACTATATTGTGGTCGCTATTACCAAGGTTTTCCCTCACAGTTACATTACCAACCAGCTCTGCGTTGTTGGAAATGATCAGATCCAACAAGGCATCACTTCTTGTTGGGTCCTCCACAAACTGGCCCATAAAATTATCCTGCAATAAATTTAGGAATTGTCGCCCCTTTGTAGTTTTAGCCAACCCCGGACCCCAATCTATATCTGGATAGTTAAAATCTCCCATTATTACCACTGTACCTGCCCGGGCGGCCCTCTCTATTTGTTTATGCAGCCGACCTTCTATCTCTTCAGTGATATTAGGGGGTCTGTAGATTACACCAAATATTATTTTTTCAGTATTTCCCTCCTTTTGTAATTCTACCCACAATGATTCCACATCCTCAGAATCATCACACACTATGGCATCGTTCACACTGACTTTTATACCACTTCTTACATACAGACAGACTCCACCACCTTTTCTGTTCATTCTATCCTTGCGAAACAATGTTAACCCCTGCAGATTGACAGCCCAGTCATGCGAGGAGTCCAGCCATGTCTCAGTGACCCCAACAATATCAATATGTTCCTCCAGTATCAAGGCCTCAAGCTCCCCAATTTTATTTGCTAGGCTTCTGGCATTTGTGAACATACACTTTACATTTACATCCTTTATGTTATTGGGATTAATGGGATTCAAGGGTGTAAGTTTTATTTTCCTATGAAGCCTATTCCTATTAACTATTCTAACCCCTCCCTCCGCTCCACCCCCAGGTACATTTATAATTCCCACCTCTCTATCTACACTATCTTCCCCCTCTATGTTGTAGGTTCCCTCCCCCAGTCCCTAGTTTAAACACTCCTCCACCCTTCTAGCTATCTTCTCCCCAAGCACAGCTGCACCCTCCCCATTGAGGTGCAGCCTGTCCCTACGGTAGAGTCGGTAACTGACAGCGAAGTCAGCCCAGTTCTCCATGATCCCAAACCCCTCGCGGAAAAAGAAAAAGTTATAGGGGTCAGAAGATGACAATTTTTTAAACATATAAATTTTCCTGCATGTAGTTATGATTTTTTCTAGACGTACGACAAAATCAAACCTATATAAGTAGGGTATCATTTTAATCATATGGACCTACAGAATAAAGATAAGATGTCATACTTCTTTTTTACCGTTTTAATGTCATGCATATTTTTTACCGAAAAATGTACTGAGTAGAAACGGAAGCCCCCAAAATTTATAAAATGGTGTTTTTTTCTTCAATTTTGTCACACAATGTATTTTTTTTCCCGATTCGTCGTAGATTTTCAGTAAAAAGACTGATGTCACTGCAAAGTCGCATTGGTAGCACAAAAAATAAGCCATCATATGGATTTTTAGGTGCAAAATTGAAAGAGTTATGAATTTTTAAAGGTAAGGAGGAAAAAATGAAAGTGCAAAAATGGAAAAAACCCTGGTCTTTAAGGGGTTAAAGAGGCGATTTGCGCAATCGAATTGCGGCGATATTCGCATTTGTTGCAAATCAAATTTTTCCCTGAAATTCGTAACGAATTCGGATTCATCAGATTTGATTAGCTCATCCGTAGCTATAAGCCACTTCTACACTCACTTCATAGCTGAGCTGTAAATGTACAGCTCAGGGTGCAAAGTAACTTTCTGCAGCGCCATAAGGAAGAAAAATAATAAACAGCAAACATGTATAAGGGAAAAATAAACACGTGTGTTCTTATTTTATAGATTGAATGGATTTTGTTAGTTTTGTTTCCCAAAACTCTTTGTATTCTGTCACCACACTAGAGAATGTTGTATTACCAGATATACTGCAAGGAAAAAAAGACATGAACAATTAAAAAACTTTTACGTGAAACAACATTTTACATTTTTAATTTTCATTTCCATCATGACTTTTGTACAGTAATGCGAAAAATAAAAAAATCTTATAAAATTAAAAATTAATTATATACAATATTTACAACGTTATAGTTAATTCTTCAATATTTTAGATAATGTACAGTGTTTAAAGATCAGTTTCTGTAAATGGCATGCAAGTGAACATATTTACGGAAAAGGTAATAGTAATATATTTTATGTAACAGCAACATTTGCCATCACAATGAAAAGGCAACTCAGCAACAATCAGAAATGAAAGATCTTAGAGCTTTGTTGATGGCTTTTGGCTTGCATCATAATTGATCTAAAAGGAATAAATGCCACAAATATTATTCATTACCTCAGTATCTCAGACTGTAAACCATCCCTGGCTGGTCTGATCCTGACTTCATATTCTCTTCCATCTGTGTGTGTATGGTCTAAACAAATAGAGAAACGATGGACGATGGTATGCTTGCAGAATCAGACTATACAGGGTCACATGGAGACACATAGGTCTGCATAGAAGCTGTAGACCAGTATGATAGGAAAATGACCAAAATAACAATTTGTTTTTCATATTTTTATACTCAATGAGGGTTATTTACTAATGTGATCCTGACTCTTTTTTCTTGGATTTTGCGCCCAAATTGTGCCACAAAAAAAAAAAAGTGCATAATGTAGGGAAACATTAGTAAATACCTTGGTACATCCCCTGATCAAATAATTATTCTCGGGCTGCAGAGATTGCCCAGGACTTTTAAACATCTTGCTGACTGTCATGCAGGCAGGTGCTGACAATAGTTAGTGTGGGGGGACGGGGTATGAGGACAAGAACGTCATTGTTGCTTTTCCTCATGTTTAGGTAGGAGGATTGGGTAACACTAAGTTCTTAGCAAGTTCAGATAAATTGGAACAATTTAAAACTATTGCAAAGATCAACATAGCCTTTAGATAAACAATAACAGCAGGAATTTTAAAGAGAGATGTAACAATTCTGTTTTTCACATTGTTCTTGTTCCATAAGTGGTATGAAATGAAAAACACACATGTATATGTATAAAGGTATACTAGTTAAAGGGGTACTCCAGTGGAAAAAATTGTTTTTTTTAATCAACTGGTGCCAGAAAGTTAAACAGATTTGTAAATTACTTCTATTAAAAAATCTTTACCCTTCCAGTACTTATTAGCAGCTGTATGCTACCGAGGAAATTCATATTTTTTTTATTTCTTTTTTGTCTTGTCCACAGTGCTCTCTGCTGACAACTGATGTCCATGTCAGGAACTGTCCAGAGCAGGAGGAAATCCCCATAGCAAACCTATGCTGCTCTGGTCAGTTCCTAACACGGACAGAGGTGTCAGCAGAGAGCACTATGGACAAGACAAAAAAGAAATTCAAAAATAAAAGAATTTCCTTTGTAGCACACAGCTGCTAATAAGTACTGAAAGTTTTTGATTTTGAAATAGAAGTCATTTAACAATCTGTTTAACTTTCTGGCACCAGTTCATTTAAAAATAAAGGTTTTCCACCGAAGTACCCCTTTAAAACTTCCAGTAGTATGCACATTTCCAATGAGCCTTTCATTCCTGAAAAAAACAAAAACATTATGCCACTTTTATTGATGTTGTTTTCCTGCTATGAAAAGAGGACAGACTTGTGAAGATAGTCAAAAGGACTCCATTACTACATTGTTTCTAGTACTGGAGGACCCCGTAACCTTTTTTAATCACCCATTCCTACTCGTATTTTTTTTTTTTAAAACAGCTAGGCATGTACTGAAATAGCACTGTTTTTCAAAACAAATCTGCAGCCATAAAGGTTAAATATTGGGTAGAAGGGCCCCAGGTATTCATGCCAACAGAAAAGTACTACTGCAAGTTATAAATGTAAATGTGAGTTGCAAGATATGAAGCATACATCAAGTCAGTAAGAAAAATAAAACATTATATCATATGTGGACAATTTACACAGGAGGACGTATACCCCCTTAAAGTGCTTATTTCTTTATTAATTAAGCAGTCCACTACTATAGTTTGTCTAGGGACTCTAACTCCATAATGTGGTACTACATTCAAATGAATACCAACAATGAAAAACATGAATGGCCTGAGTCTGTCAGAACAAAAGCCTCTTCTGTTTGCTCATAGGGATGGGTCCTAAGCAATGAATCCTCCCCTACAACATCTATTCCCCAAAAGAACAAGTCCATTAAGCTTTAAACAACAAAAACAATATAGATACAAAGTATAAAGTGGGTGCAAAGCTGCAAAGAATTCCCTTTATAGAAAGACATAAGCCGTCAACTAAATTGCACAGTGTTACACAATTATTGTTCATATGACAATGACAATCACTATAACAAATAACCAACACAAACAAACCACAGTCATCACAACACTATACAGTAGCCAGTGCCACTGGCAATATCCTCATTTAGTCCTAACAATTCTTCACTAGACACCTCACTGAATACGGTTTTGTACAATACTAAAACCTCTACATTCTCATTGACACAAACACATTGTTCATTCAAAAAATCCACAGATTTGTTAAAAGTCCATCCTATGGCCCTATCCTTTACATGTTTTGTCATAATAATGGGACAGTCACACTGTGCTGAGCGATATCATGCGTATGAGAGGAATACATGCTGGCAAACTAAAACACCCGGCAATACTGTTTTCAGCAGTTTTGATGTTGAAGCCAACCATGCAGAGAGTCAAACCAGGTATGCCTTATTATGTCTGCTATATTATCTCTCTCCATTAGACTTTATCAGTAAACTGAATTTTAGTACTGCGGCCTATGATCAGTAGTGTTGAGCGTGGATATTCGAAATGCACATTTTTACCGCGAATATCATCACTTCGCGATTTCGTGAATATTTAGAATATAGTGATATATATTCATAATGACGAACATTCGTTTTTTATTTTTTCTATTTTATGCAACTTTATGCGAATATTTATGCAAATATCTGCACTTCCAGACTGAACACTGATCCCTCCCTTCTTTTAGGTGATATAATTGCGCATGCGCACTATGCAAATTTCATAAAAATTTTAGCATGGAAAAAAAGAGAACAAACATAGCGATTATGGGAATTTCGCAAATATAGGACGAATATTTGTCCATATATTCGCAAAATATCGCAAATTCCAATATGGCCCCTGCCGCTCATCACTAATGATCAGATTGTATCAAAATAAATTGATCATAATGCACAGTGCACATTGTTATAAAATAGATTAAATCACGTTATTTCCTCCAAATGTACAATCTTATATAAAGTGTCTATTGACATGATAGAATACTAGGTCTCAATAATGTCTTAGGCATTTGGGGTTTATTCATTTGCCCATAGCAACCAAGACATTTTTGATAATGGTGTATTACTCAGGTTTACAACTTGTTTCTGACTTATCAGTTGGTTGCCGCCAGCAATAGCAAAGTTTGTGGCATTTAAATTTTTGCCACCCTAAGGGTAGGGTCACACGTGCCGTATTTTGCTGCATATCTTTGCTGCATATTTTCCTACCCATTGAAGTAAAGGGTTAGCATAATACGCAGTTAATTTTGCTACCCATTGACTTGAATGGGTGAGAAAATACTCAGCAGAAAATACGCAGCAAAATACTGCACGTGTGACCCTACCATATGGGTGTATTCACACATACAATATCCTATGCATATTTAATGCACAGGATTTGAAGCTGCAGAGTTTATGCCGCAGAGTTCAATGTAAACAAATTGACTGAACACATCAAATATGAGCAGGATACTGTATGTGTGAATAGACCCTAAAGCAGAATTGGGGCCAAACATTAGCTCATAAAAGGCATGCTGTAAAACTACAGCCATCAGATGATTGTTGCGCCACTTAACAATCATTCCCTTTAGTTATCAGGAAGTCTGGCAAAGGCAAGAAATCTTACTGACCATAAGGGACAGACGTGTGTGGGCATTCTAGCATTTAAAATGTTCAGACTGGGAAAACCAGTTTCATGACTCATACTCATAACTTAACCTTCTAAAATTATACCTTTTACTTTAATTATACTTTTACTATTCAACATATAAAAGAAAGCAGTTTGCTACCTCTAGTGGCAGCTGCAGATATCCAGGATATATTAGTAAAGAGATGAAAACTCTAACTACTATAAATATATATTTAGCAATTAAACAGATAAAAACTTGGGACATATTTCAATTACAATAGAAAATGGTGTTGGGAATTCATGTTTAAGCGTTATTCTCATTTCTATTATGGAAACCAGTCTAAATAATAGTAAAATTACATGTCAAATTAAGTCAACTTATCACTACCTAATCATCTTAGACATGTAGGGTTTGGCATTTTTGCCCTTTACTATAGCTTAAAAACATTTTAGGCTTCTTACATTTGGGGACTATAAATGGCTTTTTGGGGTAGTAAAGTCTATAATGGCTGGTTTGATTTTGTATTTTTTTTTAATTTTTTTACATAGATTGTACTGGTTATTCTTCATACGAATGTGTTAATTCTATTAAGGTTTCAGTTGTCTGTAAGATTACAGAATATATACTCTGTGTGCACAGTAACTAGGCAAATGGTAATGACCATATCATCATTTTTAGTAATATTTTCCAACTCCCAGCTGTATAAACTTGAACACTTATTGGAATTAAAACATATCAGGTGATGTGTATTAGTGTTATAAGGGAGGGTGTGACCTTAGGAGATAGACACCCTATATCAAGGTTTACATAACTGTTAGGCAGCTATCAGGGATGCAGCACTCTTGAATTGCTAAGATATTGAGACTTAATCCATCATTTGTTGCAAGTAGTCACTAGGGTCACACAAAAAAATAAAAATAAAACAGCTTGATAAAAAAGACACAAGGTATCTGCCAAGGATATGAAAAGAATCAAACGTGACACTACCAGAAACGCATTATTCTCCAGTGCTGTCATATTTCAGAACTGCAACCTACCTGGAGTGGCCAGAAGTACAAAGTGTTCAGTGCCCAGATACATAGCCAAGGTAAGGAAGGCTGAAACATCAAGAATGGCCCAAGAATATTTGAAGACAGAATTTTCAAAGGTTTTATAGACTGATGAGATTAGGGTGACTCTTAATGGTTCAGATGGATAGGCCCCTGGTTGAATCAGTAACAGGCACAGAGCTCCACATCAACTCAGATGCCAACAAGGTGGAGGTGGGGTACTGGTATGGTCTGGTATCATCAAAGATAAGCTAGTTGGACCTTTTCGGGTAAAGATGGACTTAAACCTATTGACAGTTTTTAGAAGACACTTACTTTAGCCAGTACTACAGGGCTTACTTCCAAATTCTGCTTCTTTCCAAAAGATCATGAGGCCATAGACCTTGGGACCATAAAAAATTGATCATCAACAGATCAAGAAACTGACAGACTCCAAGAATGGAAGGCTTCTGACTGTTTTTTGTAATTTTATAAAATATTTTTATTGTTTATTTATTATTTTCATTTAAAGGGGTACTACCGTGGAAAAGTTTTTTTTTTACATTTTTTTATATTTTTTTAATCAACTGGTGCTAGAAAGTTAAACAGATTTGTAAATTACTTCTATTAAAAAATCTTAATCCTTCCAGTACTTTTTAGGGGCTGTATACTACAGAGAAAATGTTTTTCTTTTTGGATTTCTCTTATGTCACGACCACAGTGCTCTCTGCTGACCTCTGCTGTCAATTTGAGGAACTTTCCACTGCAGGATAGGTTTGCTATGGGGATTTTCTCCTGCTCTGGAGAGTTCCTAAAATGAACAGCAGAGGTCAGCAGAGAGCACTGTGGTCGTGACATAAGAGAAATCCAAAAAGATAAACATTTCCTCTGTAGTATACAGCCCCTAAAAAGTACTTGAAGGATTAAGATTTTTTAATAGAAGTAATTTACAAATCTGTTTATCTTTATGGCACCAGTTGATAAAAAAAAAAAAATTACATGGTAGTACCCCTTTTAAGGACATCTGGTTCTTTTATTTTGGCACTTTTGTTTTTTCTCCTTGCCTTCTGATAGCTATAACATTTTACATTTTACAGGCCCATGTGAGGGCTTGTTTTGCGCCACCAATTGTACTTTGTAATCACATCACTAATTTTACCATGAAAAAAACAAAACATAATTGTGGGGAAAAATTTAAGAAAATGGCAATATAGCAATTTGAAAATTTTGGGGCTTTTGTTTCTATGCAGTACACTTTTCAGTAAAAATGAAACATTATCTAAATTTAATAGGTGCATACGATTAAAATGATTTCAAATTTATATAGGTTTTGTTTTATTTCCCTATTTAAAAAAAGATTCTTATGTTTTGTACCAAAATAAGTATGTTTAAAATTGTCTTCTTTTGACCCCTATAACTATTTATTTTTCTGTATATGGGGGCTATAGGAGAGTTCATTTAATGTGCTGTGATCTGCATTTTTTATCATCTGGAAGAAGTATAGGACAGCACCAGTCCCTGCCACTATGCAAGTGACCGTCCAGACAGCCAGTCCGGATCACAGACAATTGAAGTAGCACAGGCCAAAGCATTCAAGCAGCAGACTCCCAATTCTTTGAAAAAAGCTGTTGTCTTCTTATTGGTTTCCAGCAATGCAACGTTTCGGCTATACCATAGCCTTGAAAAAGGCTAAGGTATAGCCGAAATGTTGCACTGCTGGTAACCAATAAAAAGACAACAGCTTTTTGCAAAGAATTGGAAGTTTGCTGCTTGAATACCGAGACCTGTGCTACTTCAATTGTAGTTTTTATCAGCATAATTTTTGTTTTGATGGGACTTTTTGATTGTTTTTTATTCATTTTTTTATGGTATATGAAGTGACCAAAAATACACAATTATGGCCTTTTTTTTTTTTACGTGTATGCCATTGACCATGGCATAACAATATTTTTTACCAGGACATTTTCACACACCGTGATACCATTTTTGTTTACATGTTTTTATTTTTAGAATTGGAAAAGGGGAGCGATTAAAACTTTTACAAGGGGAGAGGCTTATTCACATTTAAAAAAAGAAATTGTAAACTTTTTTTTAAACTATTTTTCAGTCCCTTTAGGGGACTATAACTTGCAATCTTCAGATTGCAAACACTGAACAATACTGTTCGACAGAACAGCATTTATCAGTGTTATTGGCGCACCATTACTACAGGCTGCCATGGCTCCCTGTAGTAAGGGAGCCGGGATCGGATGGCGAGAATCCAGGTAAGGGACCTTCCGCCATCCTCTTTGCTAATCGGGACCCTGCTATTTTGACCCGGTGGTCCCAATCAGCTCACTAAGCTAGCCGGAAATGAAATTTACCGCATTTAGACACCGCAATCTAAAGGGTTAATGCCGGACATTGCCCTGATCAGTCAGTTAGCAACCAAGGGCATATATGTATTTGCGTCAATACATATCTATGAAACAAGAGGAGGAGCTGCGCTTGCTTTATAGGTGGTGAGGGACGATATCATTCATTATTCCTTTAGATGCCATGATCAAAGCCGATCACCGCATCTAAAGGAATAATGGAAGATGCTTATCGGACCCCTTGCAACATGAGTGTATGAAATCAACGCTCTAATGATGCAGTCTGGCAGAGTCAGGCTGTATCAGTGAAGCCCCGATCTTACTGTTCACTGCTATCCAATGCTATGCTATGCTAATGACTGCATATAAAAGTCCTATGGGGACTTAAAAAGGGTAAAATAAATAATTATTATATATTTTTTAATATATCACCATCCTTTTCTTATTTGACAAAAAAAATAAACATATCTGGTATTGCTGCCTCCAGAATTGCCTGAACTGTTAAAATAAGTTGATGATCAACATAAATGCATGAATATTATAAACGTTTTAAAATGCTAAACACCAAAAATGCTGATTTTTGGTCACATCACATATCAGAAGAAAATTTATAAAAAGTGATCAAAAAGTTCCACCAAAACAAAAATGCTATGAATAAAAACTGCAGATTACAGCCCCATATCCAAAAAAAATCAAAAGTTATATGGGTCAAAACTGGAAAATTTTAAGCATACAGATTTTTGTAAAAAGAGGTAAAATGAAAAAAAAAATTAACTATAGAAAAACTAGTGAAAAACTATAGAAAATCAGTATTGTTTTAATTGTATTGACTTACAGAATTAAGAGAATTTTTTATGTAATTTTTACCATAAAGTGCACTAAATAAAAACAAAGTCCCCCAAAATGTGCAAAATTGTTTTGTTTTTTTTCCCACCGTACATTTTGTTGTAAAATGAAAGGTCTCATTAAAAGTACAATTGGTTGTGTGAAAAGCAAGCCCTCAAATAGATTCTGTAGATAAAAGACAAGGAGGAAAAAATGAAAACACAAAAATGAAAATTGCCTGTATCCGGAAGGCCAACATGGTCCATGTCCTAAAGTAGTTAACACATAAAAATAAACAAGTGAGATGGGATATTTTTTGCTTTTCAGTTAGTTGCATAAAAATTAAGCACACTAACATTTGCCCAATAATTGTGCACACATATTCTTCCTACAAAAGCCGAAACCTTTTTTTTCTCTCTAAATATTCAGGTTTAAGGTATACATGGTGACTTTTCAGGATAAGCTGCCATGTGTGTGTACATGAGGAGCAGCACCATTTCTCGCCATTATATAACTTTTATATGGTATCTCTTAGCAGATTTCTGCTCTGCAGGCTTCATCTATATTTGCAGTTCTCCCAGAGCTGGTGGTTGGAGCTCCCTCCTCCCCCTTCATAGACTTGTATTGCTTGTCTTGCAGAGACAGGACAAAGCTGAGCTGATTTTCAGAGAAGACAATTTAAGAAGCAGGAGAGGGAGGGAAAATGTTTAAAAACAAGAAAAAGAAACATTTTTGTCTAACATATATTACTATAAGTTTCTTAGATTCACTTGTACTATACAAAGCTTGTCAGTGCCTATTTCAACGACAGTGCCTATTTAAGGTTTATTAACATTTCAGATTGACAGAGAACACTGAAGTTGTTCAATAATAAAATATCTAATATATTCCAGCGACCACTGATATAATGGTACATCAACGTTTTAGAACTACAATGTCTTATGAGGGATATTTATCAAAACTTGTGCAGGGGAAAAGTTGACCAGTTGACCATAGTAACTAATCAGATTGCTTCTTTTATCTCTCAGAGGCCTTTTTAAAAGTGAAAGAAGAGATCTTAATGGTTGCTATGGGCAACTGGTCAACTTTTCTTCTGCTCAGGTATTCCTACATTTTCCCCTGTCTACAATAATCAATCATACCATCAAAACTGCCTGAATAATACTGTGTGTTACGCAACCCCATGAACTATGTATTCTTTCTTTATTCTAGCACAGCCAACAGTAAAATTTTCAGTAATTTGTGATGCAGAAGCTCTTCTGTGGCACTGCGCTAGATAGGCTAGCCTTTGTTCCCTACTTGTATCAATAAGCCTTGGTCACCCCTGACACTATTACTAGTTGTCCTTCTTTGAGCCACTTTTGGTGGATACTAGTCACATATATTGGGAACACCTCACAACATTTGACTGACTAATTTTAATAATGGGAGAGAATATCAGGTGATAGGTAGGTCAGGGTGTGGCTATGCTTTACACTGAAGGGCGTGTATACTTAATACATACTCCCTGACTGTATAATCACGTTCATGGCCTAATACTCACTCCTATTATTAAAATTAGGTTCACCCCAATCTGACTAATTCTCTGAATTGCCAGGAAATGAAAGGCAAGAGACCGTCAAAAAAAGTGTTTGACCAGTGTACCCTAAGCATTTTAATAATAATGTAATCTTATTTCTTTTGGGCTTGCCACTGGTCCTCTTTAAGAGTGGCATCTAGGGTTGGCACCTTTCTTGCCCCAAAATACCTGCCATTCTAATTTGCATGATTAATTATATATGCGTGACATCATATTCATCCCCCCTGTGCCATCATTCCAGTTCATTCCCTCCTTGCCATACTCTTTTACTCATTTCAATTGATCCCTCCCCGCTCTGAATCCCATATCATAACCATTCCAATTGATTTATCGCCCCTTCCCACCAATCTGTGCCATAACCATTTAACCATTTTGATTCCCCCCCCCTCCCCCTGCTATACTCTTTTGTAGGGCCAGGGCAGTGGGGCTAAGGGTGCATCATTTGATTCTGTCCGCAGTGGCCAGGGGCTCTTTACTAATAAATACCGGCTTTTGCATATTTTTTCTACAAAATTACCTGCAGATGCATTAAAATACCGGCTGTGCTGGTAAAATACAGGCTGGGTGGCAACCCTACTGGCATCTGAGATGCTGGTTTCAATAAATACCCCCTTTAGGCTTTACGTTACATACATCCTCCATATTTAATCCAGTATAGAAAGCAATTCTCCAATTTTAGCAACTCTCTAACAAGTCTCACAGGATTGTCAGAAGATATGAACAGGAAGGGTCTGGGAGCTGGAACCTTCAGTTATCAACAGAATAAAGAGAACACTTATGCCTTTCCAGTCACCATTTCCTTTAGGCTTTTAACGTAGAGATGGGTCTTTGTGTGGGGCAAAAATCACATGGTACATACACATCTAACACTGGCATTACATATGACATACACATCATCTGCATCAGTCAGCAGCTATCTCTCCCTATTTCCTCATAAACATGCACACACAAACATTCTATATAAAGCTAAATGTCTCTACATTACTTAGGTTTTACTTGATAACTTTTGTATGATAACCTAGGACTACATATAATATAGGTTATTGGAAACTGTCTACAAGGAGTTTAACTGAGCCTTAAGTAGAATGCATACCAAGCCAGAGCAGGCAAAGAATGCTGGAAGATTTGTTCTCCAAAGCCTGCAGGATCATTCTGGACTCCAAAACATGGAGTATGTCAGGATCACTACAAGATGTCGTGCACTAGAAAAAATGTTTTATGACATAAACTATACTATATGTAACATGTAAAGGGCAATTTCTAGGTAAACATACATTTTCAATCATTATAGTACTGTATGTAGCACTGTCATCTTATTTTGAATTAAATACTGGCAGTAACAGCATATAAAACAGGCATTTTGTTAAACATGCATTTAGAGAACCTCAGAGAGGATATATAGTAAGAATGGCAAATATCATTGTGATATATTAATAGTGCACAATGCTCATCAGCACATTTTCCTTACGTTTTACAATTTCATGAGCTGGATCTATATTATTGTTTCTGCAGACTCATGGCTGGAGATAGCATCTAAAAACAAAGTTTCTTGATCTCATCCCTTCATACAAATGAAAATAAAGTGTAAAACACACGTTACACTTATAGGAATCAAAGCTTCGAGGATAGTATTCACATTTATAATGATCGTATAATGTTCTTTGCTAAGAATGGAGAAAACGGAAAGTTGTTTGTCAACCTATGAATGCAAAGGTTTAAATGTATGGGATCTGAGCCTTTGTTCGTAATCCTAGCAGTTCTAGTCACTATGCTGCTACATACCAGTGCAATATACTGATAAATTCTATCAGATGAATTTTAACTAAAGTCATGAAACATTTTTACTTATTTTTCAGACAAGTTTCAAGGTTGACAATGATGTGAAATACTGCTTGATACTTATCACTTTCAAACAATCATATCACCAATAATCAGCAAGTCATCATCGAAAATGAAAATCATAAAAAATGACATAGAAAAACAATTTGGCACATACAAGCCATTGCCTTTTATCCACAACAGTGGTACAGTGTCCTGGGCTCTTCAATGTCAGTGTACCTCAGAAGAACCTCTTGTAGTAAATATCTGATGATCAGATTACTCCCAAAAAGATTATGTGACTATTTGGTATCCAAATCAAAAATCTCATCTCAATTTTATCGTAAGGAGAACACTGTACGCCACTGCCATGCTCACATCACTAGAGGACTAAATGGCCAAACTAGTTCAGCAAGGTGCTCCTTCCTACCGCACTGTAGAAAATGTACTGCTCCTTGCCTGTGACTGAGGCACGTGAGGTGCTAGACAATTTATTAGTGCAACAGCTTAGCAATCGGAAGCCACTTTTTCTGAAGAGATGATCTTCCCCCTTAAATATGAAGTTCTGCTGCGGGTCACTCTCCAAATTATCATTATTTATGATTACACAATGGGTAGTGGTGTGCACTACAACATTATGTACATAACAAAAGATGTGCAGTTGCTTTCCTTTTAAACAGATCCATTTGGAACCATTCTTTCGCATTCTTCCACTAGTCTCATAGTGTGGCAATAACACGTGAAAATGAAATGATTACAGTCAGCACTGTCTGTCCAACGCCAAACACTAAAGCTTCTAGGGGTGCCATGTTCTTTCCTGCAACTTGATAAATGCCTGCAACTGCTGCACCTGTAAAGAGATAAAGTATTATTAATCAACATATAAATGGAAGGCCATCTATCTCAAGTAGCCAGTAAGTACCACAGTAGGGAGAAGTAAGGCTGTTGTATATAGACTGCTTTATTTAGAAACATAGAATGTGTCGGCAGATAAGAGCCATTCTTCTCTGACCGGTCTCCAAAATTTCTATATCTTTCTGGAGATACGGCCTCCAGTACCGCAAATAATAGCGCAAGTGAGGTCTCACCAGTATTCTGTACAGCGGCATGAGCACTTCCCTCCTTCTACTGCTAATACCTCTCCCTATACATCCAAGCATTCTGCTAGCATTTCCTGCTGCTCTATGGCTTTGTCTGCCTATCTTTAAGTCTTCTGAAATAATGACCCCTAATTCCCTTTCCTCAGATACTGAGGTAAGGACTGTATCACACAGTCTATACTCTATAGTCTACGCCCCAGGTGCATTATCTTCCACTTATCCACATAAAATGTTAGTTGCCAGAGTTCTGACCAATCTTTTAGTTTACCCAAATCCTTTTCCATTTGGCATATCCCTCCAGGAACATCAACCCTGTTACATATCTTTGTATCATCAGCAAAAAGACCAACACCTTACCATCAAGACGTTCTGCAATATCACTAATAAAGATATTATTACCAGTGGGATACATATTGTTACCAGTGGGATACAGATGCCTGAGGTATCCCACTGGTAACAAGACCTTGCTCTGAATATTCTCCATTGACAACCCTCTCTTGTCTCCACCTCTGCCACTGCCTAATCCACTCAACAATATGGGAGTCCAAGCTCAATGACTGCAGTTTATTGGGAGGTATCAAATACCTTACTGAAATCTAGATAAGTGATGTCTATTGCACCTCCACCATTTCTGGGTCTTTATTCAGCAGCTCTGATAGGGTTTCTTACTGGAGCATTTTGCAGGGGTCACATAGTGACAACATATTTCGAATGTCTCCCATCAGGGGACTTTGATTGAATTTAAACCTACTTCATTCTGTGGTCAAAGACAGCATGGAGTACTGACTACAGTGACCCCCTGACTCACGATGGCCCCGACATACGATCATTTCAACATATGATGGCCTCTCAGAGGCCATCACATATTGAAGGCAGCATCAACATACGATGCTTTTGTATGTCAGGGCCTTCACATAAACGACTATCCGGCAGCGCAGACTACTTCAGCTGCCGCCAGATAGCCGCTTAATCTGCCCCATGTGCCCCTGTAAGTGTCACTCATCTGTCCCTGCCGCTCCGGACTGTCCTCTTCATGCTCCGCTGCATGGCTGTCTCTCTCCTAAACATTGCCGGTTAGCTCAGGCTGTTCGGGATCACCACGGTGAAATCGCGGCATCCTGAACAGCTGTTGGACAGCAGGAGGGTCCCTTACCTTGCCTCCTGGTGTCCAATCGCTGCCTTAGATCCAGGCATGAGCAGTCAAGCGGCAGAATCATTTATCAATGGTTTCCTACGAGAAACCATTGATCAATGTAAAAAATCAGTGTGTGCAGTGTAATAGCCCCCTATGGGAGCTATAACACTGCAAAAAAAAAAAAAGTGAAAAAAAAAGTTTAGAAAGATCATTTAACCCCTTCCCTAATAAAAGTTTGAATCACCCCCCCCTTTTCCCATGTAAAAAAAATAGTTTATGGTTTATTTACATATAATTGCTCACGGTTATACTGTATTCTAATTTCCGTCATGTTTTTTTTATATAGGTGCCGTCCCTTGAGGACTGTTTGGTGCACTTGCTTCTGCCTATGTTTTTCTACATCGTTGTGATTTGTAGCCCCCTGTATGACCGGCCTTACCTGGCTGTAGGGCTTGATTGTTACTGTATTGCTGTCTTTCTTTATGTTCACTTATTTTTTGAATAAAAACCTTTTTGAATTTGAAAAAAAATTTAAATGAAAAAGCGTAAAAAAAAAGATAAATAATAAACACATTTGGTATTGCTGCATGCGTAAATGTCCTAACTTTAAATATATAATGTTAATGATCCCATATGGCAAACGGCGTTAATGTAAAAAAGAAAAAAAAGTCAAAAATTTCAGCTTTTTTGTCACATCAAACTGCTAAAAAAATTAATAAAAAACTATCAAAAAGTAATATATACGCAAACATGGTACCAAAACAAACTACAGATCATGACGCATAGCCCTAACACATTCCTGAATACGGAAAAATAAGAAAGTTAGAGGTGGGCAATTTTAAACATACTGATTTTGTAAAAAAAAGTTTGAGATTTTTTAACAGCAGTGCAATAATAGAAAAGTATGGAACCATGGGTATCATTTTAATTGAATTGACCCAGAGAATAAAGAAAACATGTAATTTTTACCGCAAAATGTACAACGCGAAAACAAAACCCCCCAAAATTGGATTTTCGTTTAAATTTCCTTACACAAAAAATATTTTTTTGCGTTTAGCATACATTTTAGGGTAAAATGAGTGATGTCATTACAAAGTACATTTGGTCATGCAAAAAACAAGCCCTCATATGGGTCTGTAAATGGAATTATTAAAAGAGTTATGAATTTTAGAAGGAGAGGAGGAAAAAACTAAAACGCAAAAATAAAATTGGCTGTGTCCTTAACCCCTTAAGGGCTCGGCGTTTTTCCGTTTTTGCATTTTCATTTTTTCCTCATCACCTTCTAAAAATCATAACACTTTCAATTATGCACATAAAATTTCATATGATGGCTTATTTTTTGCGCACCAATTCTACTTTGCAGTCACATAAGTCATTTTACCAAAATTGCTATAACTTTATTTTTCTGCATACGGGCCGGTATGAGGGCTCATTTTCTGCGTCGTTTTCTGAAGTTTTTATCGGTTCCATTTTTGTATTGATCTGACTTTTTGATCGCTTTTTATTCATTTTTTCATGATATAAAAAGTGACCAAAAATACGCTATTTTGGACTTTGACCGTGCAGTTTAATTAACGATATATATTTTTATGGTTCTGACATTTACGCACGCGGCAATACCACATATGTTTATTTTTATTTACACAGTTGTTTTTTTTTTTTTTTATGGGAAAAGGGGGGTCATTCAAACTTTTATTAGGGAAGGGGTTAAATAACCTTTATTAACTTTTTTTTGCAGTGTTATAGCTCCCATAGGGGGGCTTTAACACTGCACACACTGATCTTTTACACTGACCCCTGCAAAGCCATAGCTTTGCATGGATCAGCGTTCTAGGTGCTCGATTGCTCAAGTCTGTAGCTCAGGCTTGGAGCAATCAAACGCCGATCGGACGTGACGGAACAAGGTAAGCGGGCCTCCACTCGCATCCTAGCTGATCGAGACATCGCGATTTTATCATGATAGTCCCGATCATCCTGACTGAGCTACCGGGAAGCTTTTACTTTCGTTTTAGATGCGGCAATCAACTTTGATTGCCATGTCTGAAGGGTTAATAGCGTGCGGCACAATGATCTGTGCCACGCGCTATTAGCCCAGGGTCCTGGCTATCATTAGCAGCTGGAATTGACACGATATGATGCGGGGTCACGCCGTTTTAAATACCGGGACCGGGCGCAGGGCGTACAGGTACGCCCTGTGTCCTTAAGAGGTTAAGGTCAAAATGGGCTGTGTCCTTAAGGGGTTAAAAAAATTTTTTTTCCAGGAGTGTACCCCTTTAAATTGTTCTGCATGGCTGTTGTCCCAGAAGGAAGCCTCTTCTAAATAAAATGCACTGAAGACCAGCAGACTAAGCTAAGGATTACTGGAACCATGTCCTGTGGTCCAATGAGACCAAGATAAACTTATTTGGTTCAGATAGTGTCAAGTGTGTGTGGTGACAACCTGGTGAGGAGTAAAAAGACAACTGTGTCCTGCCTATAGTTAAGAATAGTAGTGGGAGTGTCATGATCTGGGCCTGCATGAGTGCTGCTGGCACTAGGGACCTCCAGTTCATTAACCCCTTAGGGACTCAGCCCATTTTCACCTTAAGAGAGCACAATAGAATGGTTTGGAAGTACCCCCGCGCTGCCAAATATCACAAGAACAAGGTAGGAACCGCAATGGATAACTTGTAGAATTTTATTAAATACATACAATGCATTTCAGGGCCGGGGTGGCCCTTTCATCAGGCATGCAGGTAAAGCTAAAAAGCCGGTTTATATAGGGGAGAGGCACAGATTGTAAAACACATGACTAGCAACGGAAATGACGACAGTGTGGAATAACAGGTTAGGAATCATTCCAAACAGGATAAACAACGGAAATAGCAGCAAAGAATTGTATAAAAACCACTTATAAAAAAAATCACAACATAAAAACAGCAGCATCTATTAAAATATTACAAGTGTTTTTTTTACGAAAAATTCTATATCTGTTAAGTTTGAAGTGGATTTGAGGGGCTTTTCTGTGAGAAATACCCTATAAATTACCAATTATAGAAACTGCACCCCTCAAAGCATTCAAAATGACATTCAGAAGTTTGTTAACCCTTTAGGTGTTTCACAAGAATAGCAGCAAAGTGAAGGAGAACATTCAAAAATTTTCATTTTTTACACTCGCGTGTTCTTGTAGAGCCATTTTTTGAATTTTTACAAGGGGTAAAAGGAGAGAAATCCCCCCAAAATTTGTAACCCAATTTCTCTTGAGTAAGGAAATACCTCATAGGTGTATGTGCAGTGTTCTGTGGGTGCACTAGAGGGCTCAGAAGGGAAGGAGCAACAATGGGATTTTGGAGAGTGAATTTTGCTGAAATGGTTTTTGGGGGGCATATCACATTTAGGAAGCCCCTATGGTGCCAGAACAGCAGAAAAACAAAAAACAAATGGCATACTACCTTGGAAACTACACCCCTTAAGGAACGTTACAAGGGGTACAGAGGGCCTTAACACCCCACAGGTTTTTGATGACTTTTTATTAAATGGGCACTGTCACAACTTTATTTTTTGATATATTGTAGTACTTATGTACTACAACATATCTCTAATATACTTTTATTTGTTTTTTTTTATTAAAATGGTTTAATTTACATTTGTAAACCGTCCACTAGGGGTCTCCCTCCTAGTGGCCAGCTGCAGCCTGGCGTGACGTCACGCCCCGCATACCCCGTTCCCTCCATCACAAACCCCCCTCCCGCTTACCCCGTTCCCTCATTACACTTACTGCAGAGTCCGGCAACGGGCGTGCAGGGACAGCGGCGGCGACGAGGCGGCGGCGATGTGTGGGAGGAGTGGCCTCCCAGCCAGTGGCCGGGGAGCCAATGCGCTCACTCCCGCCTGTCTGATTGACAGGCAGGGAGCGAGTGCAGCCTAACTTAAAAAGGGCTGATTGCCAGGCCAAAATCAGTCCTTTTTCAGGCGTGACGTCACGCCAGGCTGAAGCCGGCCACTAGGAGGGAGACCTCTAGTGGCCGGTTTTCAAATGTAAATTAAACCATTTTAATAAAAAAATAATAATAAAAGTATATTATAGATATGTTGTAGTACATAAGTACTACAATATATAAAAAAATAAAGTTTGTGATGGAGGGAACGGGCTAGCGCTGTAGCGCCGCATGTAACTAGCTAATAGTTTATCTACACAGGGTGCCTCCAGCTGTTTCAATACTACAATTCCCAGCATGCCCTGACAGCCAATAGATGTCAGGGCAAGCTGGGAGTTGTAGTGGTGAAACAGCTGTAGGCACCCTGTGTAGATGAACTAAGGGCGGAAGTCCCCCCCAGCAGGCATCAGTGACGTGGTGCCTGCTGGGGAAGTCTGCCTGGTAGTGAGCACACTACCAGGCAGAAAAAGTTATTTTTAATATAGTAAAAATAAAAATTAAAAGCAGGGAGGGGGTTAGGGATAGATTGGCAATATGCAGGGACAGAAAAAAAAATAGGATGGTGGGAGCTACCCTTCAGATGTGTAAATGAAAAAAAAAAAAATGAGTATGGAAATACCCCATGTGTGGACGTCATGTGCTCTGCTGGTGAACTACAATGCTCAGAAGGGAAGGAGTCACATTGGGCTTTTGGAAAGCAAATTTCGCTGAAATGGTTTTTGGGGGGCATGTCGCATTTAGGAAGCCCCTATGGTACCAGAACAGCAGAAAAATGGCATACTATTTTGGAAACTACACCCCTCAAGGAACGTAACAAGGGGTACAGTGAGCCTTAACACTCTACAGGTGTTTGACGACTTTTCGTTGGATGTGTAAATATTTTTTTTCACCAAAATGCTGTTTTTCCCCCAAATTTTAAAATTTTACGAGGGGTAATAGGAGAAAATGCCCCCCAAAATTTGTATCCCCATCTGTTAAAAGCTGTGCAGGCAAACTACAATGCTCAGAAGAGAAGGAGTGCCATTGAGCTTTTGGATATAGAATTTGTTTGGAATGGAAGTTGGGGGCCATGTGCGTTTACAAAGCCCCCCATTGTGCCACAACAGTAGACATGTGACCCCATTTTGTAAACTATACCCAACTATACCCTCACAGAATTCAATAAGGGGTGCAGTGAGCATTTACACCCCACTGTTTTTGACAGATCTTTGGAACAGTAGGCTGTGCAAATGAAAAATAAAATTTTTCATTTTCACGGACCACTGTTCCAAAAAATTTGTCAGACACCTGTGGGGTTTAAATGCTCACTGCACCCTTTATTACTTTCTGGGAGGGGTGTAGTTTCGAAAATCGGGTCACATGTGGGGGGGGGGGGGGGTCCATTGTTCTGGCACCATGGGGCTTTGTAAACACACGTGGCCTTCAATTCCGGACAAATTTTCTCTCCAAAAGCCCAATGGCGCTCCTTCTCTTCTGAGCATTGTAGTGCGCCCGCAGAGCACTTTACATCCATATATGGGGTATGTTCTTACACATTTTGGGGGGCTTTTTTCCCTATTTTCCCTTGTGAAAATGAAAAATGTAGGGTAACACCAGCATTTTAGTGAAAACATTTTTTTTCCTCATTTTCCCATCCAACTTTAACGAAAATTGTCAAACACCTGTGGGGTGTTAAAGGGGTATTCCGGCGCTAAGACATCTTATCCCCTATCCAAAGGATAGGGGATAAGATGCCTGATCACGGGGGTCCCGCCGCTGGGGACCCCCGTGATCTTGCACGCAGCACCTCGTTAGAATCAGTCCCCGGAGCATGTTCGCTCCGGGTCTGATTACTGTCGATCACGGGGACGGAGTGTTGCGACATCACGGCTCTGCCCCCGTGTGTGACGTCATGCTCTGCCCCCTCAATGTAAGCCTATGGGAGGGGGCGTGACATTCCCTAAAGAAGCCTCTTGGCGAGACAACGTTGGGGGTGGTGTCCTGGAGTGGAGTAAGACGTCCGCATGGTTCACTTTGTGTGTGCTGCTGGCTGGATACACTTTTAGGCATTTTTTCACAGGAGTAGTTGGACAAGCTGCGGTCTTTTTGCAGTGCATCAGCCCTTAATACTTCTGTTGCCTCTACCAATCAAATAGCACTTTATAAACTGAACCTTTGTATTTTGTACCTTTTGTGGGCCTCCTTTATTTCTGGGCTAGTGTGCACTTTACTAAGATATTTTACCCATGTAACTGGACACCTCAGTAGTCTGTCTGTTCCTGTTCCTTTTAATTGTTTTTAACTATTCACTATTGCTAATAAAGATTGTACACTGCTTTATCATTTCTGATCTCGGTGTGACTCTTTGGATAGTTCTTGGATATTTATTTACACCTGAAACACAGTCTGAATTGCATGTTTATTGCATGTCAAACTTGCAGCGAGAAACTCACTGTAAACCCACCCGTGTAAATGTACCCTGTACATTCACATGGGGGGGGGGGGGGGGCAAACCTCCAGCTGTTGCTAAACTACAACTCCCAACATGCCCTTTGGTTTTCGTGCATGCTGGGGTTGTAGTTATGCAACAGCTTGAGGCACACTGGTTGCAAAACACTAAGAGTTTGTTACTTAACTCAGTGTTTCGCAACCAGTGTGCCTTCAGCTGTTGCAAAAAGCTACAACTCTCAGCATGCAGTGACACCCGAAGGCCATGCTGGGGCTTATAGTTATGCAACAGCCGGAGGCATACTACTAAAACTCCCAGCAAGCCCTTTGGTTTCCGTGCATGCTGGGGTTGTAGTTATGCAACAACTGGAGGCACACTAGTTGCAAAACACTGGGAGTCTGTTACTTAACTCAGTGTTTCGCAATCAGTGTGCCTCCAGCTGTTGCAAAACTACAACTCCCAGCATGTATGGTCTATCAGTGCATGCTGGGAGTTATAGTTTGCAACAGCTGGAGGCACACTGGTTGTGAAATACTGAGTTATGTAACAAACTCAGTGTTTTGCAACAGTGTGCCTTCAACTGTTGAAAAACTACAACTCTCAGCATGCACTTACAGCTGAAGGGCATACTGGGACTTGTAGTTATGCAACACCTGGAAGCACACTACTGCAACTCCCAGCATGCCCTTTGGCTGTCCGTGCACCAAAGCAGGACAGTATGGCAGCCTGCAACTATATATGGGGGCAGTGGGGGGCCTAATAACTTTACACAGAGGGGGCCTAATAACTTTATGGGGACGCAAAGCGGGTACTATTACTGTGCATGACAATAAACATGGGGAGTTTGTAAATAGGTAAGTATTGTACTGCAGAAAGGAGCCAAAAATGTTTGTTTGGCTGGTTCTGTGGAGAAGTCTTGTATGGGAGAAATCTTAATGGCAGTCTAGGCCAGATAGTGAAGAAAAGAAAAGCAAACTCCTGTTAGAGAAGATGTCACCTGTAAATCGTGGGACTGGGGATATAGGGAGAGGAACAGGGGGCCTGTTATAGAGGAAAGTAAAGCATATGAATTATACTATAATCATTTCTAAATGTCTCTAATATGAGGGTACCATTTTTTGGGAATGGGCTGTAAAGAGGTACTTAGGCAAAAAAGGTTGAGAACCACTGTGTTAGATACTCTCTCCCTCTCTCCATATATATGTATATCTATTACAGTCCTTCATTGTTTAAAGTTCATTTTATGACGACAGAAGGAAATCAGTGCTGCTGAAACCTACTTATTTTTAGAATAGAAGTGGGGGGAAAGTGGATTTTTTTTAGCTAATGTGTGAGTCACCGAGCTCAAGTTTAAGACTTTAACTGTACTTGTTTCCAGACATTACAATTCAACAACTGTGAATGCAACACTGAATACACAAACGAAAAAGGAGGATTATATAAATGTGTTTTGAACCACTTGTAAATTTCCATTTGAGAAGAATAATGACCAATGTATACAATCTTTCCAATCCCTCATTGTAGTTTTGCGTCTATTCCCAGCTGCCTCATCCAGCCAAGCCATTGCAGATTTTACCGTAAAAATTTGTTGAAAATAAGATACAGTGGGGGGGAATCCAAAATGAATGTGTGGCACTGTGGACATAAGATTGTCTCATCTTGTTGCCCTAACTTCTTTCCAACAACATTCATTATTGGCTACCTATAAAAATTGCCCATACACCTCATGATTATTTGGGATGCTTTCACAGATCAAAGCATTGAACATACCCAGTACCCCCTCACTGAGTTTTTTCATGTCTATAGACTAAATTTAGAGAATCTCTGTGAAAAATGAAAATCACTGAAGTAGACTTGATATGACATCACTAGGTAAACATGTTACAACTGGCCAACATTCTAATCATTCACTGGGGTGGCAATAGAATACAGTGATCCCTCAACTTACAATGGCCTCAACATACAATAGTTTCAGCATACAATGTTTTTTTTCTGGACCATTGTAACTTGAAACCAGACTCAACATACAATAATGGGGACAGTCCAGATCTGTGCAACATGTCTCAACTGGAGGAACTGACCAATCAGAATGGGCATTTTACTGGTAAATCACCTCTATTACTGAAGTGTATGCAGTGACTGGTGTCTGGTAGCGCCCCCTACAGTACAGGGAGGAACTACAAGTTCTGTACTACTCCTTACCTGTGCCAGGGTTCGCTGCTCCTTGACACCAAGTAAGGCGGCTCCATTTGGGACACTGTGTGTTCTGTATAGGACCCTGAAGAAGCTCCTGTCCTCTACATAACCCATTGTTTCCCAACCAGGGTGACTCCAGCTGTTGCAACACTACAACTCCCAGCATGCCCGGACAGCCGTTGGCTGTCCGGGCATGCTGGGAGTTGTAGTTTTGCAACAGCTGGAGGCAACCTGGTTCGAAAACACTAACCTAGACAGAGATTTTCCTTTCCCAGCAGATCTTTCTTACTTTTATATATATAAGGATTTGCTTTATCTATAATAGTTATCTACTTATTTTTCTTTAATCTTCACCATTTCCTATTTTCAGATTACATTTTGGGGCTCCAGAACCAATTACCAGGTTTCTATAGCGTTATGGTCTCAACATACAATGGTCGTCCTGGAACCGATTAATATTGTAACTTGAGGGACCACTGTACTGTTTTCATTAACACTGAAAAAATACACTATGGTAAGTGTTAGGGTGCATGCACACTACGTTTCTTAAGATACGGGACCGTATACGGCTGGGGAGAGGGGGGCGGAATGTCGGGGGCAGGGCAACCGCACACTGCCGTATGCGGTCCCGTATCTAATGTATTTCAATGAGCGACCGGAGTGAAACACTGCCTCCGGTCGGCTCCGTTTTGGCCCGTATACGGTTTCCCGCCGGACCTACGAACGTAGTCAACAGCGTTTTTAGGTCCAGTCGGGAAACCGTATACGGAGCAAAACGGAGCCGACCGGAGGCAGCGTTTCACTCCGGTCGCTCATTGAAATACATTAGATACGGGACCGCATACGGCAGCGTGCGCTTGCCCCGCCCCCGACTCTCCGCCCCCCCTTTCCCCAGCTGTATACGGTCCCGTATCTTAAGAAATGTAGTGTGCATGCACCCTTAGAGTTAAAAAAAAAAAATGACATATGATAACTCCTGGTTTCAGGAAGTAACACAGTCTATGGAGAAATGTTGCTGGTTTCAGAGCTGGTTTCATCCTTTCACATCACTTTTGTTGTTATGTGAAAAAAAAAAAAAAAACACTTTTAAGGCTCATGTGACAGGCCTTTTGTCCTAGGACACATCAAGTTTTATTCGATCTGGGTGTCCAGACCCCAACCATTCACTAGAGCTAGCAAGAAGTGCGCTGTTTCTCCCTGCTTTCTGTACATGTGACTCAATATGGCCCGTAGACTTATATTATGAGACAATCTCAGTCACATGACATAGAGCATCCAGACCCGGACTGATCACAACTAGGACAAGTCAAAAGTTTTTGGAAACTCAGTGACTTTTTAACGGTTCCTCTCAGGAGCAATGCTTCAATATAACTAGGATCCATTTTATTGTTCTAAAATCAGGAATCAGTGTGGTTGGATGAAGGGTGTTCTGAAGGTTATGATCCATTGCCGCAAGGGTCCAATCCATCAGGTTCCCATAGCTTTTTGACAACCAGAATAGCACAGACTGCTGTGCTATTCTTTTCTGTAAAAAATAGAGATCTGATAGAAACTTGAAAAACTCATTACAAATCATTGGGATCTGTCATCCATCACAGTGAATGTTCCTTACGGGTATGAGCATAGTCTAAACTAAAAGCAGAATTTTGTATTTTTATGCTTAAAAGGGTTGTCTGGTTTAGAAAACCAATGCTGGTTCTCAGATATGGAGTCCAACAGGAAGGGCAAATGACACCATTCTCAATATTAGTCAAATCTAATGGAGTGTTCAGTATAGAAAGGAAGAGATTAGCAGTAGTCAGGCATTACACAAGGTTCACTCATGTTCAGACTTAATGCAGGTATGGTACACAAGTACAGTAAATAGCAGTTAAAGCACAGCAAAGCTGTATTACTGTGAGAAAGGTTCTTTTTTTGGGGGGTATTCAAATAATTTTTGTGTCATATTTTTCTGTGATACACCAGGTTTCAAGCTGTATTAAAGGGGTTATCCAGGAAAAAACTTTTTTTTTTTATATATCAACTGGCTCCAGAAAGTTAAACAGATTTGTATATTACTTCTATTAAAAAATCTTAATCCTTTCAGTACTTATGAGCTGCTGAAGTTAAGGTTGTTCTTTTCTGTCTAAGTGCTCTCTGATGACACGTGTCTCGGGAACCGCCCAGTTTAGAAGCAAATCCCCAGAGCAAACCTCTTCTAAACTGGGCGGTTCCCGAGACACGCGTCATCACGTGTTTAAGTGTCTTGTTTATAATTATTTCTTATTAATAGTACAAAACTGCGATTAAAATGTCATTAACATTGTTTCCGTTTTTTGATACAGTTGATTAACACATTGTTTCCCATAAGGGCCTAAAAAAACCTTTGAGGGCATTTTTACCATCATAATACATTTTATTTATTGTAGATTTCTCCTGTAATTGGGGCAGACATATTAGCCCCAGTTTCTGTAGTGCTGATCTGGGTCTGCTATGACCCGCCAGCTCCTGCAGCTACCCAGCACCTGGTTATTACATGATCACCAGGACAGGAAGCCTTAAAGGGGTACTCCTGTGGAAAACTTTTTTTTTTTTTTTTTTTATCAACTGGTGCCAAAAAGTTAAACAGATTTGTAAATTACTTCTATTAAAAAATCTTAATCTTTCCAGTAAGTATTAGCTGCTGAATACTATAGAGGAAATTATTTTCTTCTTGGATTTCTTTTCTGTCAGTCCACAGTGCTCTCTGCTGACACCTCTGTCTGTGTCAGGAAAATCCCCATAGGATAAAATCCCCATAGGAAACATACACTGCTCTGGATAGTTCCTAAAATGGACAGAGGTGTCAGCAGAGAGCACTGTGGACAAATAGAAAAGACATTTAAAAAAAAAATTTAAAAAAAGAATTTCCTCTGTAGCATTCAGCAGCTAATAAGTACTGGAAGGATTAAGATTTTTTAATAGAAGTAATTTACAAATCTGTTTAACTTTTTAGCACCTGGTGATTGTACACCAAATTATTGAGTGCAGAATTTAATTCTAGGTAAATCTGGTTTTCAGACAGAATAGCCAATTGATTTCAACGGGAACTATGCAAAACTTCATCTTCTCTGGTGCAGGTGATGCTGCAGTGATATGGAACACTTTCTTGAAGAGTTACTGACAGATTATAGCTGGTCACTGTTGGTCCCAACACAGAAAGCCTCTGGTCACTTTATCTTCAGGAAATCCATCAAATTGAAAAAAACACAGTCCAAAAGTGGACCACCCCTATAAGATCAATTGTCCAGTCTTGTTATGCTATTATCTAGACCAAAGAACTACATTGGTGAGAAGCTGAACTTGATGGACACTTTTTTTTAAAGGACACATAAAGTTTAACTCTTTAACGGCAATTGACGTAAATGTACATCATGGTCCGGTGGTATTTAGCGCACCATAACATATTTACGTCATGGACATGATCGCGAGCAGGTCATGCGCGTCAGGTCCTGGCTGCTATCAGCAGCCAGGGACCCGCCGGTAATGGCGGACATCAGCGATCACACTGATGTCCGCCATTAACCCCTCAGATGCCGTGATTAATACAGATCACAGCATCTGCGGCAGTGCGGTACTTAAAATGGATGATAGGATCTCCCGCAGCGCTGCCGCGGGGATCCGATCATCCAGCATGGCAGCCGAAGGGCCCCCTCACCTGCAGCTGTCTCCAGGGGTCTTCTGCTCTGGTCTGAGATTGAACAGGCCAGAGCAGAAGATAGCCGATAATACTGATCAGTGCTATGCCCTATGCATAGCACTGAACAGTATTCGCAATCAAATACCTGCTATAAATAGTTCCCTATGGGGACATAAAAAGTGTAAAGGAAAAAATGTAAAAAAAAAAAAAGTAACAAAATGCGAAAAATCCCCTCTCCCAATAAAAATGTAAATCGTCCCTTTTTTCCCCATTTTACCCCCCAAAAGGGTAAAAAAAACTAATTAATAAACATATTTGGTATCGCCGCCTGCACAAAAGTCCAAACTATCAAAATATATTGTTAATTATCCTGTACGGTAAATGGCGTAAACGTAAAAAAAAAAAAAAAAAAAAAGGCCAAAATTCTGTTTTCCCCCCCCACATTTTAATCCCCCAAAAATGTATAAAGAATTAAAGATAAGCAAAAGTGGTACCGATAAAAACTACAGATCATGGTGCAAAAAAGTTAGCCTCATACCACCCCGTATACGGAAAAATTACACAGTTACAGGTGGTCAAAATATAGCAATTTTACACATACTAATTCTGTTAAAATAGTTTGAGATTTTTTTTCTTAAAGCGGTACAATTATAAAAAGGCATATAACATGGGTAAATTGTATTGACCCACAGAATAAAGAAAACATGTCATTTTTACCGTAAAGTGTACAGCGTGGAAACAAAACCTTCCAAAATTTGTTACATTTTTCTTTTCTTTTCAATTTTCCCACATAAATAATATTTTTTTTTGGTTGCGCCGTACATTTTATGGTAAAATAAATGTAATTACAAAGTAAAATTGGTGACGCAAAAAACAAGCCCTCATATGGGTCTGTGGATGAAAATATAAAAGGGTTATGATTTTTGGAAAGTAAGGAGGAAAAAACGAAAATGCAAAAATACAATTGGCCTGTTCCGAACGCTGGAGCTGGTGACGTCACAGCCCCGCCCCCTCATGATGTCACGCCCCATCAATGCAAGTCTATGGGAGGGGGCGTGACAGCTGTCACGCCCCCTCCTATAGACTTACATTGAGGGGGCGGGACATGACGTCTTGAAGGGGCGGGCTATGATGTCACGGTGCCGGCTCCAGCATTCGGAACAGTTTGTTCCAAACGCTGAGCAGCGGAGTACTCCTTTAAATGGGAACTGTCACCAAATTTTTTTTTTGATATGTTGTAGTACTTATGTACTACAACATATCTCTAATATACTTTTATTATCATTTTTTTCATTAAAAAGGTTTAATTTACATTTAAAAACCGGCCACTGAAAAAGGACTGATTTTGGAGTGGCAATCAGTCCTTTTTCAGTTAGGCTGCACTCGCTCCCTGCCTGTCAATCAGACAGGCGGGAGCGAGCGCATTGGCTCCCCGGCCACTGGCTGGGAGGCCACTCCTCCCGCACATCGCCGCCGCCGCCTCGTTGCCGCCGCTGTCCCTGCACGCCCGCTGCCGGACTCTGCAGTAACTGCAAGTGTAATGAGGGAATGGGGTATGCGGGGCGGGGGGGGGGGGGGGGGAGATGGAGGGAACGTGCTAGTGCCGTACCAGGCGCGGGGGGGGGGGGGGGGGGATAATGGGCTAGCAAAAAAAAAATAGGATGGTGGGAGCTACCCTTTAAGGCCAAAATGGGCTTAGTCCTTGAGGGGTTATAAAAACTTTTGACATGTTACAGTGAAATCTCAGAAGTTTCGATCAGTGGGGGTCCAGAAGCTGAGACTCAGTACACTGCTCGTGCCACTCTCTAAGAAAAGCCAGACACGACCTAGTACAGTGCTCAGCTGAGAGTTGTTGTCAGTTTATCAGCCCATGGAAGTTTATTAAGGGTGCGTTCACATGCTCTTTGTTTTTGCAGGTTTTCCGCTGCGTATTTGAAAGGGGCGGGCTCTTCTTGGCTGTCCATAGCAAAATCTGCCGCAGTCCCTACTGACTGCAATGGGGCTTGCGGCGGATTTTCCGCTGCGTAAATTCCTCCGAGGAAAATCTGCTGCGGATAGCCGAGAAGAGCCCGGCCCCTTTCAAATAAGCACCCTAAAACTTGTGACTATAAGCAAAATCAGTACATAAAAATTAGGTTCAAGTATGGTTGTCCAAGTAATCTATACAGAGCAGTGCTTACAATATAACACTTACTAGTTATCATTGCTCCGGTGACAGAAGCTAGGAACCCAATGCTCACCAAGACCACACATATCAGCCTCCCCTGTTTGTGCCTCTGTAGCATCACAAACATCAGAACTCCCGCTGCTCCATGGACAAAGAGAGAAGAGAAGAGGGCCCATAGGAAAACCCAATACCACATCTCTGAAAGAAAAGAAAGAAGACATTTAGAAAGAGTCTAAAGATGTATTTGTCTAAAAGAGAAAAAAGAAGAATATGAGGACAGAATCGGTATAAAGTATTATCTAATCTGAACAAAATGTGTATCCAGCAGTCAGACTTGCTTTCTAAAATCTTTTTAAGATTAAAGAAAAGAGCAAAAACACAAAGAAGCCATAGCATGCACTCACCGCTGGGCTGGTGACTAGGCGTCCGGAGGTCTGGAATCACGGAACAGCATGGCAGGTCTTGCTTAGAGTGCTTTGGCGAGATCTGCCATGCTGTTCCGTGATCCCGCACCTCCGGACGCCTAGACACCAGCCCAGCGGTGAGTGCATGCTATCGCTTCTTCATGTTTTTGTTATATGATACTTTATCTTGATTGCATGCACCCCGCAGGTGTTATTGCCACACTGGATCTTCACATTGCTCAGCTGATTTATTCTTTAGCTTGATTCTATTAGAATAGTGTGTTCTCAGTGAGTGCTCTCCCCTACGTTCTGCTTTGATTGTATACATTTAAAGGGGTACTCCCGTGGAAAACTTTTTTTTAGATCAACTGGTGCCAGAATGTTAAACAGATTTGTAAATTACTTCTATTAAAAAATCTTAATCCTTCCAGTACTTTTTAGGGGCTGTATACTACAGAGGAAATGTTTTTCTTTTTGTATTTCACTTACCGTATTTTTCGCCCTATAGGACCACCGGCATATAAGACGCACCCAATTTTAAAGGTGCAAAATCTAGAAAAAAAAGATTCTGAACCCAACAGTGATCTTCAACCTGCGGACCTCCAGATGTTGCAAAACTACAACTCCCAGCATGCCGGGAGTTGTAGTTTTGCAACATCTGGAGGTCCGCAGGTTGAAGACCACTGGCATAGGAGGTAATACTCACGTGTCCCTGCCGCTCCGGACCCGTCACCGACGTCTTCTTCCCCGGGATCCACGCTCTCCATCGCCGTCCTCACGTTGCTAAGCACGCCGCTCCTATTGGATGACGGGATGGCGTGCGCGGCGATGTGATGACGTCGAAGGAGAGCGCCGGCCATGCAGGGGATCCCGGCACGGAGCAGACACCGAGGAGGCAGGTAAGGTCCCTCCCGATGTCCTGTAAGCTGTTCGGGAAACCGCAATTTCACCGCGGCGGTCCCGAACAGCCTGGCTGAGCAGCCGGGTTAGTGCCACTTTCACTTCAGACGCGGCGGTCAGCTTTGATCGCTGCGTCTGAAAGGTTAATACAGGGCATCACCGAGATCGGTGATGTCCTGTATTAGTCGCGGGTCCCGGCCGTTGATGGCCGCAGGGACCGCCACGATAGGTGTGTATTCGCCGTATAAGACGCACCAATTTTTCCCCCCCAGTTTTGGGGAAGAAAAAGTGCGTCTTATACGGCGAAAAATACGGTATGTCACGACCACGGTGCTCTCTGCTGGCCTCTGCTGTCCATTTTAGGAACTGTCCAGAGCAGGAAAAAATCCCCATAGCAAACATATGCTGCTCTGGACAGTTCCTAAAATGGACAGCAGAGGTCAGCAGAGAGCACTGTGGTCGTGACATAAGAGAAATCCAAAAAGAAAAACATTTTCTCTGTAGTATGCAGTCCCTAAAAAGTACTGAAAGATTTTTTCATAGAAGTAATTTACAAATCTGTTTAACTTTCTGGCACTAGTTGATTAAAAATAAAAAGTTTTCCACGGGAGTACCCGTGGAAAAGAGCAACAACAGGCTCCCAAAGCCATGGTGCACTGATCGACATGTTTCCAGTCCCACCCCCCTGGCACTTTGATGAGATCTGAGGAGTAAGGTGGCTCCAAACATGAGTTGATGAAATCTATCCGTCAGACATCAACTACGGTAGGTAAAAATGATAAAGCCGATCTCTCAGCAACAGAAAAAAGGTTTGGTTTTGTGACAGGGCCTATAAAACAATGTTCACATATGCACATCCATTCAGGAAGCTTAAATTGTATAAATAGAAATTTTTCACCCAATGTATATTACAAACATAGATTTAATGTTATCTAAAATATATACAAAGTTTTTGCAAACAGGTACAGGTAAATGTATACACAGTTAAAATCTTCCGAGCCAAATATTTCTGAGCTATTCAATCATGCAAACTACATGTAGAAGAAAACTATGACTTCCATTCTAAACTAACTTATGTGAAATGGAATATTTAAAAAGTTATTAAAAGTTATTAGAAATCAACCATTTTTGAAAGTGGCCCTACCAACATAGACTGGATGCTCTCTTGTTTTTGTTTATTGTTATGGGATATATCCTACAGGCAGTCTTCTCTTCTGGTCAGATGTGCTCAGTTCTTCTCACACACAGTGAATATACAGCCACATAGACTGCAGCATATACAGCTACTACACTGGCTTATCAGAAGCTTCTAGAAGTACATCATTCACTGCAATAAATATGCATGAGAGAGTCCAGCTGGATATTCACTGGCCAGGATGCGTTAAAGGGATACTTCGGTGGAAAACTTTTTTTTCTTCTTTTTGTTCAAATCAAAAGATGCCAGAAAGTTAAACAGATTTGTAAATTACTTCTATTAAAAAAAATCTTAATCCTTGAAGTACTTATCAGCTGCTGTATGCTCCACAGGAAGTTGAGTGGTTATTTTCTGTCTGACCACAATGCTCTCTGCTGACACCTCTGTCCCTGCCAGGAACTGTCTGGAGCAGGATAGGTTTGCTATGGGGATTTTCTTCAGCTCTAGACAGTTCCTGACATGGACAGAGGTGTCAGCAGAGAGCACTGTCGTCAGACAGAAAAAAACAACTCAACATCCTCTGTAGTATACAGCAGCTGATAAGTACTGGAAGGATTAAGATTTTTTAATAGAAGTAATTCACAAATCCGTTAAACTTTCTAGAGCCAGTTGATATGAAAAACTTGTTTTCCACTGAAAAACCCCTTTAACTCCTTAAGGACTTAGGACGTATGAGTACTTCCTAAGTCCGATCCCTGTCTATAACGAAGGGTCCCGGCGGGACACTGCGTCATAGCTATTAACCCTTCCGATTCGGCGCTCAAAGCTGAGCGCCGCATCGAAAGTGAAGGTAAATGCTTCCCGGCTGCTCAGTCGGGCGGATCGGGATCATCGCGATAAAATCGCGATGCCCCGATCAGCTACCCGGAGAGAAGAAGGTCCCTACCTTCTTTCGTCGGCGTCCCGGCTCTGATTGATTGCTCCATGCCTGAGTTACAGGCTGGAGCAATCAACCGCCGATTACACAGCTTGTTGCCATGCAATGGCAAGGCAACAATCTGTGTATGCAATCAGCCATTGCAAGCTCATAGGTCCCTATAGGAGCTATGAGCTCGCAAAAAAAAAAGTGTAAAAAAAAAAGTTAACCCTTTCAGGTATTCCCTTCTGAATTAAAAGTTTAAATCACCCGGCATTTCCTAGTAACAAAATAAAACAGTGTAAATAAAAATAAACATATGTGGTATCACCGCGTGCGGAAATGTCCGAATTATAAAAATATACCACTTTTAAAACCGCACGTTCCATGGCGTACGCGCAAAAAATCAAAATTTCAAAATAGCTAATTTTTGATCACTTTTTATACCACAAAAAAGTGAATAAAAATTGATCAAAAAGTCTGATCAGAACAAAAATGGTACCGCTAAAAACTTCAAATCACGGCGCAAAAAATGAGCCCTCATAGCGTCCTGAACACAGAAAAATAAAAAAGTTATAGGGCTCAGAAAATGACAATTTTAAACGTATAAATTTTCCTGCATGTATTTATGATTTTTTTCTGAAGTAATACAAAATCAAACCTATATAAGTAGGGTATAATTTTAACAGTATGGACCTACAAAATAAAGATAAGGTGTCATTTTTACCGAAAAATGTACTGCGTAGAAACGGAAGCCCCCAAAATTTACAAAATGGCATTTTTTCCTCAAGTTTGTCGCACAATGAATTTTTTTCCGTTTCACCGTGGATTTTTCGGTAAAATGACTAATGTCACTGTAAAGTAGAATTGGTGGCGCAAAAAATAAGCCATCATATGGATTTTTAGGTGCAAAATTTAAAGGATTATGATTTTTTAAAGGCAAGGAGGAAAAAAAGAAAATGCAAAAATGTGAAATTGCTCAGTCCTTAAGGGGTTAAATGTACCTCATATAATATTATGTACAGCTATAGCTCTCTATACTACAGGCTGTAACACTAAGGAGGGGGGGGGCAAGATATTATTCACTATAATTCACTGTACGCTGTGTGAAGAGATAATAAGCTAACTTTACTGTTATGATGATTAGATTCTTCTCATAGATGACTAACACTATTCAGCACAGGAATGAGCTCTGTACTAATGACTGATGGGGAATGAAGTTCAAAGCAAATCATGTGACAGTCAGAAGCTCCACCCACCAGACAGATTTTCATATACAAAGGAGAAATGATAAAATGAAGGTAGATACAAGAAAAAAAGGTAATATCTGAATTTATTTTCCAGAGGCAGACATTTATTTTCATTCATCCTAACAACATATTAAGTTTCCTGTGGAAAGTGCATCAAAATCCCTTGAAGTAAACCTGTATTGTACTCTTTTACTATATAAGCTCACTTTTGTCCCAGGTTCAAGTGTCCAAAAGGAGGGGCTAAGCTTTTAAAGTTCTGCAGCATTACATGCCTCTCCTCCATGTTCTGCATGAGGGACACATCTCTAGATCACATACATGCACCATGCTTAATAGGGATGGACCGATTATCGGTTTGGCCGATATTATCAGCCGATATTCAAGATTTTTGACATTATCGGTATCAGCATTTGCCTTGCCGATATGCCGGTAATGCTCCACCCAACCCCTTCTGCCCCGAGACCGCCGCCGCTGCCCCATTGCCTCCCCCATCCCCGGTTTTATAATTACCTGTTCCCGGGGTCCACGTTACTTCTGGCTTCTACGACGTCCTGCGCTATTGCTGTGCGCTGCGCAATGAGGAGTAACGTCCTCAATGCAACGTCACAGTCAGTGCGCACAGTGACAACTCAGGACGCCGCTGGAGCCAGAAGTAGCGCGGACCCCGGGAACAGGTAATTATAAAACCGGGGATGGGGGAGGCAATGGGGCAGCGGAGGTGGTTGGACACAGGACCCCAGGACAGGCAGGGGGAGAGTAGCGGGTGGCGGCCTCTGGCCCCGAAAAAGCCACTGCAGTTCATTGATTTAAAGCGCCCCCTTTAAATCATTGTTCTGCAGCAGCCTCTGTGGGGCAGGGGAATATCGGTATAAGTTATCGGCTATCCGCCTCAAAGTTAACATATTATCGGTATCGGCCCTAAAAAATCAATATCGGACGATCCCTAATGGTCGATCCCTAATAGCTCATGATGTGAGCGTGGAAGAGGCAGGGCATACACTGTCAGAAAGGCACTCTCTAACTGAGATAATCAACGCACACATGGTGACACCTAAAACCTTTGCCCACAGGAGGGATTGTAACCACACGTGCGCCACTTTTAGCATGATGCAGCACATAATCTGAAAACAGCACTCTAGACTGTAAACCAAACGCTATATGTGAGTCATGCAGGACGGGGGGCACATGGAGTCAAGAAGGCAGCTCTGCCCTGCCTCCTGGACACTTGAGCTCATGCCAAACACAGAAATTTAGACCTTATGAAGAGGGCATTAGCTGGTATGATTGATTTTATTTATTTTATATACCTACAGTAGGGCAAGAAAGTATTTAGTCAGCCACCAATTGTGCAAGTTCTCCAACTTAAAAAGATGAGAGGTCTGTAATTTTCATCATAGGTATACCTCAACTATGAGAGACATAATGAGAAAAAAAATCCATAAAATCACATTGTCGATTTTGAAAGAATTTTTTTGCAAATTATGGTGGAAAATAAGTATTTGGTCACCTACAAACAAGCAAGATTTCTGGCTCTCACAGACTTGTAACTTCTTCTTTAAGAATCTTTTCTGTCCTCCACTCATTACCTGTATTAATGGCACCTGTGTTACGCCTAGCGCTCCGGGTCCCCGCTCCTCCCCGGAGCGCTCACGGCGTCTTTTTCCCTGCAGCTCCCCGGTCAGTCCCGCTGACCGGGAGCGCTGCTCTGTCACGGCCGTTGGGGATGCGATTCGCACTGCGGGACGCGCCCGCTCGCGAATCGCATCCCAGGTCACTTACCCGTTCCCGTCTCCTGCTGTCATGTGCTGGCGCGCGCGGCTCCGCTCTCTAGGGCGCGCGCGCGCCAGCTCCCTGAGACTTAAAGGGCCAGTGCACCAATGATTGGTGCCTGGCCCAATTAGCTTAATTGGCTCCCACCTGTTCCCTGGCTATATCTGAGCTCCTCCCTTGCACTCCCCTGCCGGATCTTGTTGCCCTTGTGCCTAGTGAAAGCGTTTTGTGTGTTTATAGCCTGTGTACCAGAACTTCTGCTATCTCCCCTGACTACGAACCTTGCCGCCTGCCCCCGACCTTCTGCTACGTCCGACTTTGCTTCTGCCTACTCCCTTGTACCTCGCCTATCTTCAGCAGTCAGAGAGGTGAGCCTTTGCTAGTGGATACGACCTGGTCACTACCGCCGCAGCAAGACCATCCCGCTTTGCGGCGGGCTCTGGTGAAAACCTGTAGTGGCTTAGAACCGGTCCACTAGCGCGGTCCTCCCCATCCCTCTCTGGCACAGAGGATCCACTACCTGCCAGCCGGCATCGTGACAGTAGATCCGGCCATGGATCCCGCTGAGGTCCCTCTGCCTTATATCTCGGATATCACCACGGTGATCGCCCAGCAATCCCGACAGATCGCCCATCTAACCCACCAGCTGTCGGAAATGTCCACCATTGTGCGCCAACTTCAGTCGCAACTTCAGCAGCAATCATCTCCTCCGCCAGCTCCTGCACCCCCTCCGCAGCAAAAGGCCACTCCTAGCCTCCGCCTGTCCTTGCCGGACAAATTTAATGGGGACTCTAAGTTTTGCCGTGGCTTTCTTTCGCAATGTTCCCTGCACTTGGAGATGATGTCGGACCAGTTTCCCACTGAAAGGTCTAAGGTGGCTTTCGTAGTCAGCCTTCTCTCTGGAAAAGCCCTGTCAAGGGCCACACCGCTCTGGGACCGCAATGACCCCGTCACCGCCTCTGTACACTCCTTCTCGGAAATTCGAAGTGTCTTTGAGGAACCTGCCCGAGCCTCTTCTGCTGAGACTGCCCTGCTGAACCTCGTCCAGGGTAATTCTTCCGTTGGCGAGTACGCCATACAATTCCGTACCCTTGCTTCTGAACTATCCTGGAATAATGAGGCCCTCTGCGCGACCTTTAAAAAAGGCCTATCCAGCAACATTAAAGATGTTCTGGCCGCACGAGAGACTCCTGCTAACCTGCATGAACTCATTCATCTAGCCACTCGCATTGACATGCGTTTTTCTGAGAGGCATCAAGAGCTCCGCCAGGAAAAAGACTTAGATTTCTGGACACCTCTCCCACAGTCTCCATTGCAATCTGCGCCTAGGCCTCCCGCCGAGGAGGCCATGCAAGTGGATCGGTCTCGCCTGACCCTGGAAGAGAGGAATCGCCGTAAGGAAGAGAATCTTTGTCTGTACTGTGCCAGTACCGAGCATTTCTTGGTGGATTGCCCTATCCGTCCTCCACGCCTGGGAAACGCACGCACGCACCCAGCTCACGTGGGTGTGGCGTCTCTTGGTTCCAAGTCTGCTCCTCCACGTCTCACGGTACCCGTGCGGATTTCTACTTCAGCCAGCTCTTCCCTCTCAGCCGTGGCCTGCCTGGACTCTGGTGCCTCTGGGAATTTTGTTCGGGAGTCCTTAGTGAATAAATTCCGCATTCCGGTGACCCGTCTTGTCAAGCCACTCCACATTTCCGCGGTCAACGGAGCCAGGTTGGATTGCACCGTGCGTTTCCGCACGCAGCCCCTCCTAATGTGCATCGGACCTCATCAGGAGAAAATCGAATTTTTGGTCCTTCCCAATTGCACTTCCGAAATTCTCCTTGGACTACCCTGGCTTCTACACCATTCCCCAACCCTGGACTGGTCCACTGGGGAGATCAAGAGTTGGGGCCCCTCTTGTTCCAAGGACTGCCTTCAACCGGTTCCCAGTAATCCCTGCCGTGACCCTGTGGTTCCTCCTGTATCCGGTCCCCCTAAGGTCATTAAGGACTCTGCCTGCCACAGGAAATGCCTCTCCCCCCCTCCCAGTCCCATCAGGCAAGCCTCTGTGTCCCCTCATGGCTCCCGTCCTTGTGTCTTCCTGCCCCGTGCCAAGCTTCACCCTCTGCCCTCCCTCCCCATTCCTACTCCTGCTGTACTGCCTGCCATTGAGGAAACCATCCATTCCTTCACGGTGTCCTCATCCCAGGGGAGGCAGCCACCGGACAAAAAAAAGGGGAGACCTAAGGGGGGGGGGTACTGTTACGCCTAGCGCTCCGGGTCCCCGCTCCTCCCCGGAGCGCTCACGGCGTCTTTTTCCCTGCAGCTCCCCGGTCAGTCCCGCTGACCAGGAGCGCTGCTCTGTCACGGCCGTTGGGGATGCGATTCGCACTGCGGGACGCGCCCGCTCGCGAATCGCATCCCAGGTCACTTACCCGTTCCCGTCTCCTGCTGTCATGTGCTGGCGCGCGCGGCTCCGCTCTCTAGGGCGCGCGCGCGCCAGCTCCCTGAGACTTAAAGGGCCAGTGCACCAATGATTGGTGCCTGGCCCAATTAGCTTAATTGGCTCCCACCTGTTCCCTGGCTATATCTGAGCTCCTCCCTTGCACTCCCCTGCCGGATCTTGTTGCCCTTGTGCCTAGTGAAAGCGTTTTGTGTGTTTATAGCCTGTGTACCAGAACTTCTGCTATCTCCCCTGACTACGAACCTTGCCGCCTGCCCCCGACCTTCTGCTACGTCCGACTTTGCTTCTGCCTACTCCCTTGTACCTCGCCTATCTTCAGCAGTCAGAGAGGTGAGCCGTTGCTAGTGGATACGACCTGGTCACTACCGCCGCAGCAAGACCATCCCGCTTTGCGGCGGGCTCTGGTGAAAACCTGTAGTGGCTTAGAACCGGTCCACTAGCGCGGTCCTCCCCATCCCTCTCTGGCACAGAGGATCCACTACCTGCCAGCCGGCATCGTGACAACCTGTTTGAACTTGTTATCAGTATCAAAGACACCTGTCCACAACCTCAAACAGTCACACTCCAAACTCCACTATGGCCAAGACCAAAGAGCTGTTGAAGGACACCAGAAACAAAATTGTAGACCTGCACCAGGCTGGGAAGACGGAATCTGCAATAGGCAAGCAGCTTGGTGTGAAGACATCAACTGTGGGAGCAATTATTAGAAAATGGAAGACATACAAGAACACTGATAATCTCCCTCAATCTGGGGCTCCAGGTAAGATCTCGCCCCATCGTCAAAATGATCAAAATGATCACAAGAACAAAGATCCCAGAACCACATGGGGGGACCTAGTGAATGACCTGTAGAGAGCTGGGATCAAAATCAGCAACACACAACGCCACCAGGGACTCAAATCATGCAGTGCCAGACGTGTCTCCCTGCTTAAAGGGGTGTTCCGCCCCTAGACATCTTATCCTCTATTAAAAGCATAGGGGATAAGATGTCAGATCGCGGCTGGGGACCCCCGGGATCTCTGCTGCAGCACCCCACTGTCATTACTGCACAGAGCAAGCTCGCTCTGTGCGTAATGACGGGCAATACAGGGGCCGGAGCATCGTTATGTCACGGATCCGCCCCTTGTGATGTCACAGCCCGCCCCCTCAATACAAGTCTATGGGAGGGGGCGTGGTGGTGATGGCAAGAGGGGGCAGAGCCGTGATGTCACAATGCTCCAGCCCCTGTTTCGCCCATCATTACGCACAGAGCAAGTTTGCTCTGTGCAGTAATGAAAGCGGGGTGCTGCAGCCGAGGTACCGGGGGTCCCCAGCGGCGGGACCCCCGTGATCTGACATCTAACATAACATAGTAACATAGTTCATAAGGTTAATAAAAAAAGACCAGAGTCCATCAAGTTTAACCTATAACCCTAATGAGTCCCTACTGAGTTGATCCAGAGGAAGGCAAAAAACCCTCATACTAGAGGTAAAAATTCCTTCCCGACTCCAAATATGGCAGTAAGAATACTAAGACTCCCAAGTCCTTTTCCATGTTCGTCATCCCAAGTGTGCTCCTTTGGATAGGGGATAAGATGTCTAGGGGCGGAGTACCCCTTTAAGCCAGTACATGTCCGGGCATGTCTGAAGTTTGCTGGAAAGCATTTGGATGATCCAGAAGAGTATTGAGAGAATGTCACATGAAAACAAAGTAGAACTTTTGGGAATAAACTTGACTCATCGTGTTTGGAGGAGAAAGAATGCTGAGTTGCATCCAAGGAACACCATATCTACTGTGAGGCATGGGGGTGGAAACACTATGCTTTGGGGCTGTTTTTCTGCTAAGGGACCAGGACAACTGATCCGTGTAAAGGAAAGAATGAATGGGGCCATGTATCATGAGATTTTGAGTGAAAACCTCCTTCCATCAGCAAGGACATTGAAGATAAAATGTGGCTGGGTCTTTCATCATGACAATGATCCCAAACACACCGCCCAGGCAACGAAGGAGTGGCTTGGTAAGAAGTATTTCAAGGTCCTGGAGTGGCCTAGCCATTCTCCAGATCTCAACCCCATAGAAAACCTTTGGAAGGAGTTGAAAGTCCGTGTTGCCCAGTGACAGCCCCAAAATATCACTGCTTTAGAGGAGATCTGCATGGAGGAATGGGCCAAAATACCAGCAACAGTGTGTGAAAACCTTGTGAAGACTTACAGAAAACTTTTGACCTCTGTCATTGCCAACAAATGGTATATAACAAAGGATTGTGTTTGTTATTGACCAAATACTTATTTTCCACCATAATTTGCAAATAAATTCTTTAAAAAACAGACAATTTGATTTTATGGATTTTTTCCTCATTATGTCTCTCGTAGTTGAGGTATACCTATGATGGAAATTACAGGCCTCTCATCTTTTTAAGCGGGAAAACTTGCACAATTGGTGGCTGACTAAATACTTTTTTGCCCCACTGTATCTACCATGTCTGCGGCTCATATCATGCATGCAGTAATTTTTCTGCCACAATGTCCCATCACTGTATCACGTCCGTAATGAATTACGGACATACACGGGTGCGAACGGGCAGTTACAAAACCCCATAGGCTGCAATGCGATTTAGTCACGGGGTTTTGTAACGGCAGGTTTTCCGCGATATAGAACTTGTTACGGAAGTTCCTAAACGGAACTATTTCATAGTGTGAAAGAGGCCTAAGTCTTCTGTTACTTCTGCCTACATGAAGAATATTGTTCCTCATTCTATAAGTGACTAAAATGTGTTTCCTGAACCAATGGTTAAATATAAAATGCAAACATTTTCGCACAACTTAAAGCAATGTACCGTATTTTTCGCCATGTAAGACGCATTTTTTCTTCCCCAAAACTGGGGGGGGGGGGGGAAGTTGGTGCGTCTTATAAGGCGAATGCACACCTATCGTGGCGGTCCCTGCGGCCATCAACGGCCAGGAGCCACGGCTAATACAGGACATCACCGATCGCCGTGATGCTCTGTATTAACCCTTCAGACGCGGCGATCAAAGCTGACCGCCACGTCTGAAGTGAATATAACACTAACCCGGCTGTTCAGTCGGGCTGTTTGGGACCGCCATGATCTGTAGTTTTTATCAGTACCACTTTTGCTTAGGTTTTACTTTTTATAAATTAATTATAAATTTTTTTAGGAATAAAATGTGACAAAAAAGCTGCAATTTTGGACATTTTTAATTTTTTTTACGTTTACGCCGGTCACCCAAAGAGATAATTAATAATATTTTAATAGTTCAGACTTTTACACATGCGGCGATACAAATATGTGTATTAATAAAATGGGAAAAACTGACATTTTACTTTTTTATTGGGGGAGGGGATTTTTCACAATTTTGAACTTTTTTATTTAAATTTTTTAACATTTTTTTATAACACTTTAATAGTCCCCATAGGGGACTATTTACAGCAATCATTTGATTGCTAATACTGTTCAGTGCTATGCATAGGACATAGCACTGATCAGTGTTATCGGTGATCTTCTGCTCTGGTCTGCTCGATCTCAGACTAGACCAGAGCAAAAGACCCCGGGAGACAGCCGGAGCCAGGTGAGGGGACCTCCGACTGCCAGGGTCTTCTGCTCTGCCAGCGCTGCGGACCATCCGATCATCCATTCAAAGTACCGCACTGCTGCAGATGCCATGATCTGTATTGATCACGGCATCTGAGGGGTTAATGGCAGACATCCACGTGATCACGGATGTCGGCCATTAACCCCTTAACAACGCAGGACGTATATTTACGTCCTGCGCCGGCTCCCGCGATATGAAGCGGGATCGTGCCGCGATCCCGCATCATATCGTGTCGGTCCCGGCGCTCATCAACGGCCGGGACCCGCGGCTAATACCACACATCGCCGATTGCGGCGATGTGCGGTATTAACCCTTTAGAAGCGGCGGTCAAAGCTGACCGCCGCTTCTAAAGCGAAAGTGACCTGGCTGCTCAGTCGGGCTGTTCGGGACTGCAGCGGTGAAATCGCGGCATCCAAAACAGCTGACCGGACACCGGGAGGGCCCTTACCTGCCTCCTCGGTGTCCGATCTGCGAATGACTGCTCCGTGCCTGAGATCCAGGCAGGAGCAGTCAAGCGCCGATAACACTGATCACAGCCGTGTTAATACACGCCTGTGATCTGTGTAAAAGATCAGTGCTATAACACTGCAAAAAAAATGTAAAAAAAAAAAAAGTGTTAATAAAGGTCATTTAACCCCTTCCCTAATAAAAGTTTGAATCACCCCCCTTTTCCCATAAAAAAAATAAAACAGTGTAAAAAAAAAAATATAAACATATGTGGTATCGCCGCATGCGTAAATGTCTGAACTATAAAAATATATCATTAATTAAACCGCACGGTCAATGGCGTACGCGCAAAAAAATTCCAAAGGCCAAAAAAGCGTATTTTGGTCACTTTTTATACCATTAAAAAATGAATAAAAAGTGATCAAAAAGTCCGATTAAAACAAAAATCATACCGATAAAAACTTCAGATCATGGCGCAAAAAATTAGTCCTCATAACGCCCTGTACGTGGAAAAATAAAAAAGTTATAGGGGTCAGAAGATGACATTTTTAAACGTAAAATTTTCCTGCATGTAGTTATGATTTTTTCCAGAAGTACGACAAAATCAAACCTATATGAGTAGGGTATCATTTTAACCGTATGGACCTACAGAATAATGATAAGGCATAATTTTTACCGAAATATGCACTGCGTAGAAACGGAAGCCCCCAAAAGTTACAAAATGGCGTTTTTTCTTCGATTTTGTCGCACAATGATTTTTTTTTCCGTTTCGCCGTGCATTTTTGGGTAAAATGACTAAAGTCACTGCAAAGTAGAATTGGCGACGCAAAAAATAAGCCATAATATGGATTTTTAGGTGGAAAATTGAAAGGGTTATGATTTTTAAAAGGTAAGGAGGAAAAAACAAAAGTGCAAAAACGGAAAAACCTTGAGTCCTTAAGGGGTTAAAGGCAGGGTCCCTGGCTGCTGATAGCAGCCTGGAGCTGCTACGCATGACGCGAGCAACGGTCCGGCGCTCACAGTCATGGCGGCACGTAAATGTATGTCATGATGCGTTAAGTACCACGGCACCATGACGTACATTTACGTCCATTGTCGTTAAGGGGTTAAAGAAAGTAAGTATGCTTAAAATTGCTCTCTTCTGCCCATATAACCTTTTTATTTTTCTGTATACAGGGCTGAATAAGGGCTCAGTGAGGGTGTTGTGACCTGTAGTTTTTTATCTGTACCATTTTTGTATTCATATTGATCACTTTTTATTTATATTTTTATGATATGATATGACCAAAAATCTGCAATTCTGGAATTTTTTTAACGTTTATGCCTTTCCCTGTGTGAATAAATAACACATTTCAAGACAAGACAATACAGCATACAATTCTTTTAGTGTTGAGCGTGAATATTTGAAATGATAATTTTTACCACTAATATCAGCACTTCGCAATTTCGTGAATATTTAGAATATAGCAATATATATTCATAATGACAAAGATATATACCGTATTTATCGGCGTATAACACGTACTGGCGTATAACACGCACCCCCATTTTAACAGGGAAATTTTAGTAAAAAATAAATAAAATGTAAAATAAATGACTTGGACTAAATGCCACATCATCCCCCAAACTTTGTTTTCTTCTGCACCTCAGTTTGGTCCTGTCCCCTCCAGTGCTACATTATTCCTTCCCTTTTATCAGTCCCTGTGCCACATTTACTCCTCTCATCGCCACCCCCCCTGTCTCATCATCCCCCCATGTCTCATCATTTCCCCCTGTCATAGACCACCACTAGCCATACAGACATTAAAGGACAACTACGGGATTGAAAAATGTATCCCCTATCCTAAGGATAGGGGATAAGTTTCAGATCGCGGGGGGTCCGACCGCTGGGCCCCCCCGCGATCTCGCGTACGGGGCCCCGGCTCTCTGGTTAGAGAGGGCGTGTTGACCACCTGCACGAAGCAGCGGCCGACAAGCCCCCTCTATACACTGCTTCGCTTCGGCTCTCCCATAGCAGTATATGGAGTGCGCGTGTCAGCCGCCGCCTCGTGCGGTGGTCGACACGCGCTCTCTATGCAGGGAGCCGTGGCCCCGTACGGGAGATCGTGGGGGGCCCCAGCGGTCGGACCCCCCGCGACCTGAAACTTATCCCCTATCCTTAGGATAGGGGATAACATTTTCAATCCCGTAGTTCTCCTTTAAGCCTTTAGTGCCTCCCCCTACCATCATTTCCCCCTGTCTCATCATCCCCCACTCTGTCTCATCATGTCCCCCATCATTCCCCCCTCATCATTTCCCCCTGTCTCATCATGTCCCCCATTATTTCCCCCCCTCATCATTTCCCCGTCTCATCATCCCCCACCCTGTCTCATCATGTCCCCCATCATTCCCCCCTCATCATTTCCCCCTGTCTCATCATGCCCCCCATTATTTCCCCCCCCTCATCATTTCCCCCTGTCTCATCATCCCCCACCCTGTCTCATCATGTCCCCCATCATTCCTCCCTCATCATTTCTCCCTGTCTCATCATGCCCCCATCATTTCCCCCCTCATCATTTCTCCCTGTCTCATCATCCCCCCACCCTTTCTCATCATCCCCCCATCATGTTCCTCCTATGCTATTCTTCCCCTCCCTCATCATTCCCCCCCTTTCCCAAAGCTTTTCATAGTTTTGTTTATTTTCCTTACTGCCGAAGCGCAGCCAGGTAAGGAAAATAAAAAAAAACTATGAAAAGCAGGCAAAAGGGGAATGATGAGGGAGGGGGGAGGTAAGAATAATTTAAAGCAGAGCAGGAAGGAGATGCTGCTGGCCACTTTAAATCAGTGACCAGAAGATTTATTGGCGTATAACACGCAGGCAGACTTTTTGCCTTAAATTTAAGTTTTAAAAGTGCGTGTTATACGTCGATAAATACGGTATATATTTTTTCTTTTCACAGAACACATCACAACAATGATGTGTACTGTGTAAAAAAAAGTGATCATCCCTTCCTGCTTCCAGCTTGTGGTCCAAAGAAGGCTCCAATATTATTTACTGTGTGAGTCGATGTGGAGCGCAAATATTTCGTATATGCGAATATACAAATATTCACGAATATCGGCACTTCCAGAGGACACTGATCCCTCCCTTCTTTTAGGCAAAAGATATAATCATGCATGCTTCCATTGAAAAAAAGAGAATGCCCCCTCCCATACACTTGCATAGCGGGGGCTGGGGTGACGTCATGATGTCACGATACTCTGGCCCCGTGGTCGCTACCCGGCTGTTTGTGAGCGGGCACCGAGGCATGCAGCTCAAACAGGTGAGTGGCGAATACAAGATTGCGGGGGTCCCCAGCGGCAGGACCCCTGTGGTAAGATGTCTCAGGGACGGAGTACCCCTTTAAAAGTCTATGGGACAGCGAGACGTAGATCGTTGCGAGCCAAGGAGTAAAGCATACTGCCGTGCTCTTATCCTACTCCTGATTGTGGGGGTCTTAGTACTGAGACACTGACTGATAAAAACTTTTGACATGTCTCTGTGACATTACAAAAGTTTTCTTTTAAAATGACAGGTGCAGTTGTTTACCAAATTCCTGTCATTTCCCTAGGCTTTGTATAAGGGAACACTTAATCTGAAATAGTGGGGAACCCAGAAAGGACTTTAGGAATTCCTACCCTCATCCTGTCCCCATCATTGTCACCTCGTGCGCACAACACACTACCAAAAATTCTTAAGAAATATGGCTAACAAAACAATTGGTCATTTTCTTCAGACAGTTTCCATTTAAGGAAAAATGTGTAGATTTTGATACAGAAACATTCCTTTTTAATGTGTAAACAAGCTCTAATGACAATAAGCCATGGCTGTGTGAGGGGGTTGTGAATTGTCTCATTCACATGGGACACTGGACTGATAATACCTGCTTTGTGTAATGGGGCCTTACAGAGGGGGATGTATTGGGAGGTGAGGAGAGTAGCCCCCCTCCTGAGAGGCTGGTACCCCTCCCATGTTATGGGGCACTAGTGGCCATGTATGAAGCTGTGACAGGTGCCACTCACCGGTCAGGGTCCTCAGCACCGTCCCGTGTGCCCACAGGCTCAGTACCTGCTGTACTGACAGGTTGATCATTGACAGGTCCTCCTTCTCTGCCTTCATTGTGCTCCTCGGCCGGCAAGGTGCTAGAGGAAGAGGGAGACGTGTGAGTCCCAGGGCTCCCAGACAGCTGCTCCTCCTCCTCCAGAAGCAGCACAAGGAGTTCGAGCAGCAAGAGGCCAAGCAGCGATGGCCTGGGGATGAGTGGAGGGCGCAGCTGGACCGGGGAGGAGAAGCAGCCTCGCAGGGGAGACATTGAGGAAGAGGGCTGTAGCTGCCAGGCACTCCCTAGCCTTGTCTGACCAGCTCTTGTGAGAGGCTACCGTTGTGGGCGAGGAGCTGCCAGAAGCCCTGTACTGCTGTGTGTGCACTGCACGGAGCACGGCAGCCAACCTGCATCCTCCTCCAGCAGCACCATCATCCCCATCACATGTCTCCTCCTCCCCCTCATCATCATCATCACCCCAGTCACCATCATCCTGGAGGAGGAGACTGGGCGGCATGTAGCGCTGTGCTGATTCCTCTCCACCAGCCTTCTCGTGCTGTACACAGCGCTGCCAACAGGGCACTGCAGCTACTATTGCTGTATGGGGCCCTAACATGAGGCCTGGCTGTTACATACAATTCCCTGCCCTGACACCTTATTATTCACTGACTGCTGCTGGAGGGAAGGAGGGGGTCACCTCACACAGCAGCCTGGAGGAGCTGCTACAGCAATGAGAAGGTGGGGGCGGCTGCTGGGCTTCAGGAGTCACTGCCTCAGCTGTGGGGACGGGCATTAACCCCTTAAGGACGCAGGGTTTTTCGGTTCGGTTTTTGCACTTTTTTCCTCCTCACCTTTTAAAAATCATAACCCTTTCAATTTTGCACATAAAATCCATATGATGGCTTATTTTTTGCGCCACCAATTCTACTTTGCAGTGACGTCAGTCATTTTACCCAAAAATCTACAGCGGAAAGGAAAAAAAAAACATTGTGCAACGCAATTGAAGAAAAAATGCCATTTTGTAATTTTGGGGGCTTCCGTTTCTACACAGTACATTTTTTGGTAAAAATGATACCTTCTCTTTATTCTGTAGGTCCATATGATTAAAATGATACCCTACTTATATAGATTTGATTTTGTCGTACTTCTGGAATAAATCATAACTACATGAAAATTTATACGTTTAATATTGTCATCTTCTGACCCCTATAACTTTTTTATTTTTCTGCGTATGGGGCGGTATGAGGGCTCCTTTTTTGCGCCGTGATCTGAAGTTTTTAGCGGTACCATGTTTGTATTGATCGGACTTTTTGATCGTGGTTTAATTAATGATATATTTTTATAGTTCGGACATTTACGCACGTGGCGATACCACATATGTTTATATTTATTTACATGGTGTTTATTTTTTAATGGGAAAAGGGGGGTGATTTTAACTTTTATTAAGGAAAGGGTTAAATCACATTTATTAACTTTTTTTTACACTTTTTTTTTGCAGTGTTAGGCTGCATTCACATCTCATTTTGTACATACGGGCGCCGGATCTGGCTGGGGGAGGTGCAAACCGTACCCCAGCCGGATCAGCCCGTAACTCCATTTACTTTAATAACCCGACCGGAGTCAAACGGTGACTCCGGTCAGCTAAGTTTTGACACGTATGCGGTTTCCTGACCGGACCAAAAACCGTAGTATACTACGGCTTTAGGTCCGGTCCAAAACCGCATACTTGTCAAAACTGAGCTGACCGGAGTCACCGTTTGACTCCGGTCGGGTCATTAAAGAAAATGGAGTCACGGGCTGATCCGGCTGGGGTACGGTTTGCACCTCCTCCAGCCAGATCCGGCGCCCGTATGTACAAAACGAGATGTGAATGCAGCCTAACACTGCAAAAAAAAAGTGTAAAAAAAAGTTAATAAATGTGATTTAGCCCTTTCCTTAATAAAAGGACATAGCACTGATCAGTATTATCAGTCATCTTCTGCTCTGGTCTGCTCGATCGCAGACCAGAGGAGAAGACCCATGGAAGGCAGCGGAGACAGGTGAGGGGACCTCCGGCTGTCATGCTGGATGATCGGATCGCCGCAGCAGTGCTGCGGTTGATCCGATCATTCATTTTAGTTTCCGTAATGCTGCAGATGCCGTGATCTGTATTGATCACGGCATCTGAGGGGTTAATGGCGGACATCCGCGTGATCGTGGATGTCCGCCATTACCGGCGGGTCCCTGGCTGCTATCAGCAGCCGGGATCAGCTACGCATGACCCGAGCATCACTCCGATGCTCGCGGTTAGGTATAGGACGTAAATGTACGTCCTGGTGCGTTAAGTACCAGCTCACAAGGACGTACATTTACGTCCTGCGTCGTTAAGGAGTTAAAGGGGTCTGCAGGGCAGAGTAGGGGGTCTGTATACTGTACTAGAGGTCTATATAAAAGGAGATGTGTGGTGGCCCAGCACCAGAAGCTGTCCTGTGGCTTTGGACTGTCTTGGGCAGCTTGGCAGCACAGGGTGTTGGGCCCACCAGCGTTTTATTGTGACAGTGATTATGTGAGAGTTATAATGCCAGCAAATATACTTTTATAAATTAATTTTGTGTTTACATATATGTTTCTTGTTACTGTGCCTTTAATTGTGAGCAGTGAACCCCATGTGACCCTGCCAGCCTGAAAGCATGAATTTCCTCCTTGGAGTAATCCTTGCAGGATGACCAGTTGCGAGATTAGATTTGAAGTAGGCCTCTCCTCAGAGCACACGACACACAGCACACCTGAGCTAGCTGTTGCTCAGGAGCCTTGTTGAAACTAGACTGACTAGGGTGCATGCCCACCACGTTTTTGCTATACAGTTCCCGTATACGGATTCAAGTTAAAAACCGTACGGAACCCTATAGAATGCATTGACTGAACATTATAAACCGTATGTCAGACGCATCATCCGGTTTAGTCCGTTCTGCGTCTTATACGGACGGTTTTGTCAGTTTTTTTAATCAATACCCAAAACCGTAGTCTACCACGTTTTTTTGGTCCGGGTGAAAAACTGTATTAAACCGTATATATATATATATATATATATATATATATATATATATATATATTTTAACATGGGAGTCAATGGGAACTGTACAGAACTGTATGTGCGTACGGTTCCATCCAGTTTTTACCATCCGGTTTTTGACTTTGCACAGTTTTTTTTCTTGGAATTGCAATCAAACAAGTGAAACTTTATTCAAAATGGAGTGAAATGTTAAAAATGTATACGTTTTTTTCTTAAAAAACAAATGCAACTGTCTGATACACATTCGTTATGATTCTGTCTCTGTGATAGGACTTGTACTGTTTTTTTTCTTTTCTGTAGGACGCTGATATCACTAAGGGCAACACTTACTATTTGCTCCTTTTTGCTGTTTTTTATTTACAGGTCAAAAAACGGCAAAATTACAAGCTCAACCCCAGTTACATTGTTTCATTGTTATGTTATATGTTATATTTTATACCATATCCAGCCATATTGTCATATATAACTGACTGTATAGTAGCTATTATACCCAAATATTATTTACTCCTCAAGGCTTATATTGGTGATATAGATAGTTCCCCCATGTAGGTCATGCAGGTAGGTAGTGTCCCCCAGGTAGGTTGTGCCCCCATCGGAGTAATAATGCCCCCAGTTATGTAATAATGCCCCTCACATAGGTAATGCCCCCAGTTATGTAATATTGCCCCTTACATAGGTAATGCCCCCAGTTATGTAATAATGCCCCTCACATAGGTAATGCCCCCAGTTATGTAATAATGCCCCTCACATAGGTAATGCCCCCAGTTATGTAATATTGCCCCTTACATAGGTAATGCCCCCAGTTATGTAATAATGCCCCTCACATAGGTAATGCCCCCAGTTATGTAATAATGCCTCTCACATAGGTAATGCCCCCAGTTATGTAATAATGACCCATACATAGGTAATGCCCCAGTTAAGTAATAATGCCCCTCACATAGGTAATGCCCCCAGTTATGTAATAATGCCCCTCACATAGGTAATGCCCCCAGTTATGTAATAATGCCCCTCACATAGGTAATGCCCTCAGTTATGTAATAATGCCCCATACATAGGTAATGCCCCCAGTTATGTAATAATGCCCCTCACATAGGTAATGCCCCCAGTTATGTAATAATGCCTCTCACATAGGTAATGCCCCCAGTTATGTAATAATGCCCCTCACATAGGTAATGCCCTCATTTATGTAATAATGCCCCATACATAGGTAATGCCCCCAGTTATGTAATAATGCCCCTCACATAGGTAATGCCCCCAGTTATGTAATAATGCCTCTCACATAGGTAATGCCTCCAGTTATGTAATAATGCCCCATACATAGGTAATGCCCCCAGTTATGTAATAATGCCCCTCACATAGGTAATGCCCCCAGTTATGTAATAATGCCCCTCACATAGGTAATGCCCCCAGTTAAGTAATAATGCCCCTCACATAGGTAATGCCCCCAGTTATGTAATAATGCCCCTTACATAGGTAATGCCCCCAGTTAAGTAATAATGCCCCTCACATAGGTAATGCCCCAGTTATGTAATAATGCCCCTCACATAGGTAATGCCCCCAGTTATGTAATAATGCCCCTCACATAGGTAATGCCCCCAGTTATGTAATAATGCCCCTCACATAGGTAATGCCCCCAGTTAAGTAATAATGCCCCTCACATAGGTAATGCCCCCAGTTATGTAATAATGCCCCTCACATAGGTAATGCCCCCAGTTATGTAATAATGCCCCTCACATAGGTAATGCCCTCAGTTATGTAATAATGCCCCATACATAGGTAATGCCCCCAGTTATGTAATAATGCCCCTCACATAGGTAATGCCCCCAGTTATGTAATAATGCCTCTCACATAGGTAATGCCCCCAGTTATGTAATAATGCCCCTCACATAGGTAATGCCCTCATTTATGTAATAATGCCCCATACATAGGTAATGCCCCCAGTTATGTAATAATGCCCCTCACATAGGTAATGCCCCCAGTTATGTAATAATGCCTCTCACATAGGTAATGCCTCCAGTTATGTAATAATGCCCCATACATAGGTAATGCCCCCAGTTATGTAATAATGCCCCTCACATAGGTAATGCCCCCAGTTATGTAATAATGCCCCTCACATAGGTAATGCCCCCAGTTAAGTAATAATGCCCCTCACATAGGTAATGCCCCCAGTTATGTAATAATGCCCCTTACATAGGTAATGCCCCCAGTTAAGTAATAATGCCCCTCACATAGGTAATGCCCCCAGTTATGTAATAATGCCCCTCACATAGGTAATGCCCCCAGTTATGTAATAATGCCCCTCACATAGGTAATGCCCCCAGTTAAGTAATAATGCCCCTCACATAGGTAATGCCCCCAGTTATGTAATAATGCCCCTTACATAGGTAATGCCCCCAGTTAAGTAATAATGCCCCTCACATAGGTAATGCCCCCAGTTATGTAATAATGCCCCTTACATAGGTAATGCCCCCAGTTAAGTAATAATGCCCCTCACATAGGTAATGCCCCCAGTTATGTAATAATGCCCCTCACATAGGTAATGCCCCCAGTTATGTAATAATGCCCCTCACATAGGTAATGCCCCCAGTTATGTAATAATGCCCCTCACATAGGTAATGCCCCCAGTTAAGTAATAATGCCCCTCACATAGGTAATGCCCCCAGTTATGTAATAATGCCCCTCACATAGGTAATGCCCCCAGTTATGTAATAATGCCCCTTACATACGTAATGCTCCAGTAGGCTAAAAATGCACCAGTTAGTAAATAATGCCCCCACATAGGTAAAAATTGCCCACACGTAGATTTTCGAAAAAAAAAATAAAAAAAATCCACTGCACTGAGGCCAGGCTGTCAGCAGCCTCCGGAGCGGTGCGGGACTTCTCCGGCAGGTTGCGTGATGAAATGACATCATCATGCGGCCTGCTTCGCAATGTATGCTCTTGTACATACATTGCAAACGCTATTCACGTAATGGACGTACAGAAGCCAGAAAATGCTATAGCCTGTACGTACATTATGTACGCAATTTGCAGTTTACACAGCGGTCACCTGCTTCTGTGTTTCTGCTGTCACAGGGGGTACAGCAGGGCCCGGGCCCCTTACTGGTGTTCTGGCTGTACCCCCCCTGACAGCAGCCCTGGGTGACATGGGTACACATGACATGTCATTGCTGCTGCCATGTAAACAAAGCCCAGAGGGGAGGACCAGAATGGCAGTATTGGGAATGGAATACCCCTTCCAGTATAATGACATACCAGAAGAAGAGCATGATTCCCTCCCTTTAGAGACTTGGCCGCAGGGCAGTATTTCAGCATGATAACAAACCCATCTCCAAGACAACCACTGCCTTGCTAAAGAAGCTGAGGGTAAAGGAGATGGACTGGTCAAGCATGTCTCCAAATCTAAACCCTATTAGTGCACCTATTAAAGCCTGGGGTTTTTTCACCCCAAAATATACACATTTTTTAACCAATGTATAAAACAAATAAACATATAGGGGGAGATTTATCAATCAGCCTGAAACCCTAATTGTCTGGTTTATCCCACAACAACCAATCGCAGCTCCACTTTTGATCATTAATGAGCCCTTGTAAAGTGAAAGTTGAGCTGTGATTGGTTGTTGTGGGAAAAACCTTCAATTAGGGTTTCAGGCTGATTGATGCATCAGGGCCATAATGTTATTATCTAATTAATCTCTATCACACCATACCAACCCCAACTATAGCAATCAAGGGCCATTCTTTTGTAGGGGTGAACAGGTACTATAACTTGATAAACAGCATGTGGGCAACAATTGGTACCTGAAACCTACATCTCCTTATATTTAACCCCTTAAAGCGAACTTCCAGTTATAGTGTCTTTTTTATGAAAAATAAGCACTCTGCACAATTTTCTTAAATTACATGAATTGGCACCTAAATGCCTGAACAGGTCACCATTCATCCAATTCTCCCACTGTATATAACTATGCAATAGGGGGTGAAGCTTATGCCTCTGTCTCCACAGTTCCCGTTTCCAGTGCAAGACCCAGTGCCGTAAAATCACATTACACTTGGTGTGAACATGAAGCTGGGAGTTCTGTCTCTATGGCATAGTTATTCAGGTGAAACTCTTCATTTATTTCAGTAATGTAATTTAAAGGTGAAACTAATATATGAGAGAGACTCATTACATTCAAAGCAAGATAGTTCAAGCCGTGATTTGTCATAATTGTGATGATTATGGCTTACAGCTCATGAAAACCCCAAGGCCCCCCCAATTACTATGATTTGGGGAGCCATGTCATCACCGGTGTTGGTCCACTGTGCTTCATTAAGTCCAGGGTCAACTTATCCATCTACCAGGAGATTTTGGAGCACTTCATGCTTCCTTTCCTTTTAAGTTGCATTAATGAAATACAATGGACTTTTGCACGATTTTCTAATTTTTCAAGTTTCACCTATAGGGCAATGATGCCCCGCTCAAGCATTTAGGTACCAAGTTTAAAACTAATGTCATGTATGAAAATGACAATCGTGCACAGTGCTGTTTACAGCGTTCACTGAGCAGGATGAATAATGTTATTTTTTAATAGTTCAGACAATTTTGCACTCTGCAGTACCAAATATGTTTATTGTTTTGTTGGAGTTTACTTTTTTTTTATTTGAAAAAGTTTGGGTAATTTACATTTTTATTATGCAGGAATTTGTTTAAATATTTATTTTTATTGAAGTCAGCCAAGGAGACTTTGCTGTGGGATCATACATATTTACTGCAGTAAACTGTTAACCCCTTAAGGACGGTTTTTCCGTTTTTGTACTTTCATTTTTTCCTTTCATAATTCTTTTAATTTTGCACCCAAAAATCCATATGAGGGCTTATATTTTGTGCCACCAATTCTACTTTGTAATGACATCAGTCATTTTACCCAAAAATCTACAGCGAAACGGAAATAAAAATCATTGTGCGACAAAATTGAAGAAAAAACACAATGGAGGATAAGCAGCCCCAAACAAGTTCAAAAGATATTCAAGCTGTCCTGCAGGCTCAGGGAGCATCAGTGTCAATGCAAAAAATAATAATAATAAATAGCCCAGGCATGTACCTCTCCATGGAGCTCATTATGCCGCCGATCAGTCCAGCCATTCACCTGCTATCACTGTCCGAATTCCATGTTCTGGACATGTGGAGCATAGTATGAAAGACTACATCTCCCACAATGCCCTCATACAACGTCCGGTCCACTGATTCACTCCCCCTGCTTCTCGTCAGCTCTGCCCACTCCACAAATTATAATAAAATATGCCCCCCTCCTCCTGCCCATCTCCATATACCCACCCATCTCCAATGCGTCCTCCCTCACATGTGCCCGAAGCTCCAATGAGCTGTTGGCTTCCACTGCGTGCTCACGCTACCATCTAGCGATGTAAGCGTACAGCTTACATCACTAGATGCTGTAATGCCGGTGCAGTGCCATAGATTGTGATTTGCCATAGATTGTGATGGAGTGACTCAGCAGTTTTCCCTGCTCGAGCGCTCCGCCTCCATTACATTCTATAGGCTGACACTAGCACACCACCCCCCAACCATTGGTTACTGCGGGGGCTGGGGGGGGGGGGTGTGTGCGAGTGTCACGTGACATATTTAATCATCAGGCATTGCAGCTCACGGCAGTCTCACTTGGGCTATCACAGGGAGAGGATCTCTCCCTGTGATAGCCCGAAGCTGCAAAGAGCTCTCATGGCCTTTGTGGCCCGATTCCGAGAGCGAAATGGAGCCACAGAAGTCAATCCATTTACTGTGTCCTCCCCGCTGCGCCTGTCAGCTTGTGTGCCCCTCGCACAAGCTGACAGTCAGTGTCACCCGCCAGTGCGATCACTATTCACCCCTAACGGGACCCCTGTGCCCGCTAACAGTGTTATGTGTCCCCGCCTCTGCGGTGTTCACTGCTAACGGGACCCCTGTGCCCACTAGCAGTGTTATGTGTGCCCCCGCCAGCGCAATGTTCACCGCTAAGGGGACCCCTGTGCCCGCTAGCAGTGTTATGTGTCCCCGCCTGCGCGAGCAATGTTCACTGCTAACGGGACCCCTGTGCCCGCTAGCAGTGTTATGTGTCCCCGCCTGCACAATGTTCACTGCTAACGGGACCTCTGTGCCCGCTAGCAGTGTTATGTGTCCCTGCCTGCGCAATGTTCACTGATAACGGGACCCCTGTGCCCGCTAGCAGTGTTTTGTGTCCCCGCCTGCCATCCACCCCGACCGCGGCTCTGTTCCCCGCTCCCTGTTAGCTCAGGGAACGGGAAACAGATTTAAAGGGCTTCGGGCGCAGCAAGTACTGCGCATGCCTAGCCCCTTAAGGACCAGGCCATTTTACACCTTAAGGACCAGATCGTTTTTTGCAAATCTGACCACTGTCACTTTAAACATTAATAACTCTGGGATGCTTTTAGTTATCATTCTGATTCCGAGATTCTTTTTTCGTGACATATTCTACTTTAACTTAGTGGTAAAATTTTATGGTAACTTGCATCCTTTCTTGGTGAAAAATCCCCAAATTTGATGAAAAAAATGAAAATTTAGCATTTTTCTAACTTTGAAGCTCTCTGCTTGTAAGGAAAATGGATATTCAAAATATTTTTTTTGGGTTCACATAAACAATATGTCTACTTTATGTTTGCATCATAAAATTTGAAGTTTGGTTTGAAGTGGATTTGAAGGGTCTTCATATTAGAAATACCCCATAAATTACCCCATTATAAAAACTACACCCCCCCCCCCCCCTCATTCAAAATGACATTCAGTATGTGTAGGAGAAAATTCAAAATCTTAATTTTTTACACTCGCATGTTCTTGTAGACCCAATTTTTGAATTTTTGCAAGGGGTAAAAAGGAGAACATTTTTACTGGTATTTGTAGCCCAATTTCTCTCGAGTAAGCATATACCTCATATGTCTATGTAAAGTGTTGTGCGGGCGCAGTAGAGGGCTCAGAAGGGAAGGAGGGACAAATGGTTTTTGGGGGGCATGTCACCTTTAGGAAAACCCCTATGGTGCCAGGACAGCAAAAAAAAAAAAACACATGGCATACCATTTTCGAAACTAGACCCCTCGGGGAACGTAACAAGGGGTAAAGTGAACCTTAATACCCCACAGGTGATTCACGACTTTTGCATATGTAAAAAAAATATATATATTTTTTACCTAAAATGCTTGGTTTCCCAAAAATTTTACATTTTTAAAAAGGATAATAGCAGAAAATACCCCCCAAAATTTGAAGCCCAATTTCTCCCGATTCAGAAAACACCCCATATGGGGGTGAAAATTGCTCTGCTGGTGCACTACAGGTCTCAGAAGAGAAGGAGTCACATTTGGCTTTTTGAAAGCAAATTTTGCTCTGGGGGCATGCCGCATTTAGGAAGCCCCTATGGTGCCAGAAGAGCAAAAAAAAACACATGGCATACCATTTTGGAAATTATACCCGTCGGGGAACGTAACAAGGGGTAATGTGAACCTTAATACCCTACAGGTGTTTCACGACTTTCGCATATGTAAAAAAAAAAATATTTTTTTCCTAAAATGCTTGGTTTCCCAAAATGTTTAACTTTTTAAAAAGGGTAATAGCAGAAAATACCCCCCAAAATTTGAAGCCCAATTTCTCCCGATTCAGAAAACACCCCATATGGAGGTGAAAAGTGCTCTGCTGGCGCACTACAGGTCTCAGAAGAGAAGGAGTCACATTTGGCTTTTTGAAAGCAAATTTTGCTCTGGGGGCATGCCGCATTTAGGAAGCCCCTATGGTGCCAGAACAGCAAAGAAAAAAAAACACATGGCATACCATTTTGGAAACTAGACCCCTCGGGGAACGTAACAAGGGGTAATGTGAACCTTAATACCCTACAGGTGTTTCACAACTTTTGCATATGTAAAAAAAAAAAAATTTTTTTTACCTAAAATGCTTAGTTTCCCAAAAATTTTACATTTTTAAAAAGGGTAATAGCAGAAAATACCCCCCAAAATTTGTAGCACAATTTCTCCCAAGTACGGCGATACCCCAAATGTGGCCCTAAACTGTTGCCTTCAAAGACGACAGGGCTCCAAAGTGAGAGCGCCATGCGCATTTGAGGCCTAAATTAGGGACTTGCATAGGGGTGGACATAGGGGTATTCTACGCCAGTGATTCCCAAACAGGGTGCCTCCAGCTGTTGTAAAACTCTGAGCATGCCTAGACAGTCAGTGGCTATCTGGCAATACTGGGAGTAGTTGTTTTGCAACAGCTGGAGGCTCCGTTTTGGAAAGAGTGGCTGTTACGCCGAGCGCTCCGGGTCCCCGCTCCTCCCCGGAGCGCTCGCTACACTTCCCTCACTGCAGCGCCCCGGTCGGTTCCACGGACCCGGGGCGCTGCGTTACCACCTCCGGCCGGGATGCGATTCGCGATGCGGGTAGCGCCCGCTCGCGATGCGCACCCCGGCTCCCGTACCTTACTCGCTCCCCGTCAGTTCTGTCCCGGCGCGCGCGGCCCCGCTCCCTAGGGCGCGCGCGCGCCGGGTCTTTGCGATTTAAAGGGCCACTGCACCGCTGATTGGTGCAGTGGTTCCAATTAGTGTTTACACCTGTGCACTTCCCTATATCACCTCACTTCCCCTTCACTCCCTCGCCGGATCTTGTTGCCCTAGTGCCAGTGAAAGCGTTCCTTGTGTGTTCCTTGCCTGTGATTCCAGACCTTCTGCCGTTGCCCCTGACTACGATCCTTGCTGCCTGCCCCGACCTTCTGCTACGTCCGACCTTGCTTCTGTCTACTCCCTTGTACCGCGCCTATCTTCAGCAGCCAGAGAGGTTGAGCCGTTGCTAGGGGATACGACCTGGTCACTACCGCCGCAGCAAGACCATCCCGCTTTGCGGCGGGCTCTGGTGAAAACCAGTAGTGACTTAGAACCGATCCTCTAGCACGGTCCACGCCAATCCCTCTCTGGCACAGAGGATCCACTACCTGCCAGCCGGCATCGTGACAGTAGATCCGGCCATGGATCCCGCTGAAGTTCCTCTGCCAGTTGTCGCTGACCTCACCACGGTGGTCGCCCAGCAGTCACAACAGATTGCGCAACAAGGCCAACAGCTGTCTCAACTGACTGTTATGCTACAACAGTTACTACCACAGCTCCAGCAATCATCTCCTCCGCCAGCTCCTGTACCTCCTCCGCAGCGAGTGGCCGCTTCTGGAATACGACTATCCTTGCCGGATAAATTTGATGGGGACTCTAAGTTTTGCCGTGGCTTTCTTTCCCAATGTTCATTACACTTGGAGATGATGTCGGACCAGTTCCCCACTGAAAGGTCTAAGGTGGCTTTCGTAGTCAGCCTGCTGTCTGGAAAAGCCCTGGCTTGGGCCACACCGCTCTGGGACCGCAATGACCCCGTCACTGCCTCTGTACACTCCTTCTTCTCGGAAATTCGAAGTGTCTTTGAGGAACCTGCCCGAGCCTCTTCTGCTGAGACTGCCCTGTTGAACCTGGTCCAGGGTAATTCTTCCGTTGGCGAGTATGCCGTACAGTTCCGTACCCTTGCTTCAGAATTATCCTGGAATAATGAGGCACTCTGCGCGACCTTTAAAAAAGGCCTATCCAGCAACATTAAAGATGTTCTGGCCGCACGAGAAATCCCTGCTAACCTAAATGAACTCATCCATCTTGCCACTCGCATTGACATGCGTTTTTCCGAACGGCGTCAGGAGCTCCGCCAGGATATGGACTCTGTTCGCACGAGGCGTTTCTTCTCCCCGGCTCCTCTCTCCTCTGGTCCCCTGCAATCTGTTCCTGTGCCTCCCGCCGTGGAGGCTATGCAGGTCGACCGGTCTCGCCTGACACCCCAAGAGAGGACACGACGCCGCATGGAGAATCTCTGCCTGTACTGTGCTAGTACCGAACACTTCCTGAAGGATTGTCCTATCCGTCCTCCCCGCCTGGAAAGACGTCCGCTGACTCCGCACAAAGGTGAGACAGTCCTTGATGTCTACTCTGCTTCTCCACGTCTTACTGTGCCTGTGCGGATGTCTGCCTCTGCCTTCTCCTTCTCTGCTGTGGCCTTCTTGGACTCTGGATCTGCAGGAAATTTCATCTTAGCCTCTCTCGTCAACAGGTTCAACATCCCGGTGACCAGTCTCGCCAGACCCCTCTACATCAATTGTGTAAACAATGAAAGATTGGACTGTACTATACGTTTCCGCACGGAGCCCCTTCTAATGTGCATCGGATCTCATCACGAGAGGATTGAACTGTTGGTCCTCCCCAATTGCACTTCTGAAATCCTTCTTGGACTTCCCTGGCTTCAACTCCATTCCCCAATCCTGGATTGGTCCACTGGGGAGATCAAGAGTTGGGGGCCCTCTTGTTCCAAGGACTGCTTAAAACCGGTTCCCAGTAAACCTTGCCGTGTCCCTGTGCTTCCTCATGTAACCGGTCTCCCTAAGGCCTATATGGACTTTGCGGACGTTTTTTGCAAAAAACAAGCTGAGACTCTACCTCCTCACAGGCCTTATGATTGTCCCATTGACCTCCTCCCGGGCACTACTCCACCCCGGGGCAGAATCTATCCTCTGTCCGTCCCAGAGACTCTTGCCATGTCTGAATACGTCCAAGAAAATTTAAAAAAGGGCTTTATCCGTAAATCCTCCTCTCCTGCCGGAGCCGGATTTTTCTTTGTGTCCAAAAAAGATGGCTCTCTACGTCCTTGCATTGACTACCGCGGTCTTAATAAAATCACGGTTAAGAACCGCTACCCCCTACCCCTCATCTCTGAACTCTTTGATCGTCTCCAAGGTGCCCATATTTTTACCAAACTGGACTTAAGAGGTGCTTATAATCTCATCCGCATCAGAGAGGGGGATGAATGGAAAACGGCATTTAACACCAGAGATGGACACTTTGAGTATCTGGTCATGCCCTTTGGTCTATGCAACGCCCCTGCCGTCTTCCAAGACTTTGTTAATGAAATTTTTCGTGATCTACTATACTCCTGTGTTGTTGTATATCTGGACGATATCCTGATTTTTTCTGCCAATCTTGAAGAACACCGCCAGCATGTCCGTATGGTTCTTCAGAGACTTCGTGATAATCAACTCTATGCCAAAATAGAGAAATGTCTGTTTGAATGCCAATCTCTTCCTTTTCTAGGATACTTGGTCTCTGGCCAGGGACTACAAATGGACCCAGATAAACTCTCTGCCGTCTTAGATTGGCCACGCCCCTCCGGACTCCGTGCCATCCAACGTTTTTTGGGGTTCGCCAATTATTACAGGCAATTTATTCCACATTTTTCTACCATTGTGGCTCCTATTGTGGCTTTAACAAAAAAAAATGCCGATCCCAAGTCTTGGCCTCCTCAAGCGGAAGACGCCTTTAAACGACTCAAGTCTGCCTTTTCTTCGGCTCCCGTGCTCTCCAGACCTGACCCATCTAAACCCTTCCTATTGGAGGTTGATGCCTCCTCAGTGGGAGCTGGAGCTGTCCTTCTACAAAAAAACTCTTCCGGGCATGCTGTTACTTGTGGTTTTTTTTCCAGGACCTTCTCTCCGGCGGAGAGGAACTACTCCATCGGGGATCGAGAGCTTCTAGCCATTAAATTAGCACTTGAGGAATGGAGGCATCTGCTGGAGGGATCAAGATTTCCAGTTATTATTTACACCGATCACAAGAACCTCTCCTACCTCCAGTCTGCCCAACGGCTGAATCCTCGTCAGGCCAGGTGGTCTCTGTTCTTTGCCCGATTTAATTTTGAAATTCACTTTCGGCCTGCTGATAAAAACATTAGGGCCGATGCTCTCTCTCGTTCCTCAGATGCCTCTGAAATTGAACTCTCTCCTCAACACATCATTCCTCCTGACTGCCTGATTTCCACTTCTCCAGCCTCCATCAGGCAAACTCCTCCAGGAAAGACCTTTGTTTCTCCACGCCAACGCCTTGGGATCCTCAAATGGGGTCACTCCTCCCATCTCGCAGGTCATGCGGGCATCAAGAAATCTGTGCAACTCATCTCTCGCTTCTATTGGTGGCCGACTCTAGAGACTGATGTGGTGGACTTTGTGCGAGCCTGCACTATCTGTGCCCGGGATAAGACTCCTCGCCAGAAGCCCGCTGGTTTTCTTCATCCTCTACCTGTCCCCGAACAACCTTGGTCTCTGATTGGTATGGATTTTATTACTGACTTACCCCCATCCCATGGCAACACTGTTATTTGGGTGGTCGTTGATCGATTCTCCAAAATGGCACATTTCATCCCTCTTCCTGGTCTTCCTTCAGCGCCTCAGTTGGCTAAACAATTTTTTGTACACATTTTTCGTCTTCACGGGTTGCCTACACAGATCGTCTCGGATAGAGGCGTCCAATTTGTGTCTAAATTCTGGAGGGCTCTCTGTAAACAACTCAAGATTAAATTAAATTTTTCTTCTGCATACCATCCTCAATCCAATGGACAAGTAGAGAGAATTAACCAGATCTTGGGTGACTATTTACGACATTTTGTTTCCTCCCGCCAGGATGACTGGGCAGATCTTCTACCTTGGGCCGAATTCTCGTATAATTTCAGAATCTCTGAATCTTCCTCCAAATCTCCGTTTTTCGTGGTGTACGGCCGTCACCCTCTTCCCCCCCTCCCTACCCCCTTGCCCTCTGGTCTGCCCGCTGTGGATGAAATTTCTCGTGATCTTTCCACCATATGGAAAGAGACCCAAAATTCTCTCTTACAGGCTTCTTCTCGCATGAAGAGATTCGCAGATAAGAAAAGAAGAGCTCCTCCCATTTTTTCCCCTGGAGACAAGGTATGGCTCTCCGCTAAATATGTCCGTTTCCGTGTCCCGAGCTATAAGTTGGGACCACGCTATCTTGGTCCTTTTAAAGTTTTGTGTCAAATTAATCCTGTCTCTTACAAACTTCTTCTTCCTCCTTCTCTTCGTATCCCTAATGCCTTTCACGTCTCTCTTCTTAAACCTCTCATCCTCAACCGTTTTTCTCCTAAATCTGTTCCTCCCACTCCTGTTTCCGGCTCCTCGGACATCTTCTCTGTCAAAGAGATTTTGGCCTCTAAAAAGGTCAGGGGAAGAACTTTTTTTTTAGTGGATTGGGAGGGTTGTGGTCCAGAAGAGAGGTCCTGGGAACCTGAGGACAATATCCTGGACAAAAGTCTGATCCTCAGGTTCTCAGGCCCCAAGAAGAGGGGGAGACCCAAGGGGGGGGGTACTGTTACGCCGAGCGCTCCGGGTCCCCGCTCCTCCCCGGAGCGCTCGCTACACTTCCCTCACTGCAGCGCCCCGGTCGGTTCCACGGACCCGGGGCGCTGCGTTACCACCTCCGGCCGGGATGCGATTCGCGATGCGGGTAGCGCCCGCTCGCGATGCGCACCCCGGCTCCCGTACCTTACTCGCTCCCCGTCAGTTCTGTCCCGGCGCGCGCGGCCCCGCTCCCTAGGGCGCGCGCGCGCCGGGTCTTTGCGATTTAAAGGGCCACTGCACCGCTGATTGGTGCAGTGGTTCCAATTAGTGTTTACACCTGTGCACTTCCCTATATCACCTCACTTCCCCTTCACTCCCTCGCCGGATCTTGTTGCCCTAGTGCCAGTGAAAGCGTTCCTTGTGTGTTCCTTGCCTGTGATTCCAGACCTTCTGCCGTTGCCCCTGACTACGATCCTTGCTGCCTGCCCCGACCTTCTGCTACGTCCGACCTTGCTTCTGTCTACTCCCTTGTACCGCGCCTATCTTCAGCAGCCAGAGAGGTTGAGCCGTTGCTAGGGGATACGACCTGGTCACTACCGCCGCAGCAAGACCATCCCGCTTTGCGGCGGGCTCTGGTGAAAACCAGTAGTGACTTAGAACCGATCCTCTAGCACGGTCCACGCCAATCCCTCTCTGGCACAGAGGATCCACTACCTGCCAGCCGGCATCGTGACAGTGGCGTACCAGACGTTTTTCATTTTTATTTGGGAGGGGAGGGGGGCTGTGTAGGGGTATGTGTATATGTAGTGTTTTTTTTTACTTTTTATTACATTTTTTGTTAGTGTAGTGTAGTGTTTTTAGGGTACAGTCGCACGGGCGGGGGTTCACAGTAGTTTCTCGCTGGCAGTTTGAGCTGCGGCAGAAAATTTGCAGCAGCTCAAACTTGCAGCCGGATACTTACTGTAAACCTCCGCCCATGTGAGTGTACCCTGTACGTTCACATTGGGGGGGGGGACATCCAGCTGTTGCAAAGCTACAACTCCCAGCATGTACGGTCTATCAGTGCATGCTGGGAGTTGTAGTTTTGCAACAGCTGGAGGCTCCGTTTGGAAACAGTGGCGTACCAGACATTTTTCATTTTTATTGGGGAGGGGAGGGGGGCTGTGTAGGGGTATATGTAGTGTTTTTTACTTTATATTTTATTTATAGTGTAGTGTAGTGTTTTTAGGGTACAGTCGCACGGGCGGGGGTTCACAGTAGTTTCTCGCTGGCAGTTTGAGCTGCGGCAGAAAACAAAGACATAAAAAAAGCAAGACTAAATTTTGCCAAAATGAACCTGAGTAAGCCAAAATCCTTCAGGGAAAATGTTTTGTGGACAGATGAGACCAAGATGAATATGGGGGAGGTTCAATGATGTTTTGGGGTTATTTTGCTGCTTCTGGCACTGGGTGCTTTGAATGTGTACAAGGCATCTTGAAATCTGAAGATTACCAATGGATTTTGGGTCACGCTGTACGGCCCAGTGTCAGAAAGCTGGGTTTGCGTCCGAGATCTTGGGTTTTCCAGCAGGACAATGACCCCAAACATACATCAAAAAACACCCAGAAATGGATGGCAACAAAGTGCTGGAGAGTTCTGCAGTGACCAGCAATGAGTCCAGATCTAAATCCCATTGAACCCCTGTGGAGAGATCTTAAAATTGCTGTTGGGAAAAGGCACCCTTCCAATAAGAGAGACCTGAAGCAGTTTGCAAAGGAAGAGTGGTCCAACATTCCGGCTGAGAGGTGTAAGAAGCTTATTGATGGTTATAGGAAGCGACTGATTTCAGTTATTTTTTCCAAAGGGTGTTCAACCAAATATTAAGTTAAGGGTGCCAATGTCCAATTTGCTTTTTTTCCTCCCTTTTTTGGTTTAGTTCCAATACACACAAAGGGAATAAACATGTGTATAGCAAAACATGTGTTACTGCAATCCTTTTCTGCGAGAAATACTTATTTTTCTTGAAAAATTTCAGGGGTACCAACATTTACGGCCATGACATATATACATATGTATATAGACAGTTTTCTGTGCATAACAATACATAGTTCGAATTGTCATACAGTAACAAAAAAAAAAAAAAAACAGTATACAAGGAGCAAATGTAACTTTACATATATATAACCTTTATTCTGTAACTGACCAATTACAGTATAACAAGGCCAACCTTACCAATAATACCAATAGCGTGGGATACAAACACTGCCTGCACCGAAAGTCCTGGCAGCCCCTGTGCATTGGTGTAATTTAACTATGTGCGTCTTAAAAATGAACACACATAAAAGCTGGGCTCACTCTTGGATCAGGGGCGAGTTGCATTCTTCTTCCTCAGCTCTCCTGTCGCTGGGCACAGTACACCAATGCAACCCCTTCCCTAGTGTTCTTAATAGTGTAACCTGTACAATCAAGTACTTTGTCTTAACCCAACCCCTCCCACTAATGTCATCTTATAAAATGTGTCCCACCTGTGCCACTGCAGGATGCTCTAACTCACTGACGTGAAAGAGCAGCAAGACGGGGGATGAGCCAGCCTGGTCAACAAAAGGAAGGCACTATGTCTGCTCCAGGCAAGTGGGCAGTGTCAGGAGCATACCCGTTTAACTTTGTGCTTTACCCTTGTTCTGTGTTGGGTGGGTCACTATGAATAGGAATAACAGAAAACATTTATGATGTAACTGTGTTCCAGGAAGCAAGTTTCCTGGCTTCCGGCTGCAGTCCCCGAGACAAGCCAATGCCAATGCAAAGTGCCTCAGTTTGTTGGATTTTGTTTACTTTGCAGTAAAAAAATACATATTAACATTATTCTTCAGGTCAATCTGATTACAGTTATATCATATCGTAATGGGCACTAGGTGTGAACTTGCTATGCCACCCAACCGTTTTGGCTTTGGGGCAATCTTGAAGGCATCATCTAAAAAGCTCCTAGACTGTCACCCTTAAATGGGCACTGTCAGATACAAAAACTTTTTATATGTTGTACATCTTGGCAAAACAGTAAGCATTCTAATGTACTTCATAAGAAAAATGTTATTTCCTTTTTATACAAATCATGTCTTATAAAATCATGGCTTTGTCCAGGCTGAAGCACAGACATGGACAAAGTCCACTAAGTGAGGGGGGGCTAGTTCTCCTCTGTGCTCTCTCCTGTCTGATAGTACTCCTCTGTGCGCTCTCCTTTCTGATAGTACTCCTCTGTGCGCTCTCCTTTCTGATAGTACTCCTCTGTGCTCTCTCCTGTCTAATAGTACTCCTCTGTGCTCTCTCCTGTCTGATAGTACTCTTCTGGGCTCTCTCCTGTCTGATAGCACTCCACTGTGCTCTCTCCTGTCTGATAGCTCTCCTCTGTGCTCTCTCCTGTCTGATAGTACTCCTCTGTGCTCTCACCTGTCTGATAGTACTTCTCTGCTCTTTCCTGTCTGATAGGACTCCTCTGTGCTCTCTCCTGTCTGATAGGACTCCTCTGTGCTCTCTCCTGTCTGATAGTACTCCTCTGTGCTCTCTCCTGTCTGATAGGACTCCTCTGTGCTCTCTCCTGTCTAATAGTACTCATCCGTGGTCTCTCCTGTCTGATAGTACTCCTCTGTGCTCTGTCCTGTCTGATAGTACTCCTCTGTCTGATAGGACTCCTCTGTGCTCTCTCCTATCTGATAGTACTTCTCTGTGCTCTCTCCTGTCTGATAGTACTCATCTGTGCTCTCTCCTGTCTGATAGTACTCCTCGGTGCTCTCTCCTGTCTGATAGTACTCCTTTGTGCTCTCTCCTGTCTGATAGTACTCCTCTGTGCTATCTCCTGTCTGATAGGACTCCTCTGTGCTCTCTCCTGTCTGATAGCACTCCACTGTGCTCTCTCCTGTCTGATAGCTCTCATCTGTGCTCTCTCCTGTCTGATAGTACTCCTCTGTGATCTCTCCTGTCTGATAGTACTTCTCTGTTCTCTCTCCTGTCTGATGGGACTCCTCTGTGCTCTCTCCGGTCTGATAGTACTTCTCTGGGCTCTATCCTGTCTGATAGGGCTCCTCTGTGCTCTCTCCTGTCTGGTAGTACTTCCCTGTGCTCTCTCCTGTCTGATAGGACTCCTGTGTGCTCTCTCCTGTATGATAGTACTTCTCTGTGCTCTCTCCTGTCTAATAGTACTCCTCTGTGGTCTCTCCTGTCTGATAGTACTCCTCTGTGCTCTCTCCTGTCTGATAGTACTCCTCTGTGCTCTCTCCTGTCTGATAGCACTCCTCTGTGCTCTCTTCTGTCTGATAGTACTCCTCTATGCTCTCTCCTGTCTGATAGTTCTTCTCTGTGCTCTCTCCTGTCTGATAGCTCTCCTCTGTGCTCTCTCCTGTCTGATAGGACTCTTCTGATAGTACTCCTCTGGGCTCTCTCCTGTCTGATAGGATTCCTCTGTGCTCTCTCCTGTCTGATAGTATTCCTCTGTGCTCTCTCCTGTCTGATAGGACTCCTCTGTGCTCTCTCCTGTCCGATAGTACTTCTCTGTGCTCTCTCCTGTCTGATAGGACTCCTCTGTGGTCTCTCCTGTCTGATATTACTTCTCTGTGCCCTCTTCTGTCTAATAGTACTCCTCTGTGCTCTCTCCTGTCTGACAGTTCTTCTCTGTGCTCTCTCCTGTCTGATAGCACTCCTCTGTGCTCTCTCCTGTCTGATAGTACTCCTCTGTGCTCTCTCCTGTCTGATAGTACTCCTCTGTGGTCTCTCCTGTCTGATAGTACTCCTTTGTGCTCTCTCCTGTCTGATAGTACTCCTCTGTGCTCTCTCCTGTCGATAGCACTCCTCTGTGCTCTCTTCTGTCTGATAGTACTCCTCTATGCTCTCTCCTGTCTGATAGTTCTTCTCTGTGCTCTCTCCTGTCTGATAGCTCTCCTCTGTGCTCTCTCCTGTCTGATAGGACTCTTCTGATAGTACTCCTCTGGGCTCTCTCCTGTCTGATAGGATTCCTCTGTGCTCTCTCCTGTCTGATAGGACTCCTCTGTGCTCTCTCCTGTCCGGTAGTACTTCTCTGTGCTCTCTCCTGTCTGATAGGACTCCTCTGTGGTCTCTCCTGTCTGATATTACTTCTCTGTGCCCTCTTCTGTCTAATAGTACTCCTCTGTGCTATCTCCTGTCTGACAGTTCTTCTCTGTGCTCTCTCCTGTCTGATAGCACTCCTCTGTGCTCTCTCCTGTCTGATAGTACTCCTCTGTGCTCTCTCCTGTCTGATAGGACTCATCTGTGCTCTCACCTGTCTGATAGTACTTCTCTGTGCTCTCTCCTGTCTGATATCACTCCTCTGTACTCTCTTCTGTCTGATAGTACTCCTCTATGCTCTCTCCTGTCTGATAGTTCTTCTCTGTGCTCTCTCCTGTCTGATAGCTCTCCTCTGTGCTCTCTCCTGTCTGATAGGACTCTTCTGATAGTACTCCTCTGGGCTCTCTCCTGTCTGATAGGATTCCTCTGTGCTCTCTCCTGTCTGATAGTATTCCTCTGTGCTCTCTCCTGTCTGATAGGACTCCTCTGTGCTCTCTCCTGTCCGGTAGTACTTCTCTGTGCTCTCTCCTGTCTGATAGGACTCCTCTGTGGTCTCTCCTGTCTGATATTACTTCTCTGTGCCCTCTTCTGTCTAATAGTACTCCTCTGTGCTCTCTCCTGTCTGACAGTTCTTCTCTGTGCTCTCTCCTGTCTGATAGCACTCCTCTGTGCTCTCTCCTGTCTGATAGTACTCCTCTGATAGTACTCCTCTGTGCTCTCTCCTGTCCGATAGTACTTCTCTGTGCTCTCTCCTGTCTGATAGGACTCCTCTGTGGTCTCTCCTGTCTGATATTACTTCTCTGTGCCCTCTTCTGTCTAATAGTACTCCTCTGTGCTCTCTCCTGTCTGACAGTTCTTCTCTGTGCTCTCTCCTGTCTGATAGCACTCCTCTGTGCTCTCTCCTGTCTGATAGTACTCCTCTGTGCTCTCTCCTGTCTGATAGTACTCCTCTGTGGTCTCTCCTGTCTGATAGTACTCCTTTGTGCTCTCTCCTGTCTGATAGTACTCCTCTGTGCTCTCTCCTGTCTGATAGCACTCCTCTGTGCTCTCTTCTGTCTGATAGTACTCCTCTATGCTCTCTCCTGTCTGATAGTTCTTCTCTGTGCTCTCTCCTGTCTGATAGCTCTCCTCTGTGCTCTCTCCTGTCTGATAGGACTCTTCTGATAGTACTCCTCTGGGCTCTCTCCTGTCTGATAGGATTCCTCTGTGCTCTCTCCTGTCTGATAGTATTCCTCTGTGCTCTCTCCTGTCTGATAGGACTCCTCTGTGCTCTCTCCTGTCCGGTAGTACTTCTCTGTGCTCTCTCCTGTCTGATAGGACTCCTCTGTGGTCTCTCCTGTCTGATATTACTTCTCTGTGCCCTCTTCTGTCTAATAGTACTCCTCTGTGCTCTCTCCTGTCTGACAGTTCTTCTCTGTGCTCTCTCCTGTCTGATAGCACTCCTCTGTGCTCTCTCCTGTCTGATAGTACTCCTCTGTGCTCTCTCCTGTCTGATAGGACTCATCTGTGCTCTCACCTGTCTGATAGTACTTCTCTGTGCTCTCTCCTGTCTGATAGCACTCCTCTGTACTCTCTTCTGTCTGATAGTACTCCTCTATGCTCTCTCCTGTCTGATAGTTCTTCTCTGTGCTCTCTCCTGTCTGATAGCTCTCCTCTGTGCTCTCTCCTGTCTGATAGTACTCCTCTGATAGTACTCCTCTGGGCTCTCTCCTGTCTTATATAACTCCTCTGTACTCTCTCCTGCCTGATAGCACTCCACTGTGCTCTCTTCTGTCTGATAGCTCTCCTCTGTGCTCTCTCCTGTCTAATAGTACTCCTCTGTGCTCTTTCCTGTCTGATAGTACTTATCTGTGCTCTCTCCTGTCTGATAGGACTTCTCTGTGCTCTGTCCTGTCTGATAGTACTTCTCTGTTCTCTGTCCTGTCTGATAGTACTTCTCTGTGCTCTCTCCTGTCTGATAGGACTTCTCTGTGCTCTCTCCTGTCTGATAGGACTCCTCTGTGCTCTCTACTGTCTAATAGGGCTCCTCTGTGCTCTCTCCTGTCTGGTAGTACTTCTCTGTGCTCTCTCCTGTCTGATAGGACTCCTGTGTGCTCTCTCCTGTCTGATAGTACTTCTCTGTGCTCTCTCCTGTCTGATAGTACTCCTCTGTGCTCTCTCCTGTCTGATAGCACTCCTCTGTGTTCTCTTCTGTCTGATAGTACTCCTCTATGCTCTCTCCTGTCTGATAGTTCTTCTCTGTGCTCTCTCCTGTCTGATAGCTCTCCTCTGTGCTGTCTCCTGTGTGATAGCACTGCTCTGTGCTCTCTCCTGTCTGATAGCACTAATCTGTGCAGTCTCCTGTCTGATAGCACTCCTCTGTGCTCTCTCCTGTCTGATAGTCCTCCGCTGTGCTCTCTCCTGTCTGATAGTACTCCTCTGTGCTCTCTCCTTTCTGATAGGACTCCTCTGTGCTCTCTCCTGTCTGATAGTACTCTTCTGTGCTCTCTCCTTTCTGATAGGACTCCTCTGTGCTCTCTCTTGTCGGTGTGGATGTGTAACAATTAGAATAATACAATAGGGCTCCTCTGTGCTCTCTCCTGTCTGGTAGTACTTCTCTGTGCTCTCTCCTGTCTGATAGTACTCCTCTGTGCTCTCTCCTGTCTAATAGTACTCCTCTGTGGTCTCTCCTATCTGATAGTACTCCTCTGTGCTCTCTCCTGTCTGATAGTACTCCTCTGTGCTCTCTCCTGTCTGATAGGACGCATCTGCGCTCTCTCCTGTCTGATAGTACTCCTCTGTGCTCTCTCCTGTCTGATAGCACTCCTCTTTGCTCTCTTCTGTCTGATAGTACTCCTCTATGCTCTCTCCTGTCTGATAGTTCTTCTCTGTGCTCTCTCCTGTCTGATAGCTCTCCTCTGTGCTGTCTCCTGTCTGATAGCTCTCCTCTGTGCTGTCTCCTGTCTGATAGCACTCATCTGTGCTGTCTCCTGTGTGATAGCACTGCTCTGTGCTCTCTCCTGTCTGATAGCACTAATCTGTGCAGTCTCCTGTCTGATAGCACTCCTCTGTGCTCTCTCCTGTCTGATAGTCCTCCGCTGTGCTCTCTCCTGTCTGATAGTACTCCTCTGTGCTCTCTCCTTTCTGATAGGACTCCTCTGTGCTCTCTCCTGTCTGATAGTACTCTTCTGTGCTCTCTCCTTTCTGATAGGACTCCTCTGTGCTCTCTCTTGTCGGTGTGGATGTGTAACAATTAGAATAATACAATAGGGCTCCTCTGTGCTCTCTCCTGTCTGGTAGTACTTCTCTGTGCTCTCTCCTGTCTGATAGTACTCCTCTGTGCTCTCTCCTGTCTAATAGTACTCCTCTGTGGTCTCTCCTATCTGATAGTACTCCTCTGTGCTCTCTCCTGTCTGATAGTACTCCTCTGTGCTCTCTCCTGTCTGATAGGACGCATCTGCGCTCTCTCCTGTCTGATAGTACTCCTCTGTGCTCTCTCCTGTCTGATAGCACTCCTCTTTGCTCTCTCCTGTCTGATAGTACTCCTCTATGCTCTCTCCTGTCTGATAGTTCTTCTCTGTGCTCTCTCCTGTCTGATAGCTCTCCTCTGTGCTGTCTCCTGTCTGATAGCTCTCCTCTGTGCTGTCTCCTGTCTGATAGCACTCATCTGTGCTGTCTCCTGTCTGACAGCACTGCTCTGTGGTCTCTCCTGTCTGATAGTACTCCTCTGTGCTATCTCCTGTATGATAGGACTCCTCTGTGCTCTCTCCTGTCCTATTAGACATACTCATAATCCAACTCATACCCATACTCATAATCCAACCCTGGGCCATCTCACTAAATCCTAGAAATGTGTTTTACATGGGGCAAGGTAGACATGGTCCATGAGATGCAGGTGAGGCTACTGTGATACAATGTGACTCTCTGTATATACGTACTGTTTATACATAAAAGCTCCAGCATGAACATTGGAAGACCCTTCTCCCTTTCAACTGCACATAATAAACAACAAAAAACGTGGTCTCAAACGGCTGGAGGTGCTCAACCCCAAATGCGGTTGTGCATTTATACTGGGGGAGCAGATCCTGCCCTTGTAGTCCGTTGCTAGGAGCGATCCCCAGCATAAAAATGCATACAATGGGGGATGCCTGCAGCGGACTACAAGTGCCACAATAGAATCCTACACCAGATAAACGGGAGGATCGACCCAAGAAACAGACTACAAGGGCACGATCTGCTCCCCCATTATAAATGTACAACCGCATTTGGGTTTGAGCACCTCCAGCCATTTGAGACCACGTTTTTTGTTGTTTGTTTAAATTTTATACTTGGAGGTGTGTAAACTCCAAAATTAATGCGCCTTGAATATCTTCAAGGCAGCATTGAGGTAGCACCTGTGAGGCTATGCACCCATATTAGCCAACTCAGGTGGGGCTTGCAACTTGCCTCCCTCCTCCCATTGCATGTGTGCTCAGTCACGTTGGAGGGTATCTGGGAGGAGGCTGTGAGTCGACCGAATGCTGCCATAATTGCCCACTGGCCCCTGTTTTGCTTATCACGCACAGGTAGGATTAGCGTAGGTCCCGCGCCATTTTGAGAAACCTTGGCGTTGGTTTGCGGGCTCTGGTGTGTCCTTCATATAAGGATACATTGGCGAATGTCTCAATTTTAACATCAGCGTTGAGGGATAGCCAATGTCATTGTTCACATCTACCACAGTAGTGCACCCATATTCCTGTATTGTATTAAACTGCGCATAATAAAAAGTGAAGACTTACCACACTGTTAACCCTAGTGGAAACCTTGCTGTCTCGATCTTTCTCTGGGGCAGGAGTGCTTGCAGTGCAGATCAATAGGCTTCACTATAATATACAGTAAATGTGAACACATCAAGATCCACACAAGAGATCAGTCTGCTGTTTTTGTTGCTAGGTAAACACTTGGGACAAACAGTTATCAGGGAGACTGAAGGACTCCCCAGTGAATATTTATAGTAGAAAACACTAGTTTTGTTCGCAGTTTTCCTGCAGAAATTGCATTATCAGCAATATTATTATTAGAATTTCTATTTTTGCAACCAGGTATTGCAACTTAGAGGTTGGTATAATCCTGTGTAACTATTAACAGGTACATCTAGTGTGATTTGTTTTCTTCTTTTGGCCTGGGTTTTATTGGCTTTTTTGGGTGTTTTTTCAGCTTTCATGTTTGATATTTTCTCTTTTTTCTCTTCAGATTAAGACTGAACAAAGAAAATAAAGTAACACAATGATGACTCTAGTTTTCTGAGTATGTAGACTTTTCACTAGTATACTGAATTAAGCTTTTAGTATACTGAATTGAATTGAGCCCCACCTGAGCCAACTCAGGTGGGGCTTGCAACTTGCCTCCCACCTCCCATTGTATGTGGGCTCAGTCACGCTGGAGGGTATCTGGGAGGAGGTTGTGAGTCGACCAAATGCTGCCGTAATTGCCCACTGGCCCCTGTTTTGCTTATCACGCACAGGTAGGATTAGCGTATGTCCCGCGCCATTTTGAGAAACCTTGGCATTGGTGTGCGGGCTCTGGTGTGTCCTTCATATAAGGATACACTAGTGAATGTCTCAATTTTAACATCAGTGTTGAGGGATAGCCAATGTCATTGTATACATCTACCACAGTAGTGCACCCATATTCCTGTATTGTATTATTCTAATTGTTACACATTCCCACCGTTTATCTTGTGTAGGATTCTATTGTGGCACTTGTAGTCCGCTGCAGGCATCCTCCATTGTATGCATTTTTATGCTGGGGATCGCCCTTAGCAACGGACTACAAGGGCAGGATCTGCTCCCCCAGTATAAATGCACAACCGCATTTGGGGATGAGCACCTCCAGCCATTTGAGACCACGTTTTTTGTTGTTTGTTTAAATTTTATACTTGGAGGTGTGTAAACTCCAAAATTAATGCGCCTTGAATATCTTCAAGGCAGCATTAAGGTAGCACCTGTGCCATGCACCCATATTAGCCAACTCAGGTGGGGCTTGCAACTTGCCTCCCTCCTCCCATTGCATGTGTGCTCAGTCACGCTGGAGGGTATCTGGGAGGAGGTTGTGAGTGGACCGAATGCTGCCGTAATTGCCCACTGGCCCCTGTTTTGCTTATCACGCACAGATAGGATTAGCGTAGGTCCTGCGCCATTTTGAGAAACCTTGGCGTTGGTGTACGGGCTCTGGTGTGTCCTTCATATAAGGATATGCTGGCGAATGTCTCAATTTTAACATCAGTGTTGAGGGTTATTCAATGTCATTGTATACATCTACCACAGTAGTGCACCTATATTTCTGTATTGAATTGAGCTTTTGCCTGACTACTACAGTACCGTCTACCCAATAGGCTCTTTCCCTTTAAAAGGGGGTATCTTGCCCAATCTTGCCTATTCCAGTATCATTTTTGTAAGATGCTAATACACCACAATCTACCCTAATGCTTCTTGGTAGATTAGCAAGAAGCATTAGAATTGATGAGCATTTTCAATCCGGCAGAATTATCGAATTCCACAGGAATATTCAGCTCGGAAATTCTGCTGCAGCAGAGTCCTATTGATTTCAATGGGATTCTGCTATACTGTGCACACAGGGGTATTTCCGTGGCAGAAACATCTGATTCGGGTACCCACAGAACCTGTTCAATGTTTTTGCAGATTCTGGTTGGAAATGCATTGCTTTCTATAAGTATGGAAAGCTATCCTAGTGCCAAATCTGCAGAAAATCCGGCCATGTTTTCCTGGGGGACATTACGCACATTTTAAGCCGTGTGAACATGTTCCAACAAGATGGTTATGCAGAAATACTACATGAAAAATTTAGGTGAACATCCTGGAAAAAATGTATAAGGTCGGTTACATACAAATTTTATACAGTCATATTTTTTCATCCATATTATTGCTGCAAGTCCTGGCCCCATGATAGGTCTAGAGACCCAAACTCACAGCATCATAGATCACAAATCATTAGACCTCTAGAGCTGGGATCTGCGGCTGTAAAACGTAGACAAAAATGCTACAGTGTTATGCTCGAGTATGATTTCCTTAACAATTAGAGTATCTGAAAGTTTCATTTTATTATGGGCCCATGAAGACAAGTATACGGATCTATCATCTGCCTCTGAGAAGTTAACAGGTGGTCATCTGACACAATATTTTATTTGCTCCAGTGATACTACATGGTAGATATAACTAGATGAAGCACAATCAATTACCCCAAACTTGGCATGCTGTTAGATGTAGCGCTGAACCCTCTCTGTTTCTTTGCGGTCCTGCTATTGTAGTCTATACAGTTAAGTGACAATCATTTTATGTCCATACTGTAAGTTGTTGATTGTTTGCTACAGTTTAGACGAGAACTAAAATGTATTTCCTTCAAGGAAATGCGTCAGAAGAAATTGTTAAAATCTAATTTTTTGTTAGTCATATTTTTAAGATTTGGTATTTGTTAGTCATATTTTTAAGATTTGGTATTTTAAATTTTATTTAAAATGTTGCATTATTATTGAAACCCTAAAATCTTGCATTTTGTAAATTGGCCAATAAGCCTCAGAATAGACTAAAGCTGGCCATACACATTAGATTACTTATTCCTCTGACAGCTACCTGCCCAAATGGCTTTGGATGACATTTATATAATGTGATTATGCATATTTAACCCCTTATGGACCAGGCCCATTTTGGCCTTAACCCCTTCAGGACGGAGCCCATTTTGGCCTTAAGGACCGGAGCGTTTTTTGCACATCTGACCACTGTCACTTTAAACATTAATAACTCTGGGATGCTTTTAGTTATCATTCTGATTCCAAGATTGTTTTTTCGTGACATATTCTACTTTAACATAGTGGTAAATTTTTGTCGATACTTGCATCCTTTCTTGGTGAAAAATCCGTAAATTTGATGAAAAATTTGAAAATTTTGCATTTTTCTAACTTTGAAGCTCTCTGCTTGTAAGGAAAATGGATATTACGAATACATTTTTTTTGGTTCACATATACAATATGTCTACTTTATGTTTGCATCATATAATTGAGGAGTTTTTACTTTTGGAAGACACCAGAGGGCTTCAACGGTCAGCAGCAATTTTCCGATCTTTCACAAAATTTTCAAACTCAGTATTTTTCAGGAACCAGTTCAGGTTTGAAGTGGATTTGAAGGGTCTTCATATTAGAAATACCCCATAAATGACCCCATTATAAAAACTACACCCCCCAAAGTATTCAAAATGACATTCAGTAAGTGTTTTAACCCTTTAGGTGTTTCACACGAATAGCAGCAAAGTGAAGGAGAAAATTCACAATCTTCATTTTTTACACTTACATGTTCTTGTAGACCCAATTTTTGAATTTTTACAAGGGTTAAAAGGACAAAATTTTTACTTGTATTTGTAGCCCAATTTTTCTTGAGTAAGCACATACCTCATATGTCTATGTAAAGTGTTCGGCGGGCGCAGTAGAGGGCTCAGAAGGGAAGGAGCGACAAGGGGATTTTGGAGAGTACGTTTTTCTGAAATGGTTTTTGGGGGGCATGTCACCTTTAGGAAGCCCTTATGGTGCCAGAACAGCAAAAAAAAAAAAAACACATGGCATACCATTTTGGAAACTAGACCCCTCGGGGAATGTAACATGGGATAAAGTGAACCTTAATACCCCACAGGTGTTTCACGACTTTTGCAAATGTAAAAAAAAAACATTTTTTACCTAAAATGCTTGTTTTCCCAAAAATTTTAAATTTTTAAAAAGGGTAATAGCAGAAAATACCCCTAAAAATTTGAAGCCCAATTTCTCCCGATTCAGAAAACACCCCATATGGGGATGAAAAGTGCTCTGCTGGCGCACTACAGGTCTCGGAAGAGAAGGAGTCACATTTGGCTTTTTGAAAGCAAATTTTGCTCTGGGGGAATGCGCATTTAGGAAGCCTCTATGGTGCCAGAACAGCAAAAAAAAAACCACATGGCATATCATTTTGGAAACTAGACCCCTCGGGGAACGTAACAAGGGGTTAAGTGAACCTTTATACCCCACAGGTGTTTCACGACTTTTGCATATGTAAAAAAAAAATTTTTTTTTTTACCTAAAATGCTTGTTTTCCCAAAAATTTTTAATTTTTAAAAAGGGTAAAAGCAGAAAATACCCCCAAAATTTGTAACACAATTTCTCCCGAGTACGGCGATACCCCATATGTGGCCCTAAACTGTTGCCTTGAAATACGACAGGGCTCCAAAGTGAGAGCGCCATGCGCATTTGAGGCCTAAATTAGGCACTTGCATAGGGGTGGACATAGGGGAATTCTACGCCAGTGATTCCCAAACAGGGTGCCTCCAGCTGTTGCAAAACTCCCAGCATGCCTGGACAGTCAACGGCTGTCAGACAATACTGGGAGTTGTTTTGCAACAGCGGGAGGCTCCGTTCTGGAAACAGTGGCGTACCAGACGTTTTTCATTTTTATTGGGGAGGGGGGCTGTGTAGGGGTATGTGTATATGTAGTGTTTTTTACTTTTTATTTTATTTTTTGTGTTAGTGTAGTGTTTTTAGGGTACAGTCGCCTGGGCGGGGGTTCACAGTAGTTTCTCGCTGGCAGTTTGAGTTGCAGCAGAAAGTTTGCGGCAGCTCAAACTTGCAGCCAGATACTTACTGTAATCCTCAGCCCATGTGAGTGTACCCTGTACGTTCACATTGGGGGGGGGGGGCATCCAGCTGTTGCATAACTACAACTCCCAGCATGCCCGTTGGTTGTCGGTGACTGCTGAGAGTTGTAGTTTTGCAACAACTGTAGGCACACTGGTTATGTATCACTGAGTTTGTGACCTAACTCAGTGTTTCACAACCAGTGTGCCTCCAGCTGTTGCAAAACTACAACTCCCAGCATGTACGGTGCATGGTGTACGGTGACTGCTGAGAGTTGTAGTTTGCAACAGCTGGAGCCACACCGGTCGTGAAACACTGAGTTAGGTAAAAAAAAAACTCTGAGTTTCACAACCAGTGTGCCTTCAGCTGTTGCAAAACTACAACTCTCAGCAGTCACCGACAGCCAACGGGCATGCTGGGAGTTGTAGTTATGCAACCAGCAGATGCACCACTACAACTCCCAGCATGCACTTTAGCTGTTTGTGCAAGCTGGGAGTTGTAGTTATACAACAGCTGAAGGTACACTTTTCCATAGAAAAAATGTGCCTCCAGCTGTTGCAAAACCAAAAGTCCCAGCATGCCCATAAGGGAATGCTGGGAGTTGTGGTGGTCTGCCTCCTGCTGTTGCATAACTACAGCTCCCAGCATGCCCTTTTTGCATGCTGGGAGCTGTTGCTAAGCAACAGTAGGAGGCTGTCACTCACCTCCAACGATCCACGCCGGAGAGTCAGTCCCTCGTCGTCACCGCCGCCGCCGCTGCTCCTGGGGCCCCGATCCCAACATTGACGCCGGGGATCGTGGTCCCCAGCACCCGGGGTGCACGTCCCGCACCCGCTCACGTCCTCCGGAAGAGGGGCGGAGCGGTTGCGGGAGTGACACCCGCAGCAGGCGCCCTGATTGGTCGGCCGGTAATCCGGCCGACGAAACAGGGCGATCGTGAGGTGGCACCAGTGCCACCTCACCCCTGCAGGCTCTGGCTGTTCGGGGCCGTCAGAGACGGCCCCGAACAGCCAGTAATTCCGGGTCACCGGGTCACTGGAGACCCGATTGACCCGGAATCGCCGCAGATCGCTGGACGATATGCCGGGATGCCTGCTGAACGATTTCAGCAGGCATCCGGCTCCGGTCCCCAACCGGCTAGCGGTGGGGGCCGGAATTCCCACGGGCGTATGGATACGCCCTCGGTCCTTAAGGACTCGGGATGCAGGGCGTATCCATACGCCCTATGTCCTGAAGAGGTTAAAGGGGTATTCCAGGAAAAAACTTTTTTTATATATCAACTGGCTCCAGAAAGTTAAACAGATTTGTAAATTTTTTCTATTAAAAAATCTTAATCCTTTCAGTACTTATGAGCTTCTGAAGTTAAGGTTGTTCTTTTCTGTCTAAGTGCTCTATGATGACACGTGTCTCGGGAAACGCCCAGTTTAGAAGAGGTTTGCTATGGGGATTTGCTTCTAAACTGGGCGTTTCCTGAGACACATGTCATCAGAGAGCACTTAGACAGAAAAGAACAACCTTAACTTAGGAAGCTCATAAGTACTGAAAGGATTACGATTTTTTAATAGAAGTAATTTACAAATCTGTTTAACTTTCTGGAGCCAGTTGATATATAAAAAAGTTTTTTCCTGGATAACCCCTTTAAGGACCAGACCAATTTTATTTCAGCATTTTCGTTTTTTCCTCCTCACCTTCTAAAAATCATAACTCTTTAATATTTCCATCCACAGATCCATAGTAGGGCTTGTTTTTTGCGTCACCAATTATACTTTGTAACAACCACTTTTTTTACCATAAAATGTATGGTGCAACCAAATTTTGGAAGGTTTTGTTTTCACGCTACACACTTTACAGTAAAAATGACATGTTTTCTTTATTCTGTGCGTCAATTCGATTAAAATGATACCCATGTTATATGCCTTTTTATAATTCTACTGCTTAAAAAAAATCTCAAACTATTTTAACAAAATTAGTATGTTTAAAATTGCCCTATTTTGATCACATATAACTTTTTCATTTTTCAGCTTACAGAGCAATATGAGTGCTCATTTTTTGCGCTGTGATCTGTACTTTTAATGGTACCACTTTTGCTTATATTTAACTTTTTCTAGAAAAAAAATTCGGAATAAAATGTGACAAAAAACAGCAATTTTGGACTTTTATATTTTATGGGGGTAAAATGGGAAAAACGGATGATTTACATTTTTATTGGGGGAGGGGATTTTTCTAATTTTAAAACTTATTTTTAAACATTTTTTAACTTTTTTTTTACACTTTAATAGTATTTATAGCAATCATTTGATTTGTAATACTGTTCAGTGCTATGCATAGGGCATAGCACTGATCAGTGTTATCGGCTATATTCTACTCTGGTCTGCTCGATCTCGGACCAGAGCAGAAGACCGTCATGCTGGATGATCGGATCCCTGCGGCAGCGCTTCAGGTGATCCGATCATCCATTTAACCCCTTAACGACGCAGGACGTATATTTACGTCCTGCGCCGGCTCCCGCGATATGAAGCGGGATCGCGCCGCGATCCCGCATCATATCGCGTGGGTCCCGGCGCTAATCAACGGCCGGGACCCGCGGCTAATACCACACATCGCCGATCGCGGCGATGTGCGGTATTAACCCTTTAGAAGCGGCGGTCAAAGCTGACCGCCGCTTCTAAAGTGAAACTGAAAGTATCCCGGCTGCTCAGTCAGGCTGTTCGGGACCGCCGCGGTGAAATCGCGGCGTCCCGAACAGCTGATCGGACACCGGGAGGGCTCTTACCTGCCTCCTCGGTGTCCGATCGACGAATGACTGCTCCGTGCCTGAGATCCAGGCAGGAGCAGTCAAGCGTCGATAATGCTGATCACAGGCGTGTTAATACACGCCTGTGATCAGGATGAAAGATCAGTGTGTGCAGTGTTATAGGTCCCTATGGGACCTATAACACTGCAAAAAAAAAGTTAAAAAAAAGTGTTAATAAAGGTCATTTAACCCCTTCCCTAATAAAAGTTTGAATCACCCCCCTTTTCCCATAAGAAAAATAAAACAGTGTAAAAAAAAAAATAAATAAACATATGTGGTATCGCCGCGTGCGTAAATGTCCGAACTCTAAAAATATATAATTAATTAAGCCGAACGGTCAATGGCGTACGCGCAAAAAAATTCCAAAGTCCAAAAAAGCGTATTTTGGTAACTTTTTATAACATTAAAAAATGAATAAAAAGTGATCAAAAAGTCAGATCAAAACAAATATCATACCAATAAAAACTTCAGATCACGGCGCAAAAAATGAGTTCTCATACCGCCCCGTACGTGGAAAAATAAAAAAGTTATAGGGGTCAGAAGATGACATTTTTAAACATATAAATTTTCCTGCATGTAGTTAGGATTTTTTCCAGAAGTGCGACAAAATCAAACCTATATAAGTAGGGTATCATTTTAACCGTATGGACCTACAGAATAATGATAAGGTGTAATTTGTACCGAAATATGCACTGCGTAGAAACGGAAGCCCCCAAAAGTTACAAAATGGCGTTTTTTTTTCAATTTTGTCGCACAATGATTTTTTCTTCCGTTTCGCCGTGCATTTTTGGGTAAAATGACTAATGTCACTGCAAAGTAGAATTGGCGACGCAAAAAATAAGCCATAATATGGATTTTTAGGTGGAAAATTGAAAGGGTTATGATTTTTTAAAGGTAAGGAGGAAAAAACGAAAGTGCAAAAACGGAAAAACCCTGAGTCCTTAAGGGGTTAAAGTACCGCACTGCCGCAGATGCCGTGATCTGTATTGATCACTGCATCTTAAGGGTTAATGGCGGACATCCGTGCGATTGCGGATGTCCGCCATTACCGACGGGTCCCTGGCTGCTGATAGCAGTCGGGACCTGCCGCACATGGTGCTCGCGGTCATGGTAGAGCGTAAATGTACATCATGGTGCATTAAGTTCCACTGCACCTGATGTATATTTACGCCCATTGTTGTTAAGGGGTAAAGGTACCCATATACATTGGTTACATGTTTAAACCAAAATTATTATTCATCAGTTGATCGCATCACAGACTGGTGAAGTAGTACTGATGATGTAGTTTCCAAAATGGGGTCACATGTGGGGGGGGGGGGTCCACTGTTCTGGCACCATGGTGCTTTGTAAATGCACATAGCCTTCAATTCCAGCCAAATTCTCGCTCCAAAAACAACATTTTGCTTCTTCCCTTCTGAGCCCTGTAGTGCACCCGCAGAGCACTTAACATCCACATATAGTGTATTTCCTTACACATTTTTGGGGCTTTTTTCCTATTACCTCTTGTGAAAAAGAAAAATTTGGGGTAACACCAGCATTTTGGTGAACAAAATAAAAATTTTCATTCTCCAGCTTTAATGAGAATTCGTCAAACACCTGTGGGGGGTTAAGGCTCACTATACCCCTTGTTTCATTCCAAGAGGGGTGTAGTTCCCAAAATGGGGTCATATGTAGGTGGGTTTTTTTTTTGTGTTTATGTCAGAACCTCTGTAAAATCAGCCACCCATGTGCAAATCACCAATTTAAGCCTCAAATGTGCATGGTGCGCTCTCACTCCTGAGCCCTGTTGTGCGCACGCAGTGCACTTTACGTACACATATGGGGTATTTCTGTACTCAGGAGAAATTGCGTTACAAATTTTGGGGGTCTTTTTTCCTTTTCCCTCTTGTGAAAATTAAAAGTATGGGGGCAACACTTGCATGTTAGTGTAAAAAATAAAAAATAAATTACACTGACATGCTGGAGTAGACCCCAACTTTACCTTTTCATAAGAGGTAAAAGGAGAAAATGCCCCCAAAATTTGTAACAAAATTTCTCTAGAGTACGGAAATACCTCATATGTGGCTCTAAACTGTGGCCTTGAAATACGACAGGGCTCCGAAGTAAGAGAGTGCCATGTGCATTTGAGGCCTGAATGAGGGATTTACATAGGGATGGACCCAGATGCAAGCATGGCGTTTGCCTCCTCCACCAAAATACCCTATGGCAGTGTTCCCCAAACAGGGTGCCTCAAGCTGTTGCAAAACTCGCAGCATGCCTGGACAGTCAATGGCTGTCCAGCAATACTGGGAGTTGTTGTTTTGCAACAGCTGGAGGCTCAGTTTTGGAAACAGTGCCATATGAGACGTTTTACTTTTTTTTTGGGGGGGGGGGGTAACTGTGTAGGGGTATGTGTAAATGTAGTGTTTTACTCTTTATTTTTGTGTCATGTTGTGTAGTGTAGTATTTTTAGGGTACATGCACACGGGCGGGGGTTCACAGCAAGTTTCCCGCTGGGAGTTTCAGCTGCAGCAGAAAATTTGCCACAACTTAAACTTGCAGCAGAAAACTCCCTGAAAACCCCCGCCCGTGTGAATGTACCCTGACAGACCATGCATGCTGGGAGTTGTAGTTATGCAACAGCTGGAGGCACACTGCGGGTAAACACTGAGTTAGTGTTTGTTACCTAACTCTGTGTTTCCCCACCAGTGTGTCTCCAACTGTTGCAAAACTACAACTCCCAGCATGCTCTGTCTGTCAGTGCATGCTGGGAGTTGTAGTTTTTGCTACAGGGGGTGGCTCACGGGTTGGGAAACACAGAGTTAGGTAACAGACCCTAGCTCAGTGTTTCCCCACCAGTGTGGCTCCAGCTGTTGCAAAACTACAACTCCCAGCATGCACTGTAGTTATGCAACAGCTGGAGGGACGCAATTCAGAGACTACTGTGCAGAAGTCTCCAAACTGTGGGCCTTCAGATGTTGCCGAACTACAACTCCCAGCCTGCCTGGACAGTCTGGGCATGCTGGGAATTGTAGTTTTGCAATATCTGGAGCACTCCAGCATGCCTTCAGAGGGACAGGACGGATCACTCACCGTATCATTCCGCATTCCGCAGCACGCCGACGGGTAAGCTGTACACTGCTGCCCATCGCTGTCTTAGCCCCCCCCCCCCCCTGCTGCCATGTTTCCCCCCACTTTGCCCGGACTTCCACACATGGGCAGAGCGGTTGATCACAACTGTAACCCGCCCCGTGCCTGCCCCTGATCTGCCATTGGTCAGTCAGTTTTGATGGCCAATGGCAGGGGATAGAAGGAGGTGGCACCCCTGCCACCTCACTCCTATCCTTCAGGATGATCAGCACTGTCACAGACAGTGCCGATCACCTTTATTTTCGAGGCATTCGAGTCACCAGAGACCTGATTGTCCGGAAAAAGCTGTGATTCGCTGGTCAGAATTGACCAGTGAATCATGGCGATCACCAACAAGGGGGGATCTCAGGCTGTCCTAGGCGATGTCCTTGGATGGCTGCTGATAGATATCAGCAGTCATCCTGTTCCCATCACCACCTTGTATGCGGTGGTGAAAGGAAACGCCAAGGGCGTACAGGTACGCCCTTGGTCCTTAAGTACCAGGGAGCAAGGGCTCACCTGTACGCCCTTTGTCCCCAAAAGGTTAATACAATTACTGTAATTCGCCTAACTTTTGACATTTCATGCACACATTTTAACATTTTAATGCACCCTGTCCTGAAACTTACTGTGCCACTAGATCTGCCTGGCCACCCAATCCCATTGGTGCATTCTGTGGGCTATATCTGAGTGCATGAGTTGAATGGGGTGACCACTATGGAGTAAAGCAAGCTACTACTACCTGGATATATTTCATGATCACAGTGTTTTTCAGGGCTGAGATTCACTGCAATATAAACTTTTGACATGTTTGGATGATATACAAAAAAATTATACAAATTATTTAATCATGGCCTACATGACAGTATCATTTGTACACTATGTGGAAGTATGATACGGGTACAGTATGGCAATATATTTGATCACTGTATGGTGAGAGAACATCACATCAAGTTTATGTAGGCTATTAAAAGGGTTTATCCAGCTGGATGATTTATTATTTTTAGAAGAATGCCAGTATAAAAAAAAACGGTGCTTCTGGTGTCCTTCTCCAGTCCTCGGCTGATATCATCTTCCCATCAGAAAATTTTTACTGGAAGATTTTTTTTTATATAAAAAAATATATTTAAATACTTTTTTTTTTTTTTACACTTAAGTTCCCCTAGAGGACTTTTATAAGCAATCATTCAATTGTATTCACAGCTTGTACAAATTATATGTTCAATCAGTACCCTACTAGTGCAACCAGTCAGTACCCTACTAGTGCAACCAGTCAGTACCCTACTAGTGCAACCAGTCAGTACCCTACTAGTGCAACCAGTCAGTACCCTACTAGTGCAACCAGTCAGTACCCTACTAGTGCAACCAGTCAGTACCCTACTAGTGCAACCAGTCAGTACCCTACTAGTGCAACCAGTCAGTACCCTACTAGTGCAACCAGTCAGTACCCTACTAGTGCAACCAGTCAGTACCCTACTAGTGCAACCAGTCAGTACCCTACTAGTGCAACCAGTCAGTACCCTACTAGTGCAACCTGTCAGTACCCTACTAGTGCAACCTGTCAGTACCCTACTAGTGCAACCTGTCAGTACCCTACAAGTGCAACCAGTCAGTACCCTACAAGTGCAACCAGTCAGTACCCTACAAGTGCAACCAGTCAGTACCCTACAAGTGCAACCAGTCAGTACCCTACTAGTGCAACCAGTCAGTACCCTACGAGTGCAACCAGTCAGTACCCTACTAGTGCAACCAGTCAGTAGCCTACGAGTGCAACTAGTCAGTACCTTACTAGTGCAATCAATCAGTACTCTACTAGCAGATCTGTCATGGCAGTCATGGAAGCCTATAGCAAGATTGTAAAATTATCATTGTTGAGGTATTAAATACTCTTTCCCCACTAGCCCAGCCCAAGGTGCCTGCAGCCTACGAACAAGTGCTGAAGAACATGGTTTGGCCACCACAGAGTCCCAATTTCAAACCAATTGAACTCCTTAGGACAGCTGTGTTTGAAATGAGTAAGTTACACCCCAAAATCACCTTTGAAGAGAAGTTAACTGCAATCAGAGCTGAAATATTAGGCAAGTTATCCGACAGAGTGTCCCACATTTACACTACCGTGAATTCTTGGATGAAAGAATAGGCTCAATTCATTTGAAAACAATGATCATGAGTAAAAGCATGTTTATTTTTCTAAATACAGTCAATTAATATTCATTACAAACTATTTTTTCTTTATTTCCAAAATGATTTAGCTAGTGTTTTGCTCTTAATAAGCTGTAGTATATTTATTCTACAGTTTATGACTGTTTAAGAAATATATTTTTATGTTCTTTTACTAAAGTGCATTTTTTATGACTTTATTATTAAAGGGGTTATCCAGGAATAGAATAACACAGCTCCATGTCTGTCCCCAGTTTGTATGTGGTATTACAACTTGGCTCAATTTACTCCAATGGAACCAAGCTGTAGAACCACACCCAACCAATAAACAGACACGGAGCGTGTTTTTAAAGTAATTAGCTCTGTTTTTCTATTCCTGGCTAACCCCTTTAAACAAGCTTGCTCTGTGTCCATATTCACAGTCATGCAAGAGACTGTAATAGTCTTGTGGGTAAACAAATAGACCAGTTTTGTATCAGTGCATCGTGACTGTATGTTATGCATATATTGCCCACAAGGAGGCAGTCTGATGTAGCCAAAAAGGCAGCTGATAGTTTGCAAAGCAACAAAGTGAAACAGAATTCTAATATCAAGGCGACTGGCAACATTTTATAAGCTGAAGTCTGCTACTAAATCGACTCTTCATAACTTTTTTGCTCCACTCAAAATGTCTCAGTGAAATTCAATTCTGACACATACAAACAGCCGTTCTGTTAAAACCACCTGCCCAATATTGTGTAGGGCCCCTTGTGTCGCTGTAATAGTCTACATCCCACTGATTCTAGATTGTAGTGAGATCTGACACATTTCTAGACCTAGGACATTATTAGATGCCTATTTGCAACTGAGCCTATAATAGACTCAACCACTGTGCAGGGAAGATGGCACAAATGATCTTAGGATTGTTTCTGCCTCCATGATTTGTTGGCCCCAAATCCCATATTATATGGGGATGTGTCCTGCTAATGAAGGATGATTTTTATTAGCAGGTCAGACCAGAGAGTTGGCCCTATTACCCAGGTTGAAGGTGTGATCTCTAGTATTGAGCACAAATATTCTTAATGCAAATGCCAATATCGTCACTTCGCGATTTCTTCGCAAATATTTAGAATATAGTGATATATATACGTAATGAAGAATTTTCCTTTTTTTATGCAAATTTTTGGGAATATTTATGCGAATATCGGCACTTCCAGACTGGACATTGATGCCTCTCTTCTTTTAGGCGAGATATGGGCACTATGCAAATTTCATTACGAATTCTCGCATGGAAAAACATACATAGTGAAAAAGGGAATTTCGCGAACATAGGATGAATATTTGTCCATATATTTGCAAAATATCACAAATTCAAATATGGCCCCTGTTGCTCATCACTAGTGTTCACTGGTTCAGGTTTATAATTGAAATAATTAATTAGAAAACCAGAAATACATCTGAAAAAGAAGGAGCCTCTGCCTTTACTTTATACTCGATTTATAATGTGTTTCTAGTTTTGTATTCAGTAATTGCAATAAAAAACCTTTACTTGTGAACACAACCTAACATCGGCCTGTTCGGGCGAAAATCTCTCTGTGCAATAGGGTCCTTAGTCAACACTTTGAACTCTTTGTCAGGTTCCTCAGGACAATTAAAATTATCCTGAAAGAAACCACTGTTATTAGGAAATACTGTTACCATGATGGGGTGCACTTGGTCTGCAACAAAGTTTAAATTGAAATAAATCCAAAGGGCAAAATAGTACCAATATATTTTAAGTCGAGTGTGTTAGTAACTAACAAGAGATCCTATATACACACTGAAACAACAATTCTATACGTAAGTGATAAACTTTATTGAGAACATCATTAGATAAAAACAATTAAAAGGACAGTATAGCCAGACAAAAAGGAGTTGGTAAGGTAGGTAATATATCATAAATTAGCATACATGCATAAATGCAAAACATGACATAGTTATTCCTATCTAAAGAGTAGGGCCACCAGTACAACAGAAATTATAAGTTACACATAGCAGTCATGTAGAAATTGCACAGAAAGCAAAGCCTAAGTAAGGAGGTCACTGAATAGATGGCCTCCAGCGAGTGGTCAGGAGAAAGGGGGAAAAGCAAATAATAGTGTGCAAATAAGAGCTCAAAAGAACTGCGGGATACCAATCAATGCCCGCCCGTTTTGAGCACAAAAAGCAGCATTACCATGAAGCTTCACCACTCACAGAGCACAAGCTAGGAGACATAGACAGTGTACCTACCCACACAACACCAGCACCCCAACGTCGTTTCGCCGTTTGGCTTCCTCATGTTTTGCATTTATGCATGTATGATAATTTATGATATATTACCTACCTTACCAACTCCTTTTTGTCTGGCTATACTCTGCTTTTAATTGTTTTTATCTAATGATGTTCTCAATAAAGTTTATCACTTACGTATAGAATTGTTGTTTCAGTGTGTATATAGGATCTCTCTAAAGTTTAAATAGATAATATGTGTCAAAGTGAAATTCGTATGAATGTAAGGACCCAAGATTTCACTACCCATAGCATCTGTTACGCCTAGCGCTCCGGGTCCCCGCTCCTCCCCGGAGCGCTCACGGCGCCTTTCTCCCTGCAGCTCCCCGGTCAGCGCTGACCGGGAGCGCTGCCCTGTCATGGCCGTTGGGGATGCGATTCGCACAGCGGGACGCGCCCGCTCGCGAATCGCATCCCAGGTCACTTACCCGTTCCCGTCTCCTGCGGTCATGTGCTGGCGCGCGCGGCTCCGCTCTCTAGGGCGCGCGCGCGCCAGCTCCCTGAGACTTAAAGGGCCAGTGCACCAATGATTGGTGCCTGGCCCAATTAGCTTTATTGGTTCCCATCTGTTTCCTGGCTATATCTAGTCTCCTCCCTTGCACTTCCTTGCCGGATCTTGTTGCCCTAGAGCCTAGTGAAAGCGTTTTTGTGTGTTATACCCTGTGTACCAGAACTTTGCTATCTCCCCTGACTACGAACCTTGCCGCCTGCCCCCGACCTTCTGCTACGTCCGACTTTGCTTCTGCCTACTCCCTTGTACCTCGCCTATCTTCAGCAGCCAGAGAGGTGAGCCGTTGCTAGTGGATACGACCTGGTCACTACCGCCGCAGCAAGACCATCCCGCTTTGCGGCGGGCTCTGGTGAAAACCTGTAGTGTCTTAGAACCGGTCCACTAGCACGGTCCTCGCTATCCCTCTCTGGCACAGAGGATCCACCTCCTGCCAGCCGGCATCGTGACAGTAGATCCGGCCATGGATCCCGCTGAGGTTCCCCTGCCAGTTGTCTCTGATATCGCCCGACAGATCGCCCATCTAACCCACCAGCTGTCGGAAGTGTCCACCATTGTGCGCCAACATTCGCAACTTCTTCAGCAATCATCTCCTTCGCCAGCTCCTGCACCTCCTCCGCTGCGAGTGGCCACTCCTAGCCTCCACCTGTCCTTGCCGGACAAATTTAATGGGGACTCTAAGTTTTGCCGTGGCTTTCTTTCGCAATGTTCATTGCACCTGGAGATGATGTCGGACCTGTTTCCCACTGAAAGGTCTAAGGTGGCTTTCGTAGTCAGCCTTCTGTCTGGAAAAGCTCTGTCTTGGGCCACACCGCTCTGGGACCGCAATGACCCCGTCACTGCCTCCGTACACTCCTTCTTCTCGGAAATCCGAAGTGTCTTTGAGGAACCTGCCCGAGCCTCTTCTGCTGAGACTGCCCTGTTGAACCTGGTCCAGGGTAATTCTTCCGTTGGCGAGTATGCCGTACAGTTCCGTACCCTTGCTTCAGAATTATCCTGGAATAATGAGGCACTCTGCGCGACCTTCAAAAAAGGCCTATCCAGTCGCATCAAGGATGTGCTGGCCGCACGAGAGATTCCTGCCAATCTGCAAGAACTCATCCATCTAGCTACCCGCATTGACATGCGTTTTTCTGAGCGACACCAAGAGCTCCGCCAGGAAAAAGACTTAGATCTCTGGGCACCTCTCCCACAGTATCCGTTGCAATCTACGCCTGGGCCTCCCGCCGAGGAGGCCATGCAAGTGGATAAGTCTCGCCTGACCCAGGAAGAGAGGAATCGCCGTAAGGAAGAGAATCTTTGTCTGTACTGTGCCAGTACCGAGCATTTCTTGGTGGATTGCCCTATCCGTCCTCCACGCCTGGGAAACGCACGCACGCACCCAGCTCACGTGGGTGTGGCGTCTCTTGGTTCCAAGTCTGCTCCTCCACGTCTCACGGTACCCGTGCGGATTTCTGCTTCAGCCAGCTCTTCTCTCTCAGCCGTGGCCTGCCTGGACTCTGGAGCTTCTGGAAATTTTATTCGAGAGTCCCTAGTGAATAAATTTCGCATTCCGGTGACCCGTCTTGTCAAGCCACTCCACGTTTCCGCGGTCAACGGAGCCAAGTTGGATTGCACCATACGTTTCCGCACGGAGCCCCTTCTTATGAGCATCGGATCTCATCATGAGAGGATTGAACTTTTGGTCCTCCCCAATTGCACCTCGGAAATTCTCCTTGGACTTCCCTGGCTTCAACTTCATTCCCCTACCCTGGATTGGTCCACTGGGGAGATCAGGAGTTGGGGGTCCTCTTGTTCCAAGAACTGTCTAAAACCGGTTCCCAGTACTCCCTGCCGTGACCCTGTGGTTCCTCCTGTTTCCGGTCCCCCTAAGGTCATTAAGGACTCTGCCTGCCACAGGAAATGCCCCTCCCCCCCTCCCAGTCCCGTCAGGCAAGCCTCTGTGCCACCCCATGGCCCCCGTCCTGGTGTCACACTGCCCCGTGCCAGGTCTCGCCCTCTGCCCTCTCTCCCCATTCCTACTCCTGCGGTTCTGCCTGCCGTTGAGGAATCCCTCCTTCCTTTCCCGGTGTCCTCATCCCAGGGGAGGCAGTTACCCGATAAAGAGAAGGGGAGACCTAAGGGGGGGGGGTACTGTTACGCCTAGCGCTCCGGGTCCCCGCTCCTCCCCGGAGCGCTCACGGCGCCTTTCTCCCTGCAGCTCCCCGGTCAGCGCTGACCGGGAGCGCTGCCCTGTCATGGCCGTTGGGGATGCGATTCGCACAGCGGGACGCGCCCGCTCGCGAATCGCATCCCAGGTCACTTACCCGTTCCCGTCTCCTGCGGTCATGTGCTGGCGCGCGCGGCTCCGCTCTCTAGGGCGCGCGCGCGCCAGCTCCCTGAGACTTAAAGGGCCAGTGCACCAATGATTGGTGCCTGGCCCAATTAGCTTTATTGGTTCCCATCTGTTTCCTGGCTATATCTAGTCTCCTCCCTTGCACTTCCTTGCCGGATCTTGTTGCCCTAGAGCCTAGTGAAAGCGTTTTTGTGTGTTATACCCTGTGTACCAGAACTTTGCTATCTCCCCTGACTACGAACCTTGCCGCCTGCCCCCGACCTTCTGCTACGTCCGACTTTGCTTCTGCCTACTCCCTTGTACCTCGCCTATCTTCAGCAGCCAGAGAGGTGAGCCGTTGCTAGTGGATACGACCTGGTCACTACCGCCGCAGCAAGACCATCCCGCTTTGCGGCGGGCTCTGGTGAAAACCTGTAGTGTCTTAGAACCGGTCCACTAGCACGGTCCTCGCTATCCCTCTCTGGCACAGAGGATCCACCTCCTGCCAGCCGGCATCGTGACAGCATCATGCTGCCCTTACCAGCTTGGCTTCTTCCTATAGCCTATCCTAGAACTATGTCTTCCCCAGGTAAACAGCACACATTCACAATTTCTTTTTTAGCTTTTGTGTAGAACTTAGGGGCAATTACAGTGCAGGATAGCTGGGAGTAGTAGTCCTACAAAAATGTAGATAGTAAGGCCATGTAGGGGAGTGGCATAGCTAACCTGATATTCCCTTGTAAACCTAATCACATTTTTGGCAAGTAAGTTGTTGTATGAAGTGCAGAAATTAATCCTCTGAATACTAGGACTATGTGGAAATAACTTGCAGACTTTACTTAATATTCTATGTATATCCAAATACAATACAGTTTTTTTCAGCACAGAATGGAATGTTACATTTTTTTTAGAACAGACAAATGATGAAGTAGTCTCTGTCCCTTTAAGAGTTGTGTTTACAGCAGTTATGCTAAGTGGAAAATCTCTAGTGTATCCTGTAGATACAGTTGCAGACAGGATACAGTCCAGTAAGCTTGTACTCTACTGTAATAGGCCTACACAGGTTGGCTTACTTTGATGCAAATACATGTACTTTTACATACAGGTTTGTGGCATAAAATACTATGTGTAAGGGTTACACAGGAAAACTTCTGTGACATGTTGAGTCACACAGCAATACCTCTAACTGGAGGTCACTGAAGTGATTAGAAACGTGCATGCTGCAGGCTTTATCTTGAACAAAATACAGGACATGATTAAAGGGTACCTCTCATCAAAAAAAAACTTTTCATATATTATAGATTAATGTATGCAGAATAACTTCACAATTGCATGTTATTAAAAAATATGCTTCTTTCTATTTAATTTTCCACTTTGAAGAAATGACCACTAGGGGTCTCCCTACCAGTCCTGGCAGCAAGCATTTCAGAGTCATGCTGAAGTCCTAAACACTACGAGCTGCCAGTCTGCTTTGTTCACAAAGGAGAACACTCAGAGCTGCCAGCCTGCTTGGTTCACAGCCTGTTTGGCTGTGAACAAAGCAGTCTGGCAGCTCTGAGTGTTTAGGACTCCAGCATGAGTCAGAAATGCTTGCTGACAGGACTGATCGGGAAAAATACAATAGAAAGAAGCATATTTTTCATTAACATGCTATTGAAAAGTTATTCAACATTCATTAATCTAAAATATATCAAAAGTTTATTTGATGAGAGGTACCCTTTAAACCTAGGAGTAAGGTTCTGGCCTAAAAGTATTTATGCCTAGCTGTAGCAGAAGAGGACACAACTAGCTCTGGAAAAAGTCAGGCTCAAACTGACTGGTTTTTGGAACAGCACTTTCTGGAAGAGAGGGTGGCCTATGGACGCTTCCTACAGCTTTTCTAGAAGCTTCTGTATAGAAACTAGCTGAAAAGCATTATGTAAAGAAGGCATCATTCATCTGATAAACAGGTGCAAATATATGGAGGTTAGCTGAAACAGTTAACCTAATTTTTGGGAGGAGTCTGGGCACTATATCTAACAGAGACCCTGGATGTGTTCTGTTTGAGTTCCTCTGCTGACTACGTGAGTCGTCATTTCCGGTGTCTAGGGGTTAGCTGCGATATGATTATGTTTTCTATTTACAGCAATGTATGTGCTTACGCATCGGGGCTCGGCAGCCCAGGCAGCCGCGTGGCGGGCGGCTAGCTTAGGAGGTACAAGTGCATATGTCACGCTATGTTTCTGTGGTGCCATTGTTACCGGCACACACGTGCCCACATGCAAACTTTGCAGAGCGGCGTGTTCGGAGAAAGTTACTGTGCTCCACCCCGCAATGTTCTGAGGGGAACCCAGGAGCCATGCAGGGGTGCTGGGGGTCACGAACACTGTGACCACAGGTTATACACAATTCCCCCTGTGCGTCCTCGAATGCTGCAGGGGTCACTGTCATGCTTATGTAAGACTGATGTAAAGTCACTATTGGTGCTGTCACTATGTTACTAATAGTTTGATCCTGATGTTAGGGTCATTATGTTTGATGGTTTTTCTGGGAGCTCACAGACTATACTTTTCATTTTATTTTGTTTTATTACTCATCATCATGCATCTAATACTAAAGGGAAGTTACCTGGTTCACATTCCAGAGCTGCGCTCACTGTTCTGCTGGCGGGATCACTGTGTTTTATTAGAGATCACTTCCTTTACTGATCCGGTTTTATCTAAGCGGTTTTATCTGAGCTATTGGTGGGGTCACAGTGACATGCATGGCATTTCTTATCCTGTACGATTCGGGTTATATTTGTATTTTAATTTCTTTTTTCCTACTGGTGTGGTCACTAGGTACATTCATTTTTACACTTCTGGTGTGGATCTAGGGTTACATTACAGAACTTACTCACTATTTATACTGGGATGTCAGGATATACATATTTCACGTTCTTACGCTGCAATGAGTTGTATACCGTTCTCTTGAATAAATTACATTGTCCTGCGGGCTGGGGCACTCGTGTTTTCTTAATTATGTATACCATTCTGATTCCGAATATGTACTGTGTTTATTTCAGAGCCATTCGCACTACCTTGTTGACGAATTTCTTTGCTCTGATCTTGTTGTCATCACATACGTTGTAGGGTCATTGCGTACGTATTTTACTTACTGTTATGTTAAGATATTTTGCTTGTTCTCAGGGTGTATATTGTTGACTCTGGGTTGTGTTTTCCGTAAACTCCTAGAAGAGTTGTGGGGTTTCATTTGCCGTTACATACTTTGTTTTGTGTTATAGGGCAATTCTTCCTATCAATCTTCGCCAAACGTTGAGTTCATTTACCGGCTTTCAGTACTAAGGTATCGTACCTATATTTTGCTCACTCTTATTATCACGTGTATACATACGTTACAGGCACTGGCGCAGTTGGTCAAGCGGCATGTATTTAGTGCTCTCTTTTATATAATTCTAGTAGCACTCCGGTCGTATTTCATTCATAAGTATCGGGCTTAACAGGCCTGGTTATTTATTTTCTACTTTCTGGTTTGGGGGAGGGGCTATCACTAGTTACGCTGTCACGTCTATACGTCTTTTTTCAGAGGTGGATTGCTGGGTCAGTACTTGAGGCCTCATGTTTCAGGCTTGTATCGCTTTCAGGGGTGAATATAGTTAAGGGGGGGGGGGGTCGCCAGTAGAGGCCCATGTCAATCCTAGTGCCTCGTAGTCTGGCTTATGTATCTGCTTCTAAGCATGCCATCCCTTCGCATGTCATCAAGAAGTTGGGCCACTAGAATTCCCTGTGTTACCACAGGTACATACCTGACCCTCAGGTGGAAATGGCAAGAGCCTTTAAACAGTTAGCTAATGTTTAATTTGTAACATTATTTCAATAAAAAAGAAATTTCTATCAGTCAGTGTTTTTCCCCCTTCTTTTCATAGGTTACCCTATTCAGCCGGCTGGGCACACATCAGGCATGGATCTTTAGGCTGGTTGTTTTCATTACAGATCACGTATGGTAACCCAACCACAAGTGGAGGTTAGCTGAAACAGTTAACCTAATTTGTGAGAGGAGTGTGGGCACTATATCTACCAGAGACCCTGGATTCTGGGTCTCTACCATCCCTGTCGTCAGTTTGCGTTCTCCCACCCTCCCTCCCTCTTTTTTAGGTTATTTATATTAACTTATCCTTATGAGTAGCCCCCTTCTTTTCATAGGTTACCCTATTCGGCCGGCCAGGCACACATCAGGCATGGATCTTTAGGTTGGTTGTTTTCATTACAGTTCACGCATGGTAACCAGACCACAAGTAACCTTTACACTCCTGAAACACCTTAGTGTATGGTTTTATGGCAATGTAATACTCCACGACTGTTTTAAAAGTTAACTCACAGTACCCTACAAACAGATTTAGGCGGATAGCAAACACTTTTTCTTAGCACATAACAACTTCAATTATATGGCAACTGGAGCATGGGTACCAGGACACTACAATTTGTGCTATACTGTCACGATTCAGCTAGCTGGATGTGGATCCTCTGTGTCAGCGAGGGATTGGCGTGGACCGTGTCGGTGGACCGGTTCTAAGATGCTACTGGTATTCACCAGAGCCCGCCGCAAAGCGGGATGGTCTTGCTGCGGCGGTAGCAACCAGGTCGTATCCACCGGCAACGGCTCAACCTCGCTGACTGCTGAGAAGGCGTGGGAAAGAAGGACTAGGCAGAGGCAAGGTCAGACGTAGCAGAAGGTCGGGGCAGGCGGCAAGGTTCGTAGTCAATGTGGATAGCAGAAGATCTGGAAACACAGGCTTTGGACAACACTAAACGCTTTCACTGGCACAAGGCAACAAGATCCGGCCAGGGAGTGCAGGGGAAGTGAGGTATTATAGCCAGGGAGCAGGTGGAAGCTAATTAGGTTGATTGGGCCAGGCACCAATCATTGGTGCACTGGCCCTTTAAATCTTAGAGAGCTGGCGCGCGCGCGCCTTAGAGAGCGGAGCCGCGCGCGCCAGCACATGACAGCGGGACGGGTAAGTGACTTGGGATGCGATTCGCGAGTGGGCGCGTCCCGCTATGCGAATCGAATCCCCGCCGGCAATATCAGTGCAGCGCTCCCGGTCAGCGGGTCTGACCGGGGCGCTGCAGAGAGAGAGACGCCGTGAGCGCTCCGGGGAGGAGCAGGGACCCGGAGCGCTCGGCGTAACATATACTATCTCTTGCTATACTCAACTTTCCATGCTTTGGATGCCCATGGCTCTGTTGCTTTGTTACCACTTGCCCTTCTTTAGACCAGTTTGTCCCTAGTCAGAGTTGCTAAGATCAGGACCATTTTCCAGCCTCCATGACTCTAACCTCAAAGACTCACACAGGTGAGAGAAAGAACGTCTGCGGCACACGTCATAGGATCCAACACAACTTTATTGTCAGCTGATGCAGAGCACAGGCAACAATTGTTTCGCTTACAAAAGCTTCTTCACAGCCTGATTCCAAAACACTACCCCTCCCCTAAAATAGTCCCAAAAATACAACAACTTTATTAGCAATCACATAGTAGAAAAAATCTTAGACAAACCATCCACAATTAAAACCAATCATAGCGGAAGGATAAATAAAATGCACAGTGTGGAGTATGCACCTAATTATTGGATGAACGTTTTTTATGGCAATATGTTAATATCTTGACGTTCACTGAGACCGAGGGGGCCCAGGGCCCCTGTCTGCAGTATCAATGCAGTTTCACATTGTAACAATTTCTGGTGGCGGTCGCCCCCGTGTCGGGGAGCTTCAACTCTCTTTAAACCCAGAAATTTCATGCACCCCGGATCTGCGTTGTGAGACTCACACATCTGTTTAATCAATCTAGGTGACCCCAGTTTGGTCCTTAGCGACCGTACATGTTCATTAAAACATTTAAAGGGGTACTCCACCCCTGGCATCTTATCCCCTATCCAAAGGATAGGGGATAAGATGTTAGATCGCCGCAGTCCTGCTGCTGGGGACCCCGGGGATCGCCGCTGCGGCACCAAGCCATCATTACTGCACAGAGCGAGTTCACTCTGTGCATAATGACGGGCGATACAGGGGCCGGAGCAGCGTGACGTCATGGCTTCGCCCCTCATGACATCACGGCCTGTCCCCTTAATGCAAGTCTATGGCAGGAGGCATGATGACCGCCACGCCTCCTCCCATAGACTTGTATTGACGGGGGCGTGCCATGACATCATGAGGGGCGGAGCCGTGACGTAACGATGCTTCGGCCCCTGTATTGCCCGTCATTACGTGCAGAGCGATCTCGCTCTGCGCAGTAATGATAGCGGGGTGCTGCAGCAGCGATCCTTGGGGTCCCCAGCAGCGGGACCCCGGCGATCTGACATCTTATCCCCTATCCTTTGGATAGGGGATAAGATGTCTAGGGGCGGAGTACCCCTTTAAATAAGGGCCGGATAGTTTTACCGATGTAGAAACGTTGACAATCACAAATGATCGCATATGCAACATATGCAGTACGACATGTCATGAAATCTTGTATGGGTAATTCAGTTGATCCCAGATGGATAAAATTTACCCCTAGGAAACTGTTGCAATACCGACAACTACCACATCTGTGGTTACCCTTGGGAACAGCATCCCGCAACCAATTCCTATGGGTAGAGGCATCCAACCGCCTTTAATCAGTGTGTCTCTAACATTTTTGCATCGTCGGAAAGACACCAAGGGGTTAAATTGTGTCTTAACATTTAACACAGGATCATCAGTGAATAAATGGCAATTCCTTCGAATGGCAGTTTTTATACGGTCGTAGTACTGTTTTTGAAAATGAAAGAAAAGCTGTCCTTTTTCTGTCTGTCGTTCGTTCTGTAAAGTAGATGATGTCTATTACATATTTTATTTATTACATTATTTTTTGCTCTGTCCCATGCCTTTTGTACCAATGGGGGCGGGTATCCCCGGTCTTCAAGTTTTTGACTGAGAGTATTGGCCTGTAAATCAAAAGATGTGTCTGTCACGATGCCGGCTGGCAGGTAGTGGATCCTCTGTGCCAGAGAGGGATTGGCGTGGACCGTGCTAGTGGATCGGTTCTAAGTCACTACTGGTTTTCACCAGAGCCCGCCGCAAAGCGGGATGGTCTTGCTGCGGCGGTAGTGACCAGGTCGTATCCACTAGCAACGGCTCAACCTCTCTGGCTGCTGAAGATAGGCGTGGTACAAGGGAGTAGACAGAAGCAAGGTCGGACGTAGCAGAAGGTCGGGGCAGGCAGCAAGGATCGTAGTCAGGGGCAACGGCAGGAGGTCTGGAACACAGGCTAGGAACACACAAGGAACGCTTTCACTGGCACTAAGGCAACAAGATCCGGCGAGGGAGTGAAGGGGAAGTGAGGTGATATAGGGAAGTGCACAGGTGTAAACACTAATTGGAACCACTGCGCCAATCAGCGGCGCAGTGGCCCTTTAAATCGCAAAGACCCGGCGCGCGCGCGCCCTAGGGAGCGGGGCCGCGCGCGCCGGGACAGAACTGACGGAGAGCGAGTTAGGTACGGGAGCCGGGGTGCGCATCGCGAGCGGGCGCTACCCGCATCGCGAATCGCATCCCGGCTGGAAGCGGAATCGCAGCGCCCCGGGTCAGTGGATCTGACCGGAGCGCTGCAGCGGGGAGAGTGTAGCGAGCGCTCCGGGGAGGAGCGGGGACCCGGAGCGCTCGGCGTAACAGTACCCCCCCCCTTGGGTCTCCCCCTCTTCTTAGAGCCTGAGAACCTGAGGAGCAGACTTTTGTCTAGGATGTTGTCCTCAGGTTCCCAGGATCTCTCTTCAGGACCACAACCCTCCCAATCCACTAAAAAAAAAGTTTTCCCTCTGACCTTTTTAGAGGCTAAGATCTCTTTGACAGAGAAGATGTCAGAGGAGCCGGAAACAGGAGTGGGAGGAACAGATTTGGGAGAAAAACGGTTGAGGATGAGTGGTTTAAGAAGAGAGACGTGAAAGGCATTAGGGATACGAAGAGAAGGAGGAAGAAGAAGTTTGTAAGAGACAGGATTAATTTGACACAAAACTTTGAAAGGACCAAGATAGCGTGGTCCCAACTTGTAGCTAGGGACACGGAAGCGGACATATTTAGCGGAGAGCCATACCTTGTCTCCAGGGGAAAAAACGGGAGGAGCTCTTCTTTTCTTATCTGCGAACTTCTTCATGCGTGATGAAGCCTGTAAGAGAGAATTTTGGGTCTCTCTCCATATGATGGAAAGGTCACGAGAAATTTCATCCACAGCGGGTAGACCAGAGGGCAAGGGGGTAGGGAGGGGGGGAAGAGGGTGACGGCCGTACACCACGAAAAATGGGGATTTGGAGGAAGATTCAGAGACTCTGAAGTTATACGAGAATTCGGCCCATGGAAGGAGATCTGCCCAGTCATCCTGGCGGGAGGAAACAAAATGTCGCAAATAATCACCCAAGACCTGGTTAATTCTTTCTACTTGTCCATTGGACTGGGGATGATATGCAGAAGAAAAATTTTATTTAATCTTGAGTTGTTTACAGAGAGCTCTCCAGAATTTAGACACGAATTGGACACCTCTATCCGAGACGATCTGCGTAGGCAAGCCGTGAAGACGACAAATGTGTACAAAAAATTGTTTAGCCAACTGAGGCGCTGAAGGAAGACCAGGAAGAGGGATGAAATGTGCCATTTTGGAGAATTGATCAACGACCACCCAAATAACAGTGTTGCCACGGGAAGGGGGTAAATCAGTAATAAAATCCATACCAATCAGAGACCAAGGCTGTTCGGGGACAGGCAGGGGATGAAGAAAACCAGCGGGCTTCTGGCGAGGAGTCTTATCCCGGGCACAGATAGTGCAGGCTCGGACAAAGTCCACAACATCCGTCTCCAGAGTCGGCCACCAATAGAAGCGGGAGATGAGTTGCAGAGATTTCTTGATGCCTACATGACCTGCGAGATGGGAGGAGTGACCCCATTTGAGGATTCCGAGGCGTTGGCGTGGAGAAACAAAGGTCTTTCCTGGAGGAGTTTGGCTGATGAAGGCAGGAGAAGTGGAGATCAGGCAGTCAGGTGGAATGATGTGTTGCGGAGAGAGTTCAACTTCTGAGGCATCCGAGGAACGAGAGAGAGCATCGGCCCTAATGTTCTTATCGGCAGGACGAAAGTGAATCTCAAAATTAAACCGGGCAAAGAACAGAGACCACCGGGCCTGGCGAGGATTCAGCCGTTGGGCAGACTGGAGGTAGGAGAGGTTCTTGTGGTCGGTGTAAATAATAACTGGAAATCTTGATCCCTCCAGCAGATGCCTCCATTCCTCAAGTGCTAATTTAATGGCTAGAAGCTCTCGATCCCCGATGGAGTAGTTCCTCTCCGCCGGAGAGAAGGTCCTAGAAAAAAAACCACAAGTGACGGCATGCCCGGAAGAATTTTTCTGTAGAAGAACAGCTCCAGCTCCCACTGAGGAGGCATCAACCTCCAGTAGGAAGGGTTTGGAAGGGTCAGGTCTGGAGAGCACGGGAGCCGAAGAAAAGGCAGACTTGAGTCGTTTAAAGGCGTCTTCCGCTTGAGGAGGCCAAGACTTGGGATCGGCATTTTTTTTGGTTAAAGCCACGATAGGGGCCACAAGGGTAGAAAAATGTGGAATAAATTGCCTGTAATAATTGGCGAAGCCCAAAAAGCGTTGGATAGCACGGAGTCCGGAGGGGCGTGGCCAATCTAAGACGGCAGAGAGTTTGTCTGGATCCATTTGTAGTCCCTGGCCAGAGACCAAATATCCTAGAAAAGGAAGAGATTGGCATTCAAACAGACATTTCTCAATTTTAGCATAGAGTTGATTGTCACGAAGTCTCTGAAGAACCATACGGACATGCTGGCGGTGTTCTTCTAGATTGGCCGAAAAAATTAGGATATCATCTAGATATACAACAACACAGGAGTATAACAGATCACGAAAAATTTCATTAACAAAGTCTTGGAAGACAGCAGGGGCGTTGCACAGGCCAAAGGGCATGACCAGATACTCAAAGTGTCCATCTCTGGTGTTAAATGCTGTTTTCCACTCATCCCCCTCTCTGATGCGGATGAGGTTATAGGCGCCTCTTAAGTCCAATTTAGTAAAGATGTGGGCACCTTGGAGGCGATCAAAGAGTTCAGAGATGAGGGGTAAGGGGTAGCGATTCTTAACCGTGATTTTATTAAGACCGCGGTAGTCAATGCAAGGACGTAGGGAGCCATCTTTTTTGGACACAAAGAAAAATCCGGCTCCGGCAGGAGAGGAGGATTTACGGATAAAGCCCTTTTTTAGATTCTCCTGGACGTATTCAGACATGGCAAGAGTCTCTGGGGCAGAGAGAGGATAAATTCTGCCCCGGGGTGGAGTAGTGCCCGGGAGGAGGTCGATAGGACAATCATAAGGCCTGTGAGGAGGTAGAGTCTCCGCTTGTTTTTTGCAGAAAACATCCGCGAAGTCCATATAGGCCTTAGGGAGACCGGTTACTGGAGGAACCACAGAGTCACGGCAAGGGTTACTGGGAACCGGTTTTAGACAGTCCTTGGAACAAGAGGGCCCCCAACTCTTGATCTCCCCAGTGGACCAATCCAGGGTTGGGGAATGAAGTTGAAGCCAGGGAAGTCCAAGGAGAATTTCCGAGGAGCAATTGGGGAGGACCAAAAGTTCAATCCTCTCATGATGAGATCCGATGCTCATTAGAAGGGGCTCCGTGCGGAAACGTATGGAACAGTCCAATCTTTCATTGTTTATACAATTGATGTAAAGGGGCCTGGCGAGACTGGTCACTGGGATGTTGAACCTGTTGACGAGAGAGGCCAAAATAAAATTTCCTGCAGATCCAGAGTCCAAGAAGGCCACAGAAGAGAAGGAGAAGGCAGAGGCAGACATCCGCACAGGCACAGTAAGACGTGGAGAAGCAGAGTAGACATCAAGGATTGTCTCACCTTTGTGCGGAGTCAGCGTACGTCTTTCCAGGCGGGGAGGGCGGATAGGACAATCCCTCAGGAAGTGTTCGGTACTAGCACAGTACAGGCAGAGGTTCTCCATGCGGCGTCGTGTCCTCTCTTGAGGTGTCAGGCGAGACCGGTCGACCTGCATAGCCTCCACGGCGGGAGGCACAGGAACAGATTGCAGGGGACCAGAGGAGAGAGGAGCCGAGGAGAAGAAACGCCTCGTGCGAACAGAGTCCATATCTTGGCGGAGCTCCTGACGCCTTTCGGAAAAACGCATGTCAATGCGAGTGGCTAGGTGAATAAGTTCATGAAGATTAGCAGGCATTTCTCGTGCGGCCAGAACATCTTTAATGTTGCTGGATAGGCCTTTTTTAAAGGTCGCGCAGAGGGCCTCATTGTTCCAGGATAATTCTGAAGCAAGAGTACGGAATTGTACGGCATACTCGCCAACGGAAGAATTACCCTGGACCAGGTTCAACAGGGCAGTCTCAGCAGAAGAGGCTCGGGCAGGTTCCTCAAAGACACTTCGGATTTCCGAGAAGAAGGAGTGTACGGAGGCAGTGACGGGGTCATTGCGGTCCCAGAGCGGTGTGGCCCACGACAGGGCTTTTCCAGACAGAAGGCTGACTACGAAAGCCACCTTAGACCTTTCAGTGGGAAACAGGTCCGACATCATCTCCAGATGCAGAGAACATTGGGAAAGAAAGCCACGGCAAAACTTAGAGTCCCCATCAAATTTATCCGGCAAGGATAGGCGTAGACCAGGAGCGGCCACTCGCTGCGGAGGAGGTGCAGGAGCTGGCGGAGGAGATGACTGCTGAAGCTGTGGTAGTAACTGCTGTAGCATAACGGTCAGTTGAGACAGCTGTTGGCCTTGTTGCGCTATCTGTTGTGACTGCTGGGCGATCACCGTGGTGAGGTCAGCGACAACTGGCAGAGGAACTTCAGCGGGATCCATGGCCGGATCTACTGTCACGATGCCGGCTGGCAGGTAGTGGATCCTCTGTGCCAGAGAGGGATTGGCGTGGACCGTGCTAGTGGATCGGTTCTAAGTCACTACTGGTTTTCACCAGAGCCCGCCGCAAAGCGGGATGGTCTTGCTGCGGCGGTAGTGACCAGGTCGTATCCACTAGCAACGGCTCAACCTCTCTGGCTGCTGAAGATAGGCGCGGTACAAGGGAGTAGACAGAAGCAAGGTCGGACGTAGCAGAAGGTCGGGGCAGGCAGCAAGGATCGTAGTCAGGGGCAACGGCAGGAGGTCTGGAACACAGGCTAGGAACACACAAGGAACGCTTTCACTGGCACTAAGGCAACAAGATCCGGCGAGGGAGTGAAGGGGAAGTGAGGTGATATAGGGAAGTGCACAGGTGTAAACACTAATTGGAACCACTGCGCCAATCAGCGGCGCAGTGGCCCTTTAAATCGCAAAGACCCGGCGCGCGCGCGCCCTAGGGAGCGGGGCCGCGCGCGCCGGGACAGAACTGACGGAGAGCGAGTTAGGTACGGGAGCCGGGGTGCGCATCGCGAGCGGGCGCTACCCGCATCGCGAATCGCATCCCGGCTGGAAGCGGAATCGCAGCGCCCCGGGTCAGTGGATCTGACCGGAGCGCTGCAGCGGGGAGAGTGTAGCGAGCGCTCCGGGGAGGAGCGGGGACCCGGAGCGCTCGGCGTAACAGTGTCATTATTGTTTATGTGTCGTAATCAGACAAATTGGCCATACAGTAAAGACTCTTTTATATAGGAGGGATGGTAGCTCTCATGGTGTAAAATAGTATTTGTGGCAGTAGGCTTGGTGTGTACTTTAGTTTGTAAGACAGTCCCTGTCAAAGTCACATCTACGTCCAGGAAAGTCGCTTCTTTGTTACCAAAATTGCTTGTAAATGTCATGTTGTCTGTGTTGCTATTCAAATAGGTGACAAAAGACGAAAATTCGTCCTCAGACCCTGCCCAGACGACAAAAACGTTGTCTATATAGCGTAAGAATAAACGTATGTGTGGCAAAAATTGGTTGCTAAGCGACAATACGATCCTTTCCTCCAGATCCCCCCCCAAAAAATATTTGCAAAGGTTGGTGCGGCTGGGGTCCCCATCGCGGTCCCCGACCGCTGCCTATACCATTTCTGCCCAAATTGGAAGGCTTTAGGACAAAAAATAAAGCTTTACAGATATAGTCAGAAAAAACACTATCTGACTGTGTGTTGCTTAACTGGCGTCTTATGGCCTGCACACCCGCATCCTGCGGGATGCAGGTGTACAGGCTCTCCACATCCAGTGTAGCAAGCTTATAGTCCTCTTGCCAAACCATTTGGTCCAGATGGCCGAGAAAATCGCCAGTGTCCTTAATATGGGACAGTAGGGTCTGGAGAGTAGGGCGTAGCAACCAATCAAGATAGCGTGACAGGGCTTCAGTCACTGAACCCCTGCCAGCCACCATAGGTCTCCCGGGTGGACTGGTCACACTCTTATGCATTTTTGGAAGGAAATACCAGTACGGACGTGTGGGGAACTTCCAGATTAGCTTCTCAGCAAAAAAAGTTAACTCACAGTACCCTACAAACAGATTTAGGCAGATAGCAAACACTTTTTCTTAGCACATGACAACTTCAAATATATGGCAACTGGAGCATGGGTACCAGGAAACTACAATTTGTGCTATACTATCTCTTGCTATACTCAACTTTCCATGCTTTGGATGCCCATGGCTCTGTTGCTTTGTTACCACTTGCCCTTCTTTAGACCAGTTTGTCCTTAGTCAGAAATGCTAAGATCAGGCCCATTTTTCAGCCTCCATGACACCAACCTCAAAGACTGTCTGTCTACTCACTGCTTAACATATCTTACTCATTTATAGGTGCCATTGTAACAATATACCATACCAGTGTTATTGACTTTATTTTCCTTTGTTTTAATGTTATAGGCGATCAGTGTAAATGTAAAATACATGTATTTATATAGAGTGGGTCATTGACATACTACTCTGTTCTAGCACAAAGAATGCTAGAGGAAAATTAACCTCACATTTTAATTAAAGGGGCCACCTTTTATGGAGTTTTTTGCAGCCTGTACTAATTATTATAAATACACCCTGTTCCAAATTATGATGCAAATTCTATTTAAATATTAAATATTTTGTCTTAGGGCTCTTTTGATCACTGAAAACAATCTCGGACACCTGTGATAATTAAATTGCCAGGTAAGACCAAATTAAGGAAAAACTACTAAAGGTGGGTATTCCACATTATTAAGCAGAGCACCATGTTCAAGCAATATGGGGAAGAAAAAGGATATCTCTGCTGCTGAAAAGAGTGAAAGAGTTCAATGCCTTGGACGAGGTATGAAAACATTAGATATTTCACAAAAACGTAAGCATGATCATCGCACTATTAAGAGATTTGTGGCTGATTCAGAGCACAGATGGGTTTGTGCAGATATAGGCACATTGAGGAAGATTTCTGCCAGATCCATGCATCGGATCAAGAGAGCAGCTGCTAAAATACCAATACATAGCAGCAAACAGATATTTGAAGCTTCTGGTGCCTCTGGAGTCCCACGGACATCAAGGTGTAGAGTCCGCCAGAGTCTTGCAACTGGGCATAAACCTTCTATTCGGCCACCACTAACCAATGCTCACAAGCAGAAATGGCTGCATTGGGCAGAAAAATACATGAAGACTAATTTTTAAACAGTCCTGGTCACAGTGCAACCCTGGATGGTCCAGATGGATGAAGTAGTGGATGGTTGGTGGACGGCCACCCTGTTCCAACAAGGCTGCGACATCAGCAAGGTGGTGGAGTCATGTTTTGGTCCGGAATCATAGGAAGAAAGCTGGTCGGCCCCATTAGGGTCACTGAAGGTGTAAAGATGACCTCTGCAAAGTATGTGGAGTTTCTGGCTGACCACTTTCTTCCCTGGTACTGAAGAAGAACTATGCTTTCCCTAATAAAATCATCTTCATGCATGACAATGCACCATCGAATCATTTCATGTCATAGGTGACGCTTCATCTGGCCTCATTGGAGGCCGGATGAAGCATCACCTATGAAGTGAAATGATCCGTTGCCCTTTGCATACGCCCCCACACCTGTGTTCCACTTGCCCGCTATTCTGACCCTTTGCTGTTTGGAATCTTACCTTCATTGATGTTGGATGCTATGCATTTTCCAGATTAAAGCTTCTTTCGTTCCCTGGATTGGTAAGTGCGTTTTTTTCTTCTTTATGTGTATATACTAATACCCCAAGGCTTATCTTTGGCCCTGTTCTGTATAACCGTGCAGCTATGCCCCATCTCTGGTCTTTGCATGGTGGCCAGACAGCTCCTTTATCTATAAAATGGCTGGCTATGGAGGAGCATGAGACTAACACATAACTCTGCCTCCTCCATAGCAGCACACTGTTCATTGACTAAAGCAGGACACTGCTACAGCCAACTGAGCGGGCCACCACTGCTGAGACAAGTCTGTATCCGGAATACCTCTTTAATGTCTATGGGCAACTTAATGGGGTTCTCCAGCAATTTTCTTTTTATGTTTTACAAGTGGCCAGACTCCCCTTCTGCTGCTGTTCTGCTATTATCTTCAATTCAACAATAGATGTTAAAATCACTAATATTTATACTAGATACAAAACACATATTAAACAATGTAAATATCTTATATCGTGTCTGAATTTAGATATGTTTATAAAACGGGTGAATCCAACTACATATAATGTATATTTTCTCCAATTTACAAATACTGGCCACTAGAGGACAGCAAGTTCCTGTAGGAACTGAGATGATTGTGTTCACATATTGCATACACATATTTCACATTTACCATGAAAACATGGCTTTCTTTCTAGTTTCATTTAGAAAATTAAACATTATTTTTTTTAAGTTATGTTTCAATTTATGAAAAAGGTTAAAAATGTTATCAAATAACAGAGCTCTATGCAACATCTGTGTCTCCATCAATTGCTTTCAAATGATAAGAACTTGAGTCTCATTTCCTGGATGCTTGGAAACAGGTGTCAATGCTGAGGAAGATTATGGGCCACATTTATCAAAAGTAGCGTCATTTTAGCCAGTGTCTTAATTAAAATTAGGCTAATTTGTCGGAAGGTTGTGACAGATCTTTGACTGAATGTATCCTATTTGATAAATCTCTCACAATACATCCCACTACAGTGGTCCCTCAAGTTACAATATTAATTGGTTCTGGGACGACCATTGTATGTTGAAACCACCATATGTTGAGACCATAACTCTATGGAAACCTGGTAATTGGTTCTGAAGCCACCAAAATGTCATCCAAAAATTGGAAAAAGTGAGGATTAAAGAAAAATAAGTAGATAACTAATACAGATAAAGCAAATCCTTACACATAAAAGTAAGAAAGAGCTGCCGGGAGCTGTAAATCGCTGTCTATTTAAGTGTTTCCCAACCAGGGTGCCTCCAGCTGTGGCAAAACTACAACTCCCAGCATGCCCGGACAGCCAAAGGCTGTCCGGGCGAGCTGGGAATTGTAGTTTTGCCACAGCTGGAGACACCCTCTTTGGGAAACACTGGTCTATGTAGAGGACAGGAGCTTCTTCAGGGTCCTGTAAAGAACACGCAATGTCCTAAAAAAAGGAAAATGGAGGCGCCCTCACCTGGTGTCCAAAGGAGCAGCTAACCCTGGCACAGGTAACGAGTACAGAACATGTAATACCTCCCTGTACTGTAGGGGGCGCTACCAGACACCAGTCACTGCATGCACTTTAGGAATACACGGGTTTTACCAGTGAAATATCCATTCTGATTGGTTGGTTCTTCCAGCCATTGACAAGTTTCGCAGATTCCATTAGCATTGTATGTTGAGTCTGGTTTCAAGTTACAATGGTCCAGAAAAGACCATTGTATGTTGAAACTATTGTATGTCGAGGCCATTGTAAGTTGAGGGATCACTGTATAGTCAAATAAATACCTTAGCATACCTCTGGCACAGCCAAACATTTTAATAGACCGAATGTAGTCAACTAGTGTTGATGCTTGGTCTATCATGAACACATACATTGACCGTGATTTACTAAGAGTGTTGTGTAGGGTTCTTTTGGGGTTTTAATTCCCCCAATTTTTTTTCCAGGGTATTTGCTAAGGTTTCCCTATATTTTCCACTTTCCCTACACTTTGCTTTTTTTTACACATTTTCTGATCTGTGGGGTTTTCCTCAGCTGAAATCCACCACATTTACTGTGGAAACCTTAGTAAATATGTTATTTTTTTGTGAAAATATCGGGGATACGCCCCTTTTTGGTGACCACGCCCCTTTCCTGACGGCCATGCCCCTTTTTGGGTTTTCTTAGTAAAATGGAGACTTAGTTTTTTTTCTCAATTCTGGTGCAACTTCTGGCTCAAATTCTGCCGCAGACAGAATTTCTGACGCACAACCCGACAAAACGTGTCAGGTTTGCAATAGTAAATGAGGGCCATTGTGTTTGCAAGACACATTAGACTCTGGAGTATAAATGCAACTTCCTTTCTCATTTGTTATGTTTTTTTCCACATTTCAAAAAAGTCACATTTCATAAATGTGGCTTAATCCTGGCCAAGCAGTAAGCCACATGCACTTTTCACTCCACCTATATAAATTGACATGCATGGCACAAACAGCTCGACTTTCTGGTGCAGATGGTTAATAAATATGTCACACAGTAAGTAAGACTCTAGAAATAAAACTGCAAAAGAACAAACATATTCTGAGTATAAAAATTCCCAACACAACCCGAGCACCACAGCAGGAGATGCTTAGCGGTTTACATAAGGCACTGCACCAAATTCTCCAGGCTTCAGCCCTGCCCTAGCGCATGGGCGGACAAATCACATGTGCAGCATGTTCAGCTGCACAGGGGCCCGCCACTACACATGGGCCCTATGGCACTGGCCAAGGGCCCCCTTGAGAGAGAGGTGCAGCTGGTGAGGATCCAGGACAGTTGTCCCGATCCCCGCTCAGACAATCGCTATTTTTTTTTTACAATCCCTGCGCTGCTCCTGCTCCGGTATCATTAGGGAGACAGGCAGTAGCGCAGGGATGAAGGTATCTGATTCATGGCTCTGCCCCCAGCATAGGAAGGGGACGGAGGCCGAGAGCTGACAGGCCTCCCAGGAGCACAGCGGCTGTGAGGGGAAGTTATGTCCCCTGTCCTGCCTCTCACCTCACTAGCAGTATACCTGGGGCTGGGGGGTAGCAGCCCAGTGGGGTCACTTTCCCTGCTCCGGTGTCCACAGGTCACCTACAGGTCACATTACAAGAACAATTTTGGGGAAAAATTGCGGCAAAAATGGTGCGGTTTCACCGCGATTTTTTGAAATCGTGGTAAAACTGCGCCATTTTTGCCGCGATTGTTTCAAAATATTGTTCTTGTAATGTGATCTGTACGTGACCTGTGGAACCCGGAGGAGGGAAAGTGACCCCACTGGGGCCACAACATATGGACACACTGCTTGTTTATTTATCATTAAGGCAGTGTTTCCCAACCAGGGAGCCTCCAGCTGTTGCAAAACTACAACTTCCAGACAGCTGTCCGGGCATGCTTGGAGTTGTAGTTTTGCAACAGCTGGAAGCACACTGGTTGGTAAACACTGAGATAGATAGATTGACTGGGCATAGATCAGTGTTTTCCTACCATGGTGCCTCCAGTTGTTACAAAACTACAGTCCAGGCATCCTGGGAGTTGTAGTTTTGCAACAGCTGGAGACACCCTGGTTGGAAAACACTATCTATCTACCTATCGATCTATCCATCCCACAGGGTGCCTCCAGCTGTTGCAAAACTACAACTCCCAGCATACCTCAACAGCCAAAGGCCCAGGAGTTGTAGTTTTTTAGTTTTGCAACAGCTGGAGGCACCCTGGTTGGTAAAAAGATATCCGTGTCCTATCTATCTATCTATTTATCTATCTACTGTATCTACTGTATCTATCTTATATCTATCTATCTCCTATCTATCATCTATCTATCCATCTAATATCTTTCTATCTATCTCACATCTATCTATCTATCCATCCATCTCATATCTATCTATCTATCTCATATCTATCCATCTATATCCATCTCATATCTATCTATCAATCATCTATCTATCTATCCATCTCATATATATCCATCTCATATATATCTATTTATCTATTTAATATCTATCTATCATTTCATATCTTTCTATCTCATATCTATCTATCTATCTCATCTCTATCTATCTATCTCATATCTATCTAATATCTATCTCATATCTATCTCATATCTATCTATCTATCTATCTATCTCATATCTATCTATCTTATATATATCTATCTCATATCTATCTATCTCTTATATATCTATCTCATATCTATCGCATATCTATCAATCTATCTCATATCTATCTATCTATCTCATATCTATCTATCTTATATATATCTATCTCATATCTATCTATCTATCTCATATCTATCTATCTTATATATATCTATCTCATATCTATCTATCTATCTATCTCATATCTATCTATCTATCTATCTCATATCTATCTATCTTATATATATCTATCTCATATCTATCTATCTATCTCATATCTATCTATCTCATATCTATCTATCTTATATATATCTATCTCATATCTATCTCATATCTATCTATCTATCTATCTATCTATCTCTTATATATCTATCTCATATCTATCGCATATCTATCTATCTATCTATCTCATATCTGTCTATCTCATATCTATCTATCTATCTCATATCTCATATTTATCTCCTACCTGAACAATTGATGTATGGAGGGGGGCCCAGGCACGTTCTTTGCACAGGGGCCCTATGCTGTCTGTGTCCGCCCCTGCCCTAGCGCCAACATTAAAAATTGTACACCAATATCAAACCAATATAAAAATGTACAGTGCCTGGGTAGTAGTGTTATACATAATAATGAGATACTCCAGTAAGAAGGAATTATAGCATATTCATTGGACCCCTACCAGTTCCAGAATGGGGGACCCTGAACAATTAAGACTCAGACTCCTCCTAGCCACGGTCTGTTGATCACTCGGCATCCCAAACAGCCCAAAGGGTCCTAAATAGCCCAAATCCTATAAATCACAGTTAACATTGTGACGCCGAGCGCTCCGGGTCCCCGCTCCTCCCCGGAGCGCTCGCAACATCCTCGCTACTTCAGCGCCCCGGTCAGATCTACTGACCGGGTGCGCTGCGATACCGCCTCCAGCCGGGATGCGATTCGTGATGCGGGTGGCGCCCACTCGCGATGCGCACCCCGGCTCCTGTACCTGACTCGCTCTCCGTCGGTCCTGTCCCGGCGCGCGCGGCCCCGCTCCCTAGGGCGCGCGCGCCGGGTCTCTGCGATTTAAAGGGCCACTGCGCCACTGATTGGCGCAGTTGGTCTAATTAGTGTGTTCACCTGTGCACTTCCTATGTATACCTCACTTCCCCTGCACTCCCTCGCCGGATCTTGTTGCCATTGTGCCAGTGAAAGCGTTTCCTTGTGTGTTCCTAGCCTGTGTTCCAGACCTCCTGCCGTTGCCCCTGACTACGATCCTTGCTGCTGCCTTCTGCTACGTCCGACCTTGCTCTTGTCTACTCCCTTGTACCGCGCCTATCTTCAGCAGTCAGAGAGGTTGAGCCGTTGCTAGTGGATACGACCTGGTTACTACCGCCGCTGCAAGACCATCCCGCTTTGCGGCGGGCTCTGGTGAATACCAGTAGTAACTTAGAACCGGTCCACTAGCACGGTCCACGCCAATCCCTCTCTGGCACAGAGGATCCACCTCCTGCCAGCCGAATCGTGACAGTAGATCCGGCCATGGATCCCACTGAAGTTCCACTGCCAGTTGTCGCCGACCTCACCACGGTGGTCGCCCAGCAGTCGCAACAGATAGCGCAACAAGGCCACCAGCTGTCTCAACTGACCGTGATGCTACAGCAGCTACTACCACAGCTTCAGCAATCATCTCCTCCGCCAGCTCCTGCACCTCCTCCGCAGCGAGTGGCCGCTTCCGGCCTACGACTATCCTTGCCGGATAAATTTGATGGGGACTCTAAGTTTTGCCGTGGCTTTCTTTCGCAATGTTCCCTGCACTTGGAGATGATGTCGGACCAGTTTCCTACTGAAAGGTCTAAGGTGGCTTTCGTAGTCAGCCTTCTGTCTGGGAAAGCTCTGTCATGGGCCACACCGCTCTGGGACCGCAATGACCCCGTCACTGCCTCTGTACACTCCTTCTTCTCGGAAATTCGAAGTGTCTTTGAGGAACCTGCCCGAGCCTCTTCTGCTGAGACTTTACCTCCTCACAGGCCTTATGACTGTCCTATTGACCTCCTCCCGGGCACTACTCCACCCCGGGGCAGAATTTATCCTCTGTCCGCCCCAGAGACTCTTGCTATGTCTGAATACATCCAGGAAAATTTAAAAAAGGGGTTTATCCGCAAATCCTCCTCTCCTGCCGGAGCTGGATTTTTCTTTGTGTCCAAAAAAGATGGCTCCTTACGTCCTTGCATTGATTACCGCGGACTTAATAAAATCACGGTAAAGAACCGCTACCCCCTACCTCTTATCTCAGAACTCTTTGATCGCCTTCAAGGTGCCCACATCTTTACCAAACTGGACTTAAGAGGTGCTTATAATCTCATCCGCATCAGGGAGGGGGACAAATGGAAAACTGCATTTAACACCAGAGATGGACACTTTGAGTATCTAGTCATGCCCTTTGGCCTGTGCAACGCCCCTGCCGTCTTCCAAGACTTTGTTAATGAAATTTTTCGTGATCTCTTATATTCCTGTGTTGTTGTGTATCTGGACGATATTCTGATTTTTTCTGCCAACTTAGAAGAACATCGCCAGCATGTCCGCATGGTTCTTCAGAGACTTCGAGACAATCAACTTTATGCCAAAATGGAGAAATGTCTGTTTGAATGTCAATCTCTTCCTTTCCTAGGATACTTGGTCTCTGGCCAGGGACTACAAATGGACCCAGATAAACTCTCTGCCGTCTTAGATTGGCCACGCCCCTCCGGACTCCGTGCTATCCAACGTTTTTTGGGGTTCGCCAATTATTACAGACAATTTATTCCACATTTTTCCACTATTGTGGCTCCTATCGTGGCTTTAACCAAGAAGAATGCCAATCCTAAGTCCTGGTCTCCCCAAGCGGAAGACGCATTTAAACGGCTCATGTCTGCCTTTTCTTCTGCTCCCGTGCTCTCCAGACCTGACCCATGTAAACCCTTCCTATTGGAGGTTGATGCCTCCTCAGTGGGAGCTGGAGCGGTCCTTCTACAAAAAAATTCTTCCGGGCATGCTGTTACTTGTGGTTTTTTTTCTAGGACCTTCTCTCCGGCGGAGAGGAACTACTCCATCGGGGATCGAGAACTACTGGCCATTAAATTGGCACTTGAGGAATGGAGGCATCTGCTGGAGGGATCAAAATTTCCAGTTATCATTTACACCGATCACAAGAACCTCTCCTATCTCCAGTCTGCCCAACGGCTGAATCCTCGCCAGGCCAGGTGGTCGTTGTTCTTTGCCCGTTTTAACTTTGAAATTCATTTTCGCCCTGCCGACAAGAACATTAGGGCTGATGCTCTCTCTCGTTCCTCGGATGCCTCGGAAGTAGAGGTCTCTCCGCAACACATCATTCCTCCTGACTGTCTGATCTCCACTTCTCCAGTCTCCATCAGGCAAACTCCTCCAGGGAAGACCTTCGTTTCTCCACGCCAACGTCTCGGGATTCTCAAATGGGGTCACTCCTCCCACCTCGCAGGCCATACGGGCATCAAAAAGTCCTTGCAACTCATCTCTCGTTTCTATTGGTGGCCGACTCTGGAGACGGATGTTGTTGATTTTGTGCGGGCCTGTACTGTCTGTGCCCGGGATAAGACTCCTCGCCAGAAGCCTGCTGGTCTCCTTCATCCTCTGCCTGTCCCCGAACAGCCTTGGTCTCTGATTGGTATGGACTTTATTACAGACTTACCCCCATCCCGTGGCAACACTGTTGTTTGGGTGGTCGTTGATCGATTTTCCAAGATGGCACATTTTATTCCTCTTCCTGGTCTTCCTTCAGCGCCTCAGTTGGCAAAAAATTTTTTGTACACATTTTTCGTCTTCACGGTTTGCCCACGCAGATCGTCTCGGATAGAGGCGTCCAATTCGTGTCAAAATTCTGGAGGGCCCTCTGTAAACAGCTCAAGATCAAATTAAACTTCTCTTCTGCTTATCATCCTCAATCCAATGGGCAAGTAGAAAGAATTAACCAGGTCCTGGGTGACTATTTACGGCATTTTGTTTCCTCCCGCCAGGATGACTGGGCAGATCTTCTACCATGGGCCGAATTCTCGTACAACTTCAGAGTCTCTGAATCTTCTGCTAAATCCCCATTTTTCGTGGTGTACGGCCGTCACCCACTTCCCCCCCTCCCTACTCCCTTGCCCTCTGGTTTGCCCGCTGTGGATGAAGTGACTCGTGATCTTTCCACCATATGGAAAGAGACCCAAAATTCTCTTTTACAGGCTTCATCTCGCATGAAAAAGTTTGCCGATAAGAAAAGAAGAGCTTCCCCCATTTTTGCTCCCGGAGACAAGGTATGGCTCTCCGCTAAATATGTCCGCTTCCGTGTCCCCAGTTACAAACTGGGACCACGCTATCTTGGTCCTTTCAAAATCTTGTGCCAAATTAATCCTGTCTCTTACAAACTTCTTCTTCCTCCTTCTCTTCGTATTCCCAATGCCTTTCATGTCTCTCTCCTTAAACCACTCATCATCAACCGTTTCTCTCCCAAACTTGTTTCTCCCACTCCTGTTTCCGGTTCTTCTGACATCTTCTCCGTGAAGGAGATACTGGCCTCCAAGACGGTCAGAGGGAAAAAAAATGTTTTGGTTGATTGGGAGGGCTGTGGTCCTGAAGAGAGATCCTGGGAACCTGAGGACAACATCCTAGACAAAAGTCTGGTCCTCAGGTTCTCAGGCTCCAAGAAGAGGGGGAGACCCAAGGGGGGGGGGTACTGTTACGCCGAGCGCTCCGGGTCCCCGCTCCTCCCCAGAGCGCTCGCAACATCCTCGCTACTGCAGCGCCCCGGTCAGATCTACTGACCGGGTGCGCTGCGATATCGCCTCCAGCCGGGATGCGATTCGCGATGCGGGTGGCGCCCGCTCGCGATGCGCACCCCGGCTCCCGTACCTGACTCGCTCGGTCCTGTCCCGGCGCGCGCGGCCCCGCTCCCTAGGGCGCGCACGCGCCGGGTCTCTGCGATTTAAAGGGCCACTGCGCCACTGATTGGTGCAGTTGGTCTAATTAGTGTGTTCACCTGTGCACTTCCTATGTATACCTCACTTCCCCTGCACTCCCTCGCCGGATCTTGTTGCCATTGTGCCAGTGAAAGCGTTTCCTTGTGTGTTCCTAGCCTGTGTTCCAGACCTCCTGCCGTTGCCCCTGACTACGATCCTTGCTGCCTGCCCCGACCTTCTGCTACGTCCGACCTTGCTCTTGTCTCCCTTGTACCGCGCCTATCTTCAGCAGTCAGAGAGGTTGAGCCGTTGCTAGTGGATACGACCTGGTTACTACCGCCGCTGCAAGACCATCCCGCTTTGCGGCGGGCTCTGGTGAATACCAGTAGTAACTTAGAACCGGTCCACTAGCACGGTCCACGCCAATCCCTCTCTGGCACAGAGGATCCACCTCCTGCCAGCCGAATCGTGACAAACATTTTCTCTCACTGCACAAGTTTGCCTTTTCTCTCACCAATCTTTACTTTTATGTACATTATTATCCCCCTCGACCAAGCACAGGCTAGGCTAATGGCAATTTAGCAAAAGCCAAAAATGGGCACATTTCTGTGCCCCTGTGTCAGCCAGAAGTTTTGGACCATCTGCAGGTCATATTACCCAAACTAATAGCATCATAAATTTCTATACCTAGAAATTGGCCTTAAGTGGTCTCGAGACTCTTAACAAATACTGCTACACCTGGGCTGTGTAAACACCATGCATTTGAGCAGCAGGTACCTCTAATTCTTATGTTTTGGCTTATGTTTTTAGGCCCTGAGACCTTAACCATCTAAGGGCAAGGCCTAACTTGTCCCTTAAAGATGCAGATTTTTTCTATATTTCTCAAAACTATATTTTTGGGGTTTTGTTTCTATGACATTTATTACACTGTATAATTAACATGATAACTTTGTCCTATAATTTCTGCTGTTTCAGCTAGGGAGGGTGATCCCTGTTTTCTGGGGGCTGGGTGTTAGGGTAACTTCTTTTAGCACCTGAAAGCCTCTCACTAAGGATTAAACAACCCTGTTCACTTTCTTTTTCTTGGTATGTTACCCTCTGTTTTAAGCAGAATGACATGCCCTACTGTAGAATTATAGGTGGAATCTTACCCTCTCTTTTCCTCATTCCATCTTGTTGAGGTCTCCATTGTTCTGACTGTTTGTTGTTGCTAACCTGGGTTTTAATCGTGAAGAGGTTTTGTGCTTATGCAACAAACCTGCATGTTCTTGCTGTGGAGCATCTGTACTGCTGTTGTATATCATGGAACCCTATTAAGACAGAGTATAAGAAGCCTCTTAGGCCGCTACCCTTAGCGTAGTCACCATTGGCAGCTGCTAACAGAATCAGAAGCATTGTCGTTCAGACAGTAGGTCAGGGAGCCAGGAGTCAGCCAATCTAATATCAAAAGCCTATCCGGAGAATGGGCCAAGTTTTACAGGCTGGATAACCCCTTTATGGCATTAAACTCATATGATGTAGGCTCCATCTAGCTAAGGCACTGTGGGGTTAGTCCACCCCTTCCAAGACTAATGTAAATAGCCTACAGGTATCTTGCAGCATGCCTTTCTGGTTTTTTGCTGCACAACCTTTGCTCATCATTTATACAATACATAAGGTGTTTTGCTAATATGATTGAATGTCTACCTAACAGTTACATGCATGGAATGACTAACAATACTATAGGCCTCTAAAAAAGACAATGGTACAGATTTATCAAACTGTGTGAGAGAAAAAGTGGAGGAATTTTTTCCCACAGCAGCCAATCACAGCTCAGCTAATGATTTCTGGTAAAGTGAGACCTGAGCTGTGATTGGTTGCTATGGGAAAATCTCTCCACGTTTTCTCTCACACAGTCTGATAAATCTGGGCCATTATTTTCCATACCACTGTAGAACTCAGTGTTAGAGTGCTTACATACTGCAGAGCTTTGATCTGTGGTCTTTAATTAATCACAAAACGTCCTGACCTTTTTTTATTTACTGTGCCATACTAAAGCTTATCTGAAAAGAAGAAATAAAGAAAAAAGTACCACTGTTATCCCTAGAAGAACACTTCTTGCACTTATGACCTCTTCTACTGAAGAAGTTAAAGTAGCCTTTCTAGTTGTGATCAGGGTGAAAGGTTGCCACCTGGCTCCAGATTATATGATCAGCCTTAGACTATGCTTTTGTTTAGAATGGATCAATGGCCTCAAACTTTGACCTGGCTCAATCTGGCTTGGAACAACTCCAGTCATTCCGGGACTACTGTCTGTACTGAGAAATTGGCACAGTAACATAAACAGACACAGGGAAAACTGAAACAAAAGCAATAGAAAAATTCACCACTAAAATGACACATATATTTCAATGAAACATTGAAAAGAAATAAAGAGAGGAACTAGAAGGAAACTACTCCACCCCTATCCTATGTGACCTACAAAAGGAACTCCCATGTTCTCTGTGAGTATGACGAAGTTATCATACTAGTACGGCATGTGATCTTTTCCTGCTATTGTGGAAGAAACTGAAATAGCCAATTCACAGAAAGAGTTGTTAAGTGGGTATATCTCTGTAAAAATAATGAATGTGTTTGCTATATTATTTATACCAATTACTGTATTGATAATTTTATTTAATACTTAATGATATTAACATGTAACAAAATACAATTTATACACTGCTCAAAAAAAATTAAGAGAACACTAAGATAACACATCCTAAATGTGAATGAACTAATCATATGAAATACTTTCGTCTTTACATTGTTGAATGTGATGACAACAAAATCACACAAAAATTATCAATGGAAATCAAATTTATTAACCCATGGCGGTCTGGGTATGAAGTCACACTCAAAGTCAAAGTGGAAAACCACACTACAGGCTGATCCAACTTTGAATTAATGTCCTTAAAACAAGTTAACATGAGGCTCAGAAGTGTGTGGGGCCTCCTCGTGCCCGTATGACCTCCCTACAATGCCTGGGCATGCTCCTGATGAGGTGGCCGATGGTCTCCTGAGGGATGTCCTCCCAAACCTGGACTAATGCATCCGCCAACTCCTGGACAGTCTGTGGTGCAACGTGGCATTGGTGGATGGAGCAAGACATGATGTCCCAGATGTGCTCAATTGGATTCAGGTCTGGGGAACGGGAGTGCCAGTCCATAGCATCAATGCTTTCCTCTTGCAGGAACTGCTGACACACTCCAGCCCCATGAGGTCTAGCATTGTCTTGCATTAGGAGGAACCCAGGGCCAACCGCACCAGCATATGATCTCACAAGGGGTCTGAGGATCTCATCTCGGTACCTAATGGCAGTCAGGCTACCGCTGACAAGAACATGGAGGGCTGTGCGGCACCCCAAAGAAAAGCCACCCCACACCATTACTGATCCACTGCCAAACCGGTCATGCTGGAGGATGTTGCATGCAGCAGATCGTTCTCCACGGCATCTCCAGACTCTGTCACATCTGTCACATGTGCTTAGTGTGAACCTGCTTTCATCTGTGAAGAACACAGGGCGCCAGTGGCAAATTTGCCAATCTTGGTGTTCTCTGGCAAATGCCAAACGTCCTGCATGGTGTTGGGCTGTAACGTCCTGCATGGTGTTGGACACATGCACATTTGTGGCCTGCTGGAGATCATTTTACAGGGCTCTGGCAGTGCTCCTCCTGCTCCTCCTTACACAAAGCGGTCCTGCTGCTGGGTTGTTGCCCTCCTACGGCCTCCTCCATGTCTCCTGATGTACTGGCCTGTCTCCTGGTAGTGTCTACATTCCATGGACACTATGCTGACAGACACAGCAAACTTTCTTAACACGGCTCGCATTGATGTTCCATCCTGGATGAGCTGCACTACCTGAGCCACTTGTGTGGGTTGTAGACGCCGTCTCATGCTACCATATAGGTTAAGCGGGGATTTGCCTGTTCTTCTATGGAATAATATGTCACCCTCCAAAAATCCTCTTTTAAATTTTGTCTCAATTTCCACTGCTCTTGCTCTAAATAAAAACTACAGGCAAGAACTAATTGCAGTGGCAGTTTTCCAAAAATATTGCCAAGAGGAAACCCAGCCCTAAAGGAGTTGTTGGGTAAAATGTCCCCTGGCTGCCTGATAAAATAACAAACATTTTAACTCACCTTGCACCATTCCCTCATAGCTCCAGTATCAGGGTGCTCTGTTTGCGGCTAGTGACTCTGCTTTCCTCCAAGCTACAGAGCGTGGCGACTACAGCCGTGGGAATTGACAGTGCTGCTCGCCAATCACTGGCTGAGGCAGAACACCGATGTAGACAGTAATTGGTTAAACTGAGTTGTGATGTCATGTCTACAGCTCTTGCTGGCTCTTGGAAGAAGACTGTTTCAGAGATTAGCGGGAGACCTGATAACAAAGCTACGGGAGCAAAGGAAGGGGAGTTAAAGTCTTTGTTATTTTATCAGGCAGCCTGGGGGCAATAGAAAATTAAAGGGGTTATCCAGGAAAAAACTTTTTTTTATATATCAACTGGCTCCAGAAAGTTAAACAGATTTGTAAATTACTTATATTAAAACAATCTTAATCCTTTAAGTACTTATGAGCTTCTGAAGTTAAGGTTGTTCTTTTCTGTCTAAGTGCTCTCTGATGACACGTGTCTCGGGAACCGCACAGTTCAGAAGCAAATCCCCATAGCAAACCTCTTCTAAACTGGGCGGTTCCCGAGACACGTGTCATCAGAGAGCACTTAGAAAAGAACAACCTCAACTTCAGAAGCTCATAAGTACTGAAAGGATTAAGATTTTTTAAAAGAAGTCATTTACAAATCTGTTTAACTTTCTGGAGCCAGTTGATATATAAAAAAAAGTATTTTCCTGGATAACCCGTTTAATAAATTTCCCCCCAAAAAAAACCTTTAATGTGTCCTGTGTCTGGTACGAGTGCTCAGCAATGTTCGGGAGCCCCACAGAGAGGAAATAGAGCATTTGTGATCCTTGGTTTTGCGCTTCTTTCATTGAAGGAGACAGTTTTCTTCCGTTTATGTGATTGGTGAAGGTCCGACTGCTGGGACATCTATCGATCATGAGAACAGAGAAAATAGCTTTTTATCCCCTATCCTGTGGTAAAGAAAAAGCAGCTCTAGTAGTTTTATGGTCGAATGTTAGAATTATCAATCAAAGCTTAGGGGATGGGCTGGGAAAGCTCCTAATACTGTAAGCTCTGTGCATACAAAATAAGAAAACCACACCTCCTGTTCACTTCCTGGCATTAAACAGCGGTTTTATCCCAAATGCAAGCCTCATGACGTAGACTTCAGGTATGCTTTCAATGCCTGCCCCAAAACTGATGTCAGATTCACTTTCAATAGTTTTTTATCTCTTTTATTTTTGTTCGTCTCTCGCAGCCAGGAAAGTTAGGACCAATATGACAGAAAATGCATACTTAACCATATTGTTTATTGTGAATGATAATTTGTTTGCAGTTGTTAAATATGCAAACTCTTTTTCTTTAGGCTAAGTTTCCACTTGGTTTTTTTCTGGCAGTTTTGTGAAAACTGGCACTGCAGCTTTTGAGCCAAAGCCAGAAGTGGATCCATAAGGGAGGGGAAGGGTAAGTCTTTCCTTTATATGTCCTATTCCTTTTTAATACATTTCTGGCTTTGGCTCAAAAACTACAGTGGCAGTATTCCAAAAACTGCCAGAAAAAAAAACAAGTGGAAATGAAAAAAGCGAAGGGTTCAATTTACAAATGCTTTCCAGTGTGTTTTTCAGTACACTGTATCCATTTGGCCTACATTAAACAAAAATATGTGGAGGGTCTACAGGTTTGCATAGTTACAGCATGGAAAACTTGAGTTTTGATGTTTGACCCAGGATCTCATTGTTTGGATGCCATTTGTATTACTCATTCAATGAAGCTGCAATCACTTTTAATAAAGAAATATTCTGCATTCTATAAAAAAATTGTGCTTACTATATATAATGTTTCAGCAGTAATATGGATTTAAAATGCTTCTCTGACTGCTCTTTCAGTGTCTCATTTTCTGGCTCTATTTCTCGTCTTGCTCTTGGGGTTTTTCATGGATCAGGTGTAACACTCACGTTTCAGTAGACTGGAACACTGATGATAGTGGATCCGCTGGACCTGTGTGGTAGATGACTGTACTGTACCAGGGAGCGGAGTCTAAGGTGCCGCTGTTTTTTTAATAGAGCCCGCCACAAACCAGGATGGACTTGCTGTGGCAGGCGGCACCCAGGTCGCTACCCCTGGCACGGCTTGATCACACAGGCGGCTGAGGAGATTCGAGGCACATGAGGGATAAGGCAGCTCGTAGTCAGGAGTTCAGGGCAGGCGACCCAGTAGTGTAGTCAGGAACGTAACAAATAGTCAGTAGGCAGGCGACAAAGGAGCAAGGTCAGGTCACGGAGAAAGGGTATGATATACGGCAAGGCAAATACACAGAAATGTTTTCTCTAAGGCTCTAGGGCAACAAAGATCCGGCAGGGAAGTGTGGGAGGTGGAGGAATTTATCAATGAGCCACAAGTGCTACTTGATTAATGGGCGCACTGGTCCTTTAAATCTTAAAGCTCCGGTGCAGAGAGGCAGAGGCAGGGGCAGGAGAAGCACCAGGTGAATGACGGGCTGGGATTCGCATGCAGGCGCGTCCCGCAATGCGAATCCCAGCCCCGCCAGCAGCAGGTAATGGGACCATGCGCTCACAGCCAGCATGTGCGGCCAGAGCGCATAACGTAACATCAGTCTTGTATCCTTTTCTCTTTTCTCTCTACACTGCCCCCATTCGACAAACTATCACTAGATTTGGTTTCAGTACATTTCTACACTGCTGACATTCAGCTCTATACCTCTTCCTATGATATCACCCCTGCACCCCTAATATATATAATCAGTGACTGTCTCTGCTGCCTCTAACATCTAAAAAGCAGGCTTGTACTTTATTGCAGATCCATATGTAATGGACGGCAAGCAGACTTTGGCTAGTTAGGCAGCAGGGAAGATGGTGAAGGTGCACAAGCATGAATAGGGCAATGGTCCTGTTTCAAGTCAGAACGACAAGGCTGGAAGAAACATCCCTCGTCTCGTTCATGCCCCTTCACCTTCACCATTTTCGTCCTGGCTAACTAGCCAAAGTCTGCTTGCCATCCGTTGCACATGGTTCTGCAATCCTGCTTCACACTTGGATCGGTGAGTGTGATGTCATTCCTGTCTATATGGTTCTTACTGAATACTGAATTATTTTCTTTTATATTAGACATTAACCACCCCTTAGCTTGGCTTCGGCCAGTGACTGTTCCTCCTATTTTTGCTTAGTTGGTATAATTACCTGATGTGCCGGTATGTACTTTCTTTGGATCCTTTCTTAAACTGAACTTATTGTATTTTCTTCATTGACTAATTTACCTAAACCGGACATTTCCATCTCGGTGTGTGGTACTAACATAACTTCTGGGCAGCAAGCTCGCTGTCTTGGAATTATACTAGACAACCTATTTAACTTTATTCTGAAGCTTGGTACAATTGCATTGATATCATATTGATATATTATTTTTGTTTTACCACCTTGCATGTGTTTTTAATTATACTGATAATATTTAATATTTTTTTTTTCCCTCACGTGAGTTGTTTTATGCAGAATGAGTTGATGTTTTCATTGGTACCATTTTGGGGTAGGTACAACTTTTTGATCACTTCTTATTTCATTTTTTAAAAGGTCAGGGTAAAAGAGAGAAAACAGGGAACAAAAGGTAGCTATGTGCCGTGAAATATGAGAACTTCAGAAATAAGGATGTGCTCACCTTATAGTGTTGAACTGCGAGCGCAACACCGTATGATGCCTTCTGTCACTAGTAGGGACCAGCATATGAGGAGTCAAGCAGTCAGCCGTAGTGCTCGTAATCAGGTACTGTGAAGCCAGATGTATAAGATATCCCTCTAGTCGTGATCTGGATGCCGGCGTGAGCTGTGGTGTGCGCTGAGAGCTCCCGCTGACCCCGCTGTTTTACCCTGCATTAACTTACCCTGAGCAGCCGGTCTTCTTTCTGCGGGTCCCTCCGGTGCTGCAGAACATCTGGTGCAGCTGTTGGTCCAGTCCCAGTGGCTGTCGTGGTGTGGGCAGCTCCTTTCTCCTGTGGCCTGGAGCTCCGGTCAACTTGCGCTGCGTAGATCCTGTGCGGTCTCCGGTCGGGTGGTGAGGTCCCTCCTGGTCCTAGACAGTCTGCGGCTGTGGACTGTGAGGTCTCCACTGTATCTCCTGGGCTTCTGTATCTTCGAATCTTCCTTTGTCTGGGCTCCTTTGGCATTCATGGGTGGGGCCTCCATCTCCGAGCCTGGTTGCTGTGGTGACTCCCGCCGTGGAGTGCGGCCTCAGCTGTAATACCTGGCTGCAGCACGGATCCAGTGGGGACTTGTGTGACTGCTGGTCTCTTCTCTGCTCTTCCCTGGGGAACTGCAAGTTACTGCCCTATAGCACCATGTGGTGCCCTATTGGAATTCTGGCCTCACTCTTCTGGGACTTTTGCTGCACTGCCTGCTGAACCTCCAATCCTGTCTGTGAGTACCCTGGTGGGAGAGATCTGTACTTGCTGGGACTTGTGGTGTATTGCAAGCTCACTAAAGCTATCTGCCCTGCTGGGGTGCTGGGGAGCTTACTGGACTGTGTGGCTAGTGACTTTCTACCTGCTCTCTGTGTGGCCCTGAAAGCCATGGATGGCCCCTGTGGTTGTAATAGGAATAAGAAATCCAAGTTGAATGCTGAGGGCTCCCCGCCAACCTCTGATGAGGATGCCTCCTCTGATGATGGGTCCTCTAGCTCCTATGGTCCTTCTCAACAGGATCCTGGTGCTCAGACCCTGCTTGCTACTAGAGTCTCTGTGCAGGCAGCAAAAGCGCTGAGCCAGTTCTCCAGGGCTCCGGACCGTCATAGGGGTGATTCTCCTAATCCTACGCTGTCGTTATTTGAGGGATCTCTGACTCCGCTGCAGCAACAGTCCCCTTAAAGACCTGTCTATGATGCTGCTACTATGGACCAGCACGTCTCTGAACTTTTGGCTGCCTTTACCTCCTGTCAGTCAATTATGGTGACCAAAGTGAATGAACTGCGGCAGGAGTTTGTTATCTTACGACATGAGACCCAAAGATCCGTGAGCGCACTGAAGTGGAGCATAGGATCTCTACGCTGGAGGACACTTTACACCCACTGCCGGAGCGGGTTGACTCACTACAGCGTCAGTTTACGGGGGTTCTGAGTCTCATAGATGACATGGAGAACCGCTTGAGGCGCAATAACATCCGCCTCATGGTCCTCCATGAGAAGGTGGAAGGGAATGATCCTGTACTGTTCCTGGAAACTTGGCTGAAGGAGATTCTTCCTGTGGACATGTTTTTTCCTTATTTCTCCGTTGAGCGGGCCCACCGAGTTCCAGCTTGGCCTCCTCCTCCTGGTGGCCCTCCATGTCCCTTCCTGGCCAAACTTCTACACTTCAAGGACAGAAATGCTATTCTCCAGGCTGTGCATATCAAGGGCATGGTCATTTGTGATGGAAGCAAAGTGTCCTTTTATCCTGATTTTTCTGTGGAGCTTCGCAAGCAGCTCACAGAGGTCTGGGCTAAACTGCGTGCCAAGAGCTACCGCTACTTGATGCTGTATCCCGCTTGCCTGAGAGTGTTGGATGGGGCCTCTACTAAGTTCTTTACATCTCCGACTGACGCTCTTCACTGGGTGGATGCAGCCCCTCCTGTCAGACCGCCGGATAGAACAGTACTGGACTACCTTGCTAGAGACTGTTCTCTATGATTGTCTTTAGATAGTAGTTAGGTAGCTAGATCTTGCTTAGGGTTCCCTAGGTTCCAGTCTCCCTAAGGTTCTCTGGGTAGTTTTTAGTTACCAGCCGCTACATTTTATGGTGGGGTGGCGGGAGGCGGGTTTTTGCACTAGTAGCTTTTTAGTTTCATTTGGCGTTCTTTTGATGCCTTGTAGCAGTTGTATTTAGGGTCTAGGTCTGCAATGTGTTAGGGAATATATGTTTACTATGTCCCGTTTAGTGTTAGACAGGGTTTTGCTTATGCTTTGTTGCCTTTTGTATAGATGTTTTGTGTCTGTGCCCTGTATGTCGCTCTGTTGATTGTGTGTGGTGTGTGTGGTCCCGGTGCTCTGCCCTTGTCCTGGTCCTCTTTTTGGTCTCTCCTGTTTCTATATAGTATTATTTTTCATGATTGGGACCCTAAAGGTGGTTAGTTGGAGTGTTCAGGGGTTTAATTCTAAGTTCAAAAGGGCCTTATGTCTCGACTTTGTGAAATGTCAGTCTCCTCCCATTATTTGTCTACAGGAGACCCATGTTACGGGTCAGAAAGTTCTTGCCATAAAAAAAGGCTTGGATAGCGCGGGGTTACCATGCCTCATACTGTAATTATGTTAGGGGTGTCTCTGTGTTAATCACCAAGTCCCTGCCATTAGCGGTTTCTCAGGCGGCCTGTGAGCACTTTAGGGGATTTGTAATATTACATTGTTCTCTGGGTTCTTTCTCTTTTGTTCTTGTCTCTGTGTATGTGCACCCTCCTTTTTAGGTCTCCGTGCTGGAGCTAATTACTAACAAACTGTTGTCTTTTCCCTCTGATTCTATTCTTTTCATAGGTGATTTCAATGTGGTTCCTTATCCAATGCTCGACCGCACCACTGCTGCTGACCCTGGCTCCTCCTCATTTAACACCTGGCGCTTGGCGATGGGTCTGACCGACCTCTGGAGGTGGAAGTACCCAACTGCATCCTCATTTTCCTTTTAGTCTGCGGCTCAAAGGTTATTCTCTCAAATTGACCTTGCTCTGGCGTCTGATGATCTCCTTCAGAAGGTAAGAGATGTTTCCTACACCTCTAGGGGGATCTCAGACCATTCTGCTGTACTGGTAGTTCTCCACCTAGGCCCTAGTCCCCCTTCTCATATCTGGCACATGCGCCCTGGCCTGCTGCAAGCTGAGGTAGTAGTGGAGGCTCTGGGGGTTGCCCATGCTGAGTATCGGGAGAACAATGCTTCTTATCCTGATTCCTTGGTTCAATGGGATGCATACAAAGACACGGTTAGAGGGTTTTTTATCGCAGGTGTTGTGGGTCAGAGGAAAATTAGGTTGGCTATAGAGGGCCGGCTGTTACGGGTGGTGAGTGTCTTGGAGGCAGAATTTGTTAGGAATCAATCTCCTGAGAATGAGAGGGCGTGGGCCAAGGCTTAGAGGTCTTTGTTGATTATTCAGAAAGATAGGGTCCAGTTGCGGTTGGCAGATAGGGAGGCTGCCCTGTTTGAATTCGGAGACAAGAATGGTAAACTGTTGGCCTATTTAGGGAGGGCTAGTCGCTCTGCTGCATGTATCCCTGGTATTAGGGGCCAAGATGGTGTTGTGGTGGCAGACCCCCAGTTGATCAATTCTGTTTTCAGGGACTTTTACTCGTCTTTGTATGTGGCCCCCTCTTAGGCCTGCCAAGGGGAAATTCGGTTTTTCTTACATGATTTATCCCTTCTCATGCTTAGTCGCGCTCAGGCGGAGGCGCTAGATGCCCTCTTTACAGTTGAGGAGGTGGAACAGGTTATACGTGCTCTTCCTCATGGGAAGACACCGGGTTTAGATGGGATGATAAGCGATTGGTATAGGATGAATGAGGAGAGACTGGCCCCTATACTACTTAAATAGTTTCACTCAATAGATGTTGCTGATGCCCTTCCAGACTCTATGAGGGGGGCGTTGATAGTAGTACTTCCTAAGCCTGGAAAGGACCCATTGCTCGCCTTATTCTTATAGACCTTCTGAATGTTGATATTAAGATCTTGGCTAGAGTTCTGGCTACTCGCCTATATAAGGTTATTGGAGCTATCATTCATCCTGACCAAACTGGGTTTATGCTGGGTAGGGCTACTGATGTGAATGTGAAGCGTCTGCAACTCAACATTGCAGCAGTGGGGGAGGGCTTTCCTACTGGTGTGGTGGTTAGTCTGGATGTTTATAAAGCCTTTGATTCGGTGCTGTGGCCCTATCTCTGGGAGGTACTGGGTGCATTTGGATTTGGTCCCCGATTCTGTGCTTGAGTTCGCTTGCTATGTGATGGTCCCAGGGCCCGTATTCGCACTTACTTGGATGTTTCAGCTCCCTTTCTCCTGGGTCATGGGACGAGGCAGGGATGCCCACTATCTCCCTTCCTTTTTGCGCTGGTGATGGAGCCCCTGGCGGCAGCCATTGGTAGAGACCCTGCTATCTGTGGCATTCCCAGGGGGTCTATTGTAGAGAAGGTCTCCCTTTATCCAGATGACACACTGGTGTACTTGGCAGACACTGGGGGCTCTCTCCTGTCTCGTATTGATCTACTTAACTGGTTTATTTCGATTTTGAAGTGACCAACCAATAGCAGATCAGGGGCGGAGGGGGGTAAAAGTTCGGTTCCCCCGTTCTGCCCATGCACAGTAGTCCAGGAAGAATGGGGGAACCGACGGTGACCGGCGCCGGAGGTCCACTTACCATCAGCGATCAGCGGCAGGCGGCAGAAGACAGCGATGCGGCTCCCTGGTGCAGCGATCCTACGGAAGCCGGTGAGTAGTTGCCTAGCAACATCTGGAGGGCTACAGTTTTGAGACCACTACACAGTGGTCTCTAAACTGTGGCCCTCTAGATCTTGCAAAACTACAACTCCCAGCATGCCCACACAACAGTTTGCTGTCTGGGCATGCTGGGATTTGTAGTTTTGCAACATCTGGAGGGCCACAGTTTGGAGATCACTGTGCAGTGGTCTCTAAACTGTGGCCCTTCAGATCTTGCAAAACTACAACTCCCAGCATGCCCAAACTGCAAACAGCTGTCTCGGCATGCAGGGAGTTGTAGTTGCATACCTCCAGCTCTAGCATAACTACATCTCCTGGTTGGAAAATACTGAGTTAGGTAACAGAACCTAACAGAAGGTTTTCCAACCAGTGTGCCTCCAGCTGTCGCAAAAGTACAACTCCCAGCATGCATGGGAGTTTTGCAACAGCTGGAGGTTTGCCCCCACCCCCATGTGAATGTACAGGGTACATTCACACGGGCGGGTTTACAGTGAGTTTCCTGCTTCAAGTTTGAGCTGCGGTAAATTTTCCGCCGCAGCGCAAACTCCTAGCGGGAAACTCACCATAAACTCCCGCCAGTGCGAATGTACCCTAAAAACAGTACACTACACTAACACAAATTAAAGATTAAAACACTTTAACAAAATAAAACACAATAAAATGAAAGCATATCGTACGGCAGTGTTTCCAAAACAGAGCCTCCAGCTGTTGCAAAACAACAACTCTCAGCATTTCCACACAGCCACTGACTGTCCAGGCATGCTGGGAGTTTAGCAACAGCTGGAGGCACCCTGTTTGGGAATCACTGGCGTAGAATACCCCTATGTCCACCCCTATGCAATCCCTAACTTAGTCCTCAAATGCGCATGGCACCCTCTCACTTCGGAGCCCTGACGTATTTCAAGGAAACAGTTTAGGGCCACATATGGGATATTTTCGTACTCGGGAGCAATTGCAATTTTTGGTAGGCTTTTTCTCCTTTTACTCCTTATGAAAAGGAAAAGTTGGGGTCTAGACTAGCCTGTTAGTGTAAAAAAATGTTTTGCCCCATGCTTTTTATTTTCACAAGAGGTAAAAGGAAAAAAAGACCCCCAAAATTTGTATCACAATATCTCCAGAAGTACAGAAATACCCCATATGTGGGCGTAAAATGCTCTGGAGTGAGAGCGCACTATGTACATTTGAGGCCTAAATTGGTGATTTGCACAGGGGTGGCTGATTTTACAGCGGTTCTGACATAAACACAAAAAAATAAATACCCACATGTAAAGTGCTCTGCGGGTGCACTAGAATGCTAAGCAGAGAAGGAGCGCCATTGGGCTTTTGGAGAAAAAATGTGCTCGGAATTGAAGGCCACGTGTGTTTACAAAGCCCCCATAGTGCCAGAACAATGGACCCCCCCCCCATATGTGACCCCATTTTGGAAACTACACCCCTCATGTAATGTAAGAAGGGGTATAGTGAGCATTTACACCGTACAGGTGTCTGACAGATTTTTGGAACAGTGGTCTGTGAAAATGAAAAAATTAATTTTTCATTTGCACAGCCCACTGTTCCAAAGATCTGTCAAATGCCAGTGGGGTGTAAATGTTCACTGCATCCCTTATTAAATTCTGTGGGGGGTGTAGTTTCCAAAATGGGGTCACATGTGGGGGGGGGTCCATTGTTCTGGCACTATGGGGGCTTTGTAAACACACATGTCCCCTGACTTCCATTCCAAACAAATTCTTTCTCTAAAAGCTCAATGGCGCTCCTTCTCTTCTGAGCTTGTAGTTCGCCAGCAGAGCACTTGACGTCCACACATGGGGTATTTCCATGCTCAGAAGAAATGGGGTTAAAAATTTTGGGGGTCATTTTTTACCCCTTGTAAAAATGTAAAATTTGGGGAAAAACCAGCATTTTAGTGAAAACATTTTTTTTTTCATTTATACACCCGACTTTAACAAAAAGTCGTCAAACACCTGTGGGGTGTTAAGGCTCACTGTACCCCTTGTTACATTCCTTTACGGGTGTAGTTTCCAAAATAATATGCCATGTGTTTTTTTTTATTTCTTTGCTTTTCAGGGACCATAGGGGCTTCCTAAATGTGACATGCCCCGCCAAAAAACATTTCAGCAAAATTTGCTTTCCAAAAGCCAAATGTGACTCCTTCTCTTCTGAGCATTATAGTTCGCCCGCAGAGCATTTTACTTCCTAATATGGGGTCTTTCCATACTCAGAGGAGATGGGGTTACAAATTTTGGGGGGCATTTTCTCCCATTACCCTTTGTAAAAATTGTAAATTTGGAAAAAATACTGCACTTTAGTGGAAACATTTTTAGTTTCATTTACACGAAAAGTTGTCAAACAGCTGTGGGGTGTTAAGACTCACTGGACCCCTTATTACGTGCCTTGAGGGGTGTAGTTTCCAAAATAGTATGCCATGTGTTTTTTTTTCTTCTTCTGCTGTTCTGGCACAATAGGGGCTTCCTAAATGCAACATGCTCCCCAAAAACCATTTCAGCAAAATTCACTCTCCAAAATCCCATTGTCGTTCCATCCCTTCTGAGCCCTCTAGTGCACCCACAGAACACTTCACAAACACATATGATGTATTTCCTTGCTCGAGAGAAATTGGGTTAATTTTGGGAGGCTTTTTCTCCTCTTACCCCTTGTAAAAATTCAAAAATTGGTTCTACAAGAACATGCGGGTGTATAAAATGAAGATTTTGAATTTTCTCCTTCACTTTGCTGCTATTCCTGTGAAACACCTAAAGGGTTAACAAACTTTCTGAATGTCATTTTGAATACTTTGAGATGTGCAGTTTCTATAATGGGGTAATTTATGGGGTATTTCTAATATGAAGGCCCTTCAAATCCACTTCAAACTGAACTGGTCCCTGAAAAATTAAGATTTTGAAAATTTTGTGAAAAATTTGAAAATTGCTGCTGAACTTTGAAGCCCTCTGATGTCTTCCAAAAGTAAAAACATGTCAACTTTATAATGCAAACATAAAGTAGACATATTGTATATGTGAATCAATATATCATTTATTTGGAATGCCTATATTCCTTATAAACAGAGAGCTTCAAAGTTAGAAAAAATGCAAAATTTTCAATTTTTTCATCAAATTTTGGAATTTTCACCAATAAATGATGCAAGTATCGCCAAAATTTACCACTAACATAAAGTAAAATATGTCACAAAAAAACTATCTCGGAATCAGAATTAAAACGTAAAAGCATCTCAGAGTTATTAATGCTTAAAGTGACAGTGGTGAGATGTGCAAAAAATGCTTTGGTCCTTAAGGTGAAAATGGGCTTTAACCAATTGGGGACGGAGGGTTTTCCAGTTTTTGCACTTTCGTTTTTTCCTCCTTACCTTTTAAAAATCATAACCCTTTAAATTTTGCAGCTAAAAATCCATGTGATTGCTTATTTTTTGCGCCACCAATTCTACTTTGTAATGACATCAGTCATTTTACCCAAAAATCTATGGTGAAACAGAAAAAAAATCATTGTGCAACAAAATTGAAGAAAAAATACGCCATTTTGTAACTTTTGGGGGCTTCCGTTTCTACGCAGTAAATTTTTTGGTAAAAAAATGACACCTTATCTATATTCTGTCAGTCCATATGGTTAAAATGATACCCTACTTATATAGGTTTGATTTTGTCCTACTTCTGGAAAAAATGATAACTATATGCAGGAAAATTTATACGTTTAAAATTGTCATCTTCTGACCCCTATAACTTTTTTATTTATCTTATTAGGGAAGGGGTTAAATGATCTTTATTCACTTTTTTTTGCAATGTTATAGCTCCCATAGGGGGCTATAACACTGCACACAATGATCTTTTACATTGATCAGTGGTTTCTCATAGAAAACCACTGATCGTTGATTCTGCCGCTTGACTGCTCATGCCTGGATCTCAGACACTGAGCAGTCATTCGGCGATCAGACAGCGAGGAGGCAGGTAGGGACCCTCCAGCTGTCCTGTAAGCTGTTCGGGATGCCGCGATTTCACCGCGGCGATCCCGAACAGCTCCTTGAGCTAACCTGCATTGTTTTACTTTCACTTTCGACGTGGCGTTCAACTTTGAACGCCGCGTCTAAAGGGTTAATAGCGCACGGCACCGCGATCAATGCCGTGTGCTATTAGCTACGTGTCCCAGCCGTTGTTAGATGCCGGACCCGACCCGCTATGTGGCCCCGCGTTATAGACAGGAAGCGGGCTGAGGGCGTATAGGTGCGCCCTCTGTCCCCAAGGAGTTAGCCTCTTAAGGACCAAGGACGTACCGGTACTTCCTGAGTCCTTTTCCTTTGTATAATGCGGGGCCACGGCGTGGCCCCGCGTCATAGCGGGTCGGGCCCAGCCTCTAACAATGGCCGGGACCCGTGGCTAAATGCGCGCAGCACTGATCGCATTGCCGTGCACTATTAACCCTTTAGACGCGGCGTTCAAAGCTGAACGCAGCATCTAAAGTGAAAGTAAAACAATGTCGGTTAGCTCAGGGAGCTGTTCGGGATCACCGCGGTGAAATCGCAGTATCCCGAACAGCTTACAAGACAGCCGGAGGATCCCTACCTGCCTCCATGCTGCCCGATCGCCGAATGACTGCTCAGTGCCTGAGATCCAGGCATGAGCAATTAAGCGGCAGAATCATTGATCACTGGTTTCCTATGAGAAACCAGTGATCAATGTAAAAGATCAGTGTGTGCAGTGTTATAACCCCCTATAGGAACTATAACATTGCAAAAAAAAGTGATTAAAAAAAGTGAATAAAGATCATTTAACCCCTTGGGGACGGAGCCCATTATGACCCTAAGGACGGAAGCATTTTTTGCAAATCTGACCACTGTCATTTTAAATATTAACAACTCTGGGATGCTTTTACTTATAAATTTGATTCCGAGATAATTTTTTCGTGACATATTCTACTTTATGGTAGTGGTAAATTTTCGTCGATACTTGCATCATTTCATGGTGAAAAATTCAAAAATTTTATGAAAAATTTAGCATTTTTCTAACTTTGAAGCTCTCTGCTTGTACGGAAAATAGACATTCCAAATAAATGATATATTGATTCGCATATACAATATGTCTACTTTATATTTGCATCATAAAGTTGACATGTTTTTACTTTTGGAAGACATCAGAGGGCTTCAAAGTTCAGCAGTAATTTTCCAATTTTTCACAAAATTTTCTAAATCAGAATTTTTCAGGGACCAGTTCACTTTTGAAGTTGATTTGAAAGGCCTTCATATAAGAAATACCCCACAAATGACCCCATTATAAAAACTGAACCCCTCAAAGTATCCGAAATGACATTAAGTAAGTGTGTTAACCCTTTAGGTGTTTCACAGGAATAGCAGCAAATTGAATGAGAAAATACAAGTGGTAATTGGAGAAAAAGCCCACCAAAATTTGTAACCCAATTTCTCTCGAGTAAGGAAATACCTCATATGTGTATGTCAAGTGTTCGGCGGGCGCAGTAGAGGGCTCAGAAGGGAAGGAGCAACAGTGGGATTTTGGAGAGTGAATTTTGCTGAAATGGTTTTTGGGGGGCATGTCACATTTAGAAAGCCCCTGTGGTGCCAGAACAGCAGAAAACCCCACATGGCATAACATTTTGGAAACTACACCCCTCAAGGCACGTAACAAGGGGTCCAGTTAGCCTTAACACCCCACTTTTCATTAAAACCGGATGTGTAAATGGAAAAAAAAAATGTTTTCACTAAAGTGCAGTTTTTCCCCCAAATTTACCATTTTTACAAAGGGTAATGGGAGAAAATGTCCCCCCAAAATTTGTAACCCCATCTCTTCTGAGTATGGAAATACCCCATTTTAGGACGTAAAATGCTCTGCGGGCGAACTACAATGCTCAGAAGAGAAGGAGCGCCATTGAGCTTTTTAAAACAGAATTCATTTGGAATGGTAGTCAGGGGCCATCTGCGTTTACAAAGCCCCCCGTGGTGCCAGAACAGTGGACCCCACCACATGTGACCCCATTTTGGAAACTACACCCCTCACAGTATTTACACCCCACGGGCGTTTGACAGATCTTTGGAACAGTGGGCTGTGCAAATGAAAAATAAAATTTTTCATTTTCACGGACCACTGTTCCAAAAATCTGTCAGGCACCTGTGGGGTGTAAATGCTCACTGCACCCCTTAATACATTACGTGAGGGGTGTAGTTTCCAAAATGGGGTCACATGTGGCGAGGTCCATTGTTCTGGCACTATGGGGGCTTTGTAAACACGTGGCCTTCAATTCCGGACTAATTTTTTCTTCTGAGCATTGTAGTTTGCCCGCAGAGCACTTTACATCCACATATGGGGTATATTCTTACTCAGAAGAAATGGGGTTACAAATTTTTTTTTTTCTTCCTATTTTCCCTTGTGAACATGAAAAATTTAGGGTAACACCAGCATTTTAGTGAAAAAATATATTTTTCATTTTCCCATCCAATTTTAATGAAAATTCGTCAAACACCTGTGGAGTGTTAAGGCTCATTATACCCCTTATCACGTTCCGTGAGGGGTGTCGTTTCCAAAATTGGGGTCACATGTGGGTATTTATTTTTTTGCGTTTATGTTAGAACCGCTGTAAAATCAGCCACCCCTGTGCAAATCACCAATTTAGGCCTCAAATGTACATAGTGCGCTCTCACACCTGAGCCTTGTCATGCGCCCGCAGAGCATTTTACGCCCATATATGGAGTATTTCCGTACTCAGGAGAAATTGCGTTACAAATTTTGGGGGTCTTTTTTTTCCTTTTACTGCTTGTGAAAATAAAAAGTATGGGGCAACACCAGCATGTTAGTGTAAAATTATTTTTTTTTTTTTTACACTAACAGGCTGGTGTAAGCCCTAACTTTTCCTTTTCATACGGGGTAAAGGAGAAAAAGCCCCCCAAAATTTGTAGTGCAGGGGTATTCTACGCCAGTGATTCCCAAACGGGGTGCCTCCAGCTGTTGCTAAACTCCCAGCATGCCTGGACAGTCAGTGGCTGTCCAGAAATGCTGGGAGTTGTTGTTTTGCAACAGCTGGAGTGTTACGGTGAGTTTCCCGCTAGGAGTTTGAGCTGCGGCGAAAAATTTGCCTTAGCCCGACCTTGAAGCAGGAAACTTACTGTAAACCTGCCCGTGTGAATTTTCCCTGTACCCTGGGGGGGGGGGGGGGGGGGGGGTTGGGGGGGGGGGCAAACCTCCAGCTGTTTCAAAACTACAACTCCCAGCATGTACTGACAGACCGTGCATGCTGGGAGTTGTACTTTTGCAACAGCTGGAGGCACACTGGTTGGAAAACCTTCAGTTGGGTTCTGTTACCTAACTCAGTATTTTCCAACCAGCTGTTGCAAAACTACAACTCCCAGCATGTACTGATCGACGAAGGGCATGCTGGGAGATGTAGTTATGCAACAGCTGGAGGTACTTAACTACAACTCCCAGCATGCTGAGACAGCTGTTTGGGCATGCTGGGATTTGCAGTAGACATGTGCAATTCGTTTTCCCGTTTTCGGATGTTCGTTACGAAAAGAATGCACAAAAAAAAATACAAAATCCCGAAAAAGCATACGAATACGAATATACAGTTAACGAATGCATTCCTTAACTAACGCATAACGAATATGCATGTTAACGAACAACGAATGCATTCGTTATCAGTATACCGAATGTCGGGCCATGCATCAACTGCTATAGCAGTTGAAGCAGCCCGGGCAGGTTCACTCACCTTTCCGCGCTGCTCCGGGCCTTCCTCCGGTGGGTCCTGGGCTGGTCCGGGGCATTCATACGGGTCTCCCTCTGATGTCGTCATGACGCCGTCGCGCATGCCGTCCCGTCATCTAATAGGAACGTCACTACGGAGGCCCAGTAAGGCCTTGCGTCAGACAAAGGAGGACCGGAGAAGACCAGAAGAGCCCAGCAGAGCCCAGCGGAGTATCGAAGAGGACTAAGAGAGCCCAGCGAAGGCCCGGGGACACCATCGGGAGCAGCGGGGACAGGTGAGTAGGACTTTACTTTTTTACATTGCACGAATCCCTCAACATACGAATTACCATTGTATGTTGAGGGATCACTAGACATGTGCAGAGCCAAAAATCTGAATTAATGAATGCATTCGTTGTTTTTAACGAATGCATCCGTTTTTTAATGAATGCATCCGAAAACGAAAAAATTTTCGCGGATGCATCTGAAAACCGAATATGACGAATGCACAGCATTCCGAATATTCACAGAACCGAAAATTGTTTAAAAACGATAACGAACAAAACGAAAAAAAACTACATTTTTGGTTCTGCACATGTCTAATTTGCAGTTTTGCAACATCTGGAGAGTGACAGTTTATAGACCACTGCACAGTGATCTCCAAACTGTGACCCTCCAGATGTTGCAAAACTACAAATCCCAGCATGCCCAGACAGCAAACAGCTGTTTGGGCATGCTAGGAGTTGTAGTTTTGCAAGATCTTGAGGGATACAGTTTAGAGACCACTTTATAATGGTCTCAGACTGTAGCCCCACAGATGTTACTAGGCAACTTACCGGCTTCCGTAGGATCCAGGGAGCCGTCCTCTTCTGCCGCACATCATCGCCGCCCGCCAATCTCTGTCGCCCGCTGCCTCCGGATCGGTAAGTGGATCTTCGGCGGCCGGTCCCCGCCGGTTTCCCCGTCCTGCCCCGCCTATTGTGTGTGGGCAGGACGGGGAAAACGAACGTTAACCCCTCCGCCCCCAATCTGCTATTGGTGGTCGCGTCTAGACCACCAATAGCGGGGATAGGAGGGGTGGCACCCCTGCCACCTCATCCCTATCCCTTCAGGGGGACCGTGGGTGTCTTAGACAACCGCGATCCCCCTTATATTCTGGGTCACCATAGACCCGTATGACCCGGAATCGGCGCAAATCCCAAGTGTGAATTAACTTGCGATTTGCGCCGATCGCCGACATGGGGGGAGTCTAATGACCCCCCTGGGCATTTGTACGGGGTGCCTGCTGATTGATATCAGCAGTCACCCTGGTCCGGTCCCCGCCCGGCGCGCGGCGGGGACCGAAATTCCCATGGGCGTATGGATATGCCATTCGTCCCCAACAGGTTAACCCCTCCCCTAATGAAAGTTTGAATCACTCCCCTTTTCCCATTTAAAAAAAAACTGTGTAAATAAAAATAAACATATGTGGTATCGCCGCGTGCGGAAATTTCCGAATTATAAAAATATATCATTAATTAAACCGCACATCAATGGCGTACCCGCAAAGAAATTCCAAAGCCCAAAATAGTGTATTTTTGGTCACTTTTGATATCATGAAAAAATGAATAAAAAACGATCAATAAGTCCGATCAATACAAAAATGGTACCGCTAAAAACTTCAGATCACGGCGCAAAAAATTAGTTCTCATATCGCCCCATACGCGGAAAAATAAAAAAGTTATAGGGGTCAGAAGATGACAATTTTAAACATATAAATGTTCCTGCATGTAGTTATGATTTTTTTCAGAAGTACGACAAAATCCAACCTATATAAGTAGGGTATCATTTTAATCGTATGGACCTACAGAATAAAGAGAATGTGTCATTTTTACCAAAAAATTTACGGCGTAGAAACAGAAGCCCCCAAAAGTTACAAAATGGCTTTTTTATTTTCAATTTTGTCTCACAATTATTATTTTTTCCGTTTCGCCGTAGATTTTTAGGTAAAATGACTGATGTCATGTGATAAGCCATCATTTGGATTTTTAGGTGCAAAATTGAAAAAGTTATGATTTTTTAAAAGGTAAGGAGGAAAAAATGAAAGTGCAAAAACGGAAACCCCCCCCCCTTTTTAATGGACTGATGCCAGAAAGTTAAACAGATTTGTAAATTACTTCTATTAAAAAATATTTACCCATCCAGTACTTTTTATCAGCTGTATGCTACAGAGGAAATTCTTTTCTATTTGAATTTCTTTTTTGTCTTGTCCACAGTGCTCTCTGCTGATGCCTCTCTCCGTGTCAGGAACTGTCAAAAGCAGCGTAGGTTTGCTATGGGGATTTTCTCCTGCTCTGGACAGTTCCTGATATGGGCATCGGGTGTCAACAGAAAGCACTGTGGACAAGACAAAAGGGTAAAGATTTTATAATAGAAGTAATTTACAAATCTGTTTAACTTTCTGGCACCAGTTGATTTAAAATAAATTTTTTCCACCGGAGTACCCCCCCTTTAAACAAACTTACTCACTAAATGACCTTAGAAACCCCCTTTTCTTCAGTAGAACAGCAGTATCCATTTATTTTCTGCAGTGGGGACGTCTGATTTCCAATAACACTATAGGAACCTGCCATTTGCTCATCATTTCCTACCCACCTTTGACTGCTTTAAAATTAGTCAGTGATGTCTTGGAATGTCACCAAACCAAAATTAATTCTGAAACTAGTCAGATTAAGAACATTTTAATAGTATATTTCTTGTCCTTCCTGGTCAGCTGACCTTTGGCACTCTAAAGTGAAGTGACACAGGTGGTGATAAAGGGACACTGTTTGAGCAGGGGTAAGGACAACTGCTGAAGATCTGGGAACAAGACATTGACATCTCACATGCTCTATGTGCATTAACTGTCCCTGCACCTGTGCTTACACTGTTGTTGTACCTTGCCTGAATACAAATAAATTCTGTTGTATAGATCAAACACAACACATCCATCAATCACAAAAAAGAGGAAAAGGGAAAGTTAGGACAAACATGGATTGGTACTCACTCTTGATACTCACTTTTTTTCCAGTCAGCCCAGTACGGCAGGTCAGGTCCGATCTCCCTCCTCTCTTTGTTCCATGTACATTGCAAGACAGAGAGGAGGGGATTCTAAAACAGACTGCCGTATTGGCTCCCTGATCTATGCGCCCTACTGGGTCCCCAATATTCTCCTTCAAGGGAAAATATGCAGTTTACAAAGCAGGAAACCTTTTTACAAATATTATTTTGTGGGAAAGATCTACTTGCATTAAGCTGTAGTACAGCCTGTAGAATGCAGCCTAATGCCAGTACAGTGACCTCCAACCTACGATGGCCCCGAAATACGATCATTTCAACATACGATGGCTACTCAGAGGCCATCACATGTTGAAGGCAGCATCAACATACGATGCTTTTGTATGTCGGGGCCTTCAGCTGCCACCAGATAGTCGTTTACGGTGCCCCGTGTGGTCCGCTGAAGATCACTTACCTGTCCTCGGGGCTTCTTCAGGATCCCCTGCATCGTCGGCGCTCTCCATCGTCATCATCACGTCGCTGTGCACGCCGTCCCGTCATCCAATGGGAGCTGCGTGCGTAACGACGTGATGGCGGCGACAGAGTAAGAGGATGCCGGGGAAGCAGAGGCCTTGCCGGAGCGTCGGGGACACGGTGACAGCAATGGAGGGCGACATCCAGGGCAGCGGTGATGAGCGGTGACGGTCCGGAGTGGCTGGGACACGTGAATATAACCTCCAATACCAGTGGTTTTGAACCTGCGGACCTCCAGATGTTGCAAAACTACAACTCCCAGCATGCCCGGACAGCCGTTGGCTGTCCGGGCATGCTAGGTGTTGTAGTTTTGCAACATCTGGAGGTCCGAAGGTTGTAGACCACTGTCCTATACTTTAGATTGCACGGATCCCTCAACATACGATGGTTTCAACAAACGATGGTCCATTTGGAACGGATTACCATCGTATGTTGAGGGACCACTGTATTTTGCATCAAATTTGCAGGCCAAATCTAGTGATAGAATACACTTAGAAAAATCTAGTGACAGTACACACAGTCTAACAGTAAAAAGATGCACCAATAGATACAAATGTGATTGGGTCTTAGGGGCTCATGCGCACAGTAATATTACAGATCAGTTATGTGCAGATCTGTAATATCGTGATCATAGTCAGGAGAAAAAACTTGTAGCATACCAAACTGCATTGTTGAAGGCATGACACCATATGGGGCACAGAGAGCGTATACTTGTCTGTAATTGTTACAAATAGTAGGAAGTTTCCTCCTGTTTCCTCTTATCCTGTTTCCTTTTGCCTAAAGCAGTTGCTAAGTAACTGTCTCGTAGTCTGATTACAAAGTAATGGATTGAGGAATCCTTGCTCAGGCCTGGATTGTTTGGATAAAGTGCCATTAGTTAGCATATAATAGCTCCAAGGACTTGAGTGATCACAGTAAGCCTACCCAAGTGTTGGTTCTGTTCTCTCCCAAGTTCATGCCTTGTTTAGTTTCTTTCTCCTGCGATATTCAGAGTTGACTTGGTTATGTTTTTCTGGGTCTTAGTGGCTTCTGCTTGTTTCTTTGGCATAGGCAATGACTATTGTTGAGATTTTATTAGGGCAGTGAGGTAAGGGTCTGTGTCAGTTTAGTTTAGAAGATCCAGGGAACGTTTATGGAGAGTTAGTTAAGACCTTGCCCTTTATTTCTCTATGTTTTGTCATCTTCTGTTTCATTGTCGCCTGCCATCTTTCTCATACATTTTTATCATAATCCAAACCATCATCTGCAGTTCCGGTATGAAATGGTTAGAAATTATCTAAAAAAAAAGGCAAAAGGTAAAGCCTGATTCTGCTGCCTAGTGACTGGCCAATGTCATTACAAATACGGAAACGTAGAGACTCCATGCATCATTCTACACATAGAACTCACTCACAGCTAATGAAAAAAATGAAATTGAACATATTATTATTCTCATAAATACGTTGGATAATAATGCATATATATTTGCACACATATTATTTTGACACATGTATCTAACCTAATCATTTATTGCAGTGACTAGGTTTCAAATGCAGTTTATTTTTATTTATTTTTAAACTGCCACTGGTGTTTTTGACCCAAAGTCAAAAGTGGATCTATAAGGAAAGAGAAGTATAAGTCCTTTCTTTATATTTCCCATTACTTTTGAATACACTTCTGGCTTTGCCTCAAAAGCTGCAGAAATAAACCTGTGTGGAAAAGCCATAATTCCTTATAACATAGCCCTAAAACTCAAAACACACTGTGTCTGATGAAATCCATTACAATATACATTATAAAGTGCCCCCATATACATACATTTTGTCTATGTAATTGCCCCCTTAGTATTACTGCCACCCCTATTGTGCCCTCTATGTAATAATGCCCCCTTAATATTACTGTCCACCCATATTGTCCATAGTAGTAATGCCCCCTTAGTATTACTGTCCCCCATAATGTCCACTGTAATAATGTCCCCTTAGTATCAATGTACCCCATATTACTCTCCATGTAATAATTCTCCCATAAGTATTCCTGTCCCCCATATTGTCCACTGTAATAATCCCCCCCTCGTATTAATGTCCTCTATATTGTCCTCTGTAATGCCCCCATAGTATTTCAGGCCCACCAATATTGTCCTCTGTAATAATGCCCCCTATTAGTATTAATGCCTCCCATAACATCCACTGTAATAATGCCCCCTTATTATTAATGTCCCCAATATTGTCCTCTGCAATAATGCTCCCACATTTAGTATTACTGTTTCCCATATTGCCCTGTATTTATTATTTATGTACTTACCCTATATGGCCCCTATATTTAAAAAAAAAATACTTATCTATCCTTAACAGATGAACAGAGCTTCATGACAGGATCCTCGGGCAGGCGCAAAGGTGTAGATGTACACAAGAGCGCTTCTGCCATTAGGCCACTAGTATTAGTGGCCTCAGACGGCACCACCTGCTCTCAGACGAGGGCGGCATCGGGCAGGGATCAGAAAACCCAGGCCAGGATTTGACACTTACCACTACACATCCTGGGCTGTTTTTTTGTTTTGTTTTTTATTTTTACTATAAGGAGGAGTCAGGGATCAGGTATATCATTATGCCAGCCAGGTCACAATCTGCTAATAGGGTGGTTAACCTTCAGCAGTGTGACCTCCTCCTCTCCCCCTGCATCCCCTAGAGTGCGCACGCATGGTGAGAAGATGGGGGCACATGAGTTACTTGTCACCTGTTCCTGCCCCTGATTCCTGCCAGGGATAAAATATGCTGCTCAGGAAATACCAAGGGTAGCTAGTATTTAATGTAAGCAAATGGCCATATGTTTCTATCACAATCCATGGAGAAAATGTGCAGTGCATGTCAAAGGGGGCAGAACATTCTGGGTTCTACTGTAGAAGCGTAGAAGCTATAATAAAAATAATGTAAACATAATAAAAACATTTTTGGTATCGGTGTGTGTAAAATTGTCCTCTGAATTATTAAATGACCACAGTCCTGATCCTGGACAGTCAACAACGTAAACACAAATATATTCCAATGTCAGATCTATGCAATAATGGTACAGATAAAAACGAAAGCTTATGACGCCTGTGCTTATCAATACATAGGGGGCACCTTTCATTAGTCTGCCTCGGGCAGCAGAGAGGCTAGATTCACCCTTGGGCATCAGATATTACATGTAAGCAGTTATTCCCTGCCATGTGCATGAGGCCTAATGTTCTTAGTACTGTTAAGTCCATATGGCATACTGTATATATTTTTTTCAGCAACAGCAATGGTAAAAACAATAGCACAGAGCAGATTTTTCAGTAATGCTGCTTCATTCCAGTCAGTTGCTTCATATATGCACTATGTCCCTTTTCCTGTAAACTCTAACTGTTTATGTCCCTGGCCTGTGTCTGTTTCTCCATGCATTCCTGGCATTCCTCTGGTTGTTCTGGCATGTACCTGAATTCCAGCGCTGACCTTTTATATTTCCTTTCTTCCCTGCAGGACTAACATTCCATACACCATTTACCATGTACTACATGCTGTATGATCAGTTGTACACATGACACTTCGCTCAGATAATCGTGATGGATGGATGAAGTAACTTTTACCCCTTATATGGATACTCCTATACTGTTCCTTAAATCTGCTTAATATCAATGCCAAATGGCCATACATCATGTTCTTTATTTTTATTAGCCATGAGATGTACTTACTACTGTTAGGGACCATAACATCCAGGCCCCAACCCATCCATGCACCATGAACACTTTACAGGCTTTATCCTAGGCAAACAAAAACGCTGACATGTGTTGTGCCTAATTCCTATTGTAAAAATCGTATCTGGTCCCCCTCCCTCCCCCCCCCCCCCCAATACATAAAAACGTAAAAGATGTATCAAGGTCTGGTGATGGCTTTTCATATGTATCTCCATACTAAGCCCAAATATGGCAGTTCTCAATAAGTAATGTGCTGTGTTTATAACTAAAAATGCATTTATGCATACAGTAGACTTAACATTCCTGTTTTCAGGCTTCTTAGGACTTAAAAAAAGTACATGGCCCTTTACAGAACAACATTTCTATAGTAATGGTAGTGACAATGATTATATCCACCTGTGGGATTCCATTAGGAGCGCCATTCCATCATAGTGACAGATCTGTGTGAAAGGTATTTCCTGTGTGAATATGCATTTTTCAGTAACATAAACTCTATACTTTGTATCACTTCCACTTTACAATATGCTTCATGTTAAATATCAGTCTTAAATAAGAGATTTTAGGACGTATAGGAACAAAGCTGTAAATTGTAGTTTCTGGGCCTAAATGCAAAATCTACAGCATGGCATCATGTGCCATTTATAATACTGGTCTCTTATAGGGCAGATGTGCCTTGGGGCCCCCTTAAGCACCAGGGCCCTGGTTTGACTGCTACATTTGCAACCCCCCTAGTTATGCACCTGTATGGGAACTTTATGTTTGTGTATACACCTACACAAAAACAGCTTAGAAAGCTGATTTTATGGACATGATGGGCACAGAAATTTTAATAAACCACACAACTGGGGTAAGAAGATTTTGTGATCAAGGCAGAGATGATAAAATGTCAGAGGCATCAGGAACAAATACTCCTTGTGAGTTGCTGTTTCAGCTCCACAAGCCCCTCAAAACACACAGGACATATAAAGCCTACACTCACACTATAAACAGTCTATACTTATACTCAAAGCGCATACAGTCTACACTCACACTTAGGGTGCATTCACACTACGGAATGCATGCTGAATCTCCGCTCGCGGAATTCAGTGAGTGGAGATTCAGCCTGGCAGCCGCTGTCGGCGGTAGGACCCAGCGGCACTGCGCCATCACCATTGAAGGCTATGCAGTGCTTGTGGAATTCCGCCCAAAAAATGAACTTGTTCATTCTCTGTGCAGAATTGTCTGCCGCTGAAATTGCTTAATGTGAACGAGTCTTGCGGGAAACCATTCACACTGATGGAAAAATTAATTGCACATAATTCCTCTAGTGTACTTTCGCCCGCGGGAATTGCATAGTGTAAACATACCCTTAGGGTACATACAGCCTTTACTCATGCTCAGGATATCACAGTATTTACAGTCTATACTCACCCTCAGGGCACATACAGTCTTCTCCTTTTGCCCCTGTTAAAGACGGCCCTGCCTGTAGCAAAGTGGTGCAGCCAACCTGGTGTTCTCCTGTGAACCCCACTATTCTGTTGTCAAGTTGTTTCTGAAATGTAAGGGGCAGGAATGAGAACTTTGGACACTAGGATTCTGTGAAACAACTTTAATGCTTTACTAAAACTATTTGTGCAAATCCAGTGTGAAATGTTACAATTTTTAGTGAAGATGAATGGGTATTTGGTCACTGTCTCTTTAGAGTTGACTTTTGCAGCAGATTTACTGAATAGAAAGTCTTTAAAGTGCTCTTAGCAAGTGTAAATGTAGTGACTAATGCAGATGAAGACATAGATGTCTACTTACAGGGTTCTCAAACCTACCCAGGTTGGCCAACTGTGGTGCAATACTTATACTTTACAACACATACAGGCCGCTGCTGAGTAATCCCACCGCCTCCCACCGCCTCCTTCAAATCTTGCCTCTACAGCCTTGTGGATTTTGGGGTTCAGAGTGGGCACATCAGCGAGAAACAAGCTGAATATATTAAGATCAAACATCCTGTCATTGCGGTGTTCCACTCTTTCCCTAAGATCCAGAAGGATGTGTTCCCTCCCCCTATGTGCCCTATTCTCACAGGTATTTCCTCCTTGAATGAGAGACTGTGCTCCTGGATTGATAATCTATTACAACCATTAATCCATCACATTCCAGGGTACATTAAAGACTCGAGCCATGTTCTCCAGATGTGTGAACAAATGAAATGGCTAACTAACTATGTCTGGATTACGGCCGATGTGACATTGTTGTATTCGGTCATACCGCACTATCTGGCGAGGATGGCTCTTGTCTGGTTCTTAAATACATACTCTCAGTATCCCAGTGATATATGTGACTATATCATCCAAGTAGTAGACTTTTTGTTGACTCATAACTTTTTTCAGTTTGACCAGCAATTTTATCTCCAGATCACGGGTGCGTCGATGGGGGGCGAAGATCTCCCCCTCTCTCGCCAACATATATATGTGTTGGTGGGAGACGGAGACATTATTCGCCCCCATCAACCCATTTTCCACCTCCATCCAGTGGTATGGTCACTACATCGATGACCTCATATTTATATGGGGTTCTGATGTAGCGGCCATACAATCTTTTTCTGACTACCTAAACAAAAATCCCTTCAATTTGAAATTCACGGTTACCATGTGCCGAGGCACGGTATCCTTCCTGGATTTGCATCTCACTGATGATGCACATGAGGGCAAAATTTTCACATCCACATGCAGGAAGGATACCTCCGTTAATTCTATCCTGTGAGCTGACTCGTGCCATCCCCCCCACGTCACTAGGAATCTTCCAGTGGGAGAGATGATCCGTGCCAGACGCAATTGCTCTAGAGAGAAGGATTTCACCCGGGAGTCAGAAGCCACAGGTATATGCTTGAAACAGAGGGGATACACAGAGGGCTCCATCAGTCATGCTGTTCGGATCGCCCGTGATCGCGATCGATCAGCGCTGCTGAGGGGGAAATACCCCAGCCCCAACCTGGATGAAGAGCACCAGAACCTGAATCCCTTGACCTTTGTCACACAATTTAGTGACGACTTTACTGCCATTCTGTTATGAAGTACATTCCTATGATTTCGGGGGACCCAGCATATTTTGGGGTCTTTTTGAATGGCTTTAGAGTGGTCTCAAGGAAAGCTAGAACCATTGCAAGTAGGGTTTCCCCGAGTATGTTTCAACGTACTGGTGTTACTACACCCAGTTGGTTGCAACACAAAGGGTCGTACAAGTGTGGCCATAGCAAATGCACATGTTGCCGTATCATGCTTAACAGCAAAGAATTTTTAAGTCCACGAGTAATGGAGAAACATTTCAAATGGAAAGATACATTAACTGCAATACTACTTTTGTAGTTTACTGTATCACGTGCCGGGAGTGTAGCATCCAGTATGTGGGGTGTACGACAGGTGCCCTCAAAGTGAGAGTTCGGAGGCATCTGTCGGACATCCCACATTTTAACTCCCGTCACATATCCATGGTTAGTAGGCATTGTGCAGAACATCATGCAGGCTCCTTTCAGAGCCTATATGTCCAAGGCATTGAGAAGGTCACAGCCCCGATACGAGGAGGGGATCATAGGAGGAAGCTTTTGGACCGAGAGGTCTTTTGGATCCTCAAATTGGGTACTAGATTCCCGGCAGGTATGAACAGGAGGCAAGACACCATGTTATATTATTAACCCCACATGGGGTGTGGTGAGACTGTTGGGCCTTATTGCCTCCTGTTCACACTTGTACCCTTCTAACAGTGTTAGCTAACGCTATACGGACCTCTTTTAGTTATAGGGTTTTCACTGGGCTTAACAGTGCAAGTCAGATATTCACATGTATATATGTATATACACATATGCACTATTCATACTGAGTTATTTTAGGTATGCATTTATTGTTTCATATATAACATGCCCAGCGATTTACCCTTAGGTTTACTATAGTGTGGTTCCGATAATTACTCTGCACCTTATACAATATAAACATGTTTTTTGTATTAGATATATATAGTTTTGTTCTGGTGCATGAGTATTACCATCTGATATTTTTCTCCAACATTGCTGTGTGAACGGTTCTCTCATTACTCACTAACACACGTGAGTATAACTTGAGACTCGTTCATACACACAAGATTTTACCACTTTTATATACCCCTTTTCCTTTGACATTTTTTATTTTACACACATATTATTGGTTATGACATTTATTGATTTATGTTGGCATATTCCCCCTATTTTGGATGGTGGGGGTATTAGCAACACATTTATAATTTTGCATGTTTTTCATTTGACTGTGTTCTTATTATTATGTATATTTCACAGTAGATATTTCGCATCTGTATTTGTATTTTCACGATGATTATTTTTGTATTTATCACATTAGTCTTTGTATTCAATATATTGGTGCGATTTTTTCAGTGTGAATTGTATAGTAAATCTGTGTCTGTGTGGGAGGGGAGTGGCTCCACCCATACCACTCAGGTGTTTTCACCTGGTGGGGGGTGGGGCCCCTGTCCCCTATATAGACCTGAAGGATCTTAATCTTCTTTTGTACGACTAAGGCGAGAGAGTTCGCCGAAACGCGTCACCTGTGATCCACGTTATGTGTCCGTGTGTTTATATGCAATAAACAGCTTCCTTGCGTTGGACCTGCAGTGCTGGATTCTTCTTCTTCTTAAAAATACTTATACTTTACTCACAAACTATGGTTGTGACATGATACCTGGAGGAACATACGCAGAAACTTTCACCCAGCACTAACTTTGACGGTAGGTCACTCGAGGTTAATTTACACAGAGGGGTCCTGAAGACTTAAACCACTTTATCTTCACAGCATTATTGTGTATGTATATACACAGTATTGGAACAGCAAAACACAAGTGGCTTGTTTGTAGAACAGGATTCTACCTAGAAATAACACAAGTAACTGGACTAGGTGTAGGTAAGTCTAGAAGGAACTGTTGGCCAAACTGACTGGTCTACCCTGCAGGAGAAGAGTTGGAAGGCATGTGGGTCTGGCAAGAGCCGGACTAGAACTAACTTGTTTGGGTCAACCCCTCATCTGGGAAAAGAGGCTGGACTAAAGACTCTTCCCGCACCCAGAGGCCAAGGGAGCATCATGTGCCCAAGGCATCATTTATCTAAAACAGTAATGCAAAATGTAATTCTTACACTCTTGCTTTACCACAGTGTATGCCATTAATGCAGTGCAATGCACAAAAACAGTATTTCAAGTAAACGCCAAGTACCTCATACACGTAAATGCAGAGTTCCCTCAAAGTTCTTTCACATTCACACAAAAACTTCTTAGGGTTGGTAGCTGGGACACAGGTACTGGGACACTGCACTTAGTGATTAGGCCAGCTCTAAGACATAAATAACCCAACGTTTCATAATCTTTTTGGGTTCTGCAGTCCACCTATTCTATTTACCCTGTGTATATATTTTTTTTTGATATGCATCCTAGATAGGGATTTTTATATGGGTAAAATGGTAGGTTTTATGGGGTTTATTTATTCTGAAGCACCCTGCAAGCTTGGCAATAGTATCTGCCATTTTAAAGATTATTAATAAATACTATAAATCTGACTTTGTGTGATGCTAAAGCTCTGGCAACTTTTTAGATACAAGTCTAGGAAAAAGTGGTGGAGAGACTTTATAAATATTGAGGGGCATTTACTAAGGGGTTTAGTCATTTTTTTCTGACTATTTTTGGCGCAAAATTGTCGCAATTGCGCCTACCCTATTTTTCGTGTGACTTTCTCTAGCAAGAGCTAGAAAGTCAAAAAATGTTTTCCCGCTTGATTTACGCTAGTTTGCATTTTTGACTTGCAGTGGTCAGGTATTTATTAACTGAGACAGTCGCAGTTGCGCAATAAACTGTCGCAAGGGCCTTAAAAATTTACTAAATTTACTCCAACTCCAACATGTAGCAGGCAAAGCTACTGCCGCTCGGGCTCTGACATACTTTCTCCCCGCTACCCTCACTTCGCTATAGGGACACTGCAGTGATTTACATCCCACCCCTCTCACCTGCCAGCGCCACACAACTCCCATCTGTCTGCTAACTGTTGCAAGACTACAAGTCCCAGCATGCCCTTACAGTGAGGACACGCTGGGAGTTGTAGTCTTGTAGCAGCGGGAGTGAGCAGCGCGGGCGGGAGACAAGGGGGGGGGGGATATCAGTGTCCCCATAAGTGAGGGTAGCGGGGAGGCTGTATGAGGAGCCCGGGCGGCTGCACTGTAATGTCAGCCCGGGCTCCTGCCCTGAGAGCCAAAGGCTTTGGCTGTCAGGGCATGCTGGGTGTTGTAGTTTTGCAACAGCTGGAGGGCCACAGTTTGCAGACCACTGGTTTGTGGTCTGTAAACTGTAGTCCTCCAGCTGTTGCAAAACTAAACAGCTGAAGGTGACCGGCGAAGACGTTCACTTACCCTTCCGAGGCTCCAGCGACAATCGGTGACGGAGATCGTCGGGCGGCACTGTCGCGCGGCAATGTCGTGCGGCGCTGGATCCTACGGAAGCCGGTAAGTTGCCCAAGCCCTAAGACAGTGTTTCCCAACCATGGTGCCTCCAGATGTTGCAAGACTACTACTCCCAGCATGCCTGGACAGCCTTTGGCTGTCCAGGCATGCTGGGAGTTGTAGTTTTGCAACATCTGGAGGCCCCCTTGTTGGGAAACACTGGCCTAAAACAGGGTTTCCCAACCAGGGTGCCTCCAGATGTTGCAAAACTACAACTCCCAGGTTGGGAAACATTGTGCCCGGCCTCTGCCCCACCTTACTGTAAGGGCATGCTGGGAGTTGTAGTCCTGCTGCTGGGGGCAGGGGACAACTTGTCACTTGCCCACACATCTCCTGCACCACACAACTACAACTCCCAGCATGTCCCTACTGTAAGGGCATGCTGGCAGTTGTAGTCGTACGGGGCGGGAGATGTGTGAGCAGGTGATAATAAATTGTACTAACCCCTTTTTTTTTTTCTTCTCATTTCTGATCTGTGTATCCTGTGGACTCCTTTGGATTCGGTGGACTACTTCGATGACCAGCGTTTTTCTTTGTTTGATTTTAATAAAATGATTAACGAGGGCTTGTGGGGGGAGTGTTTTCTGTAATAAATTTTTTTTAAAACCTGTTGTGTTTTTTCCTTACTTTACTAGACAGGCTTAGTAGTGGAAACTGTCTTATAGACGGAGTCCATTACTAAGCTGGGCTTAGCGTTAGCCACAAAAACAGCTAGCGCTGACCCCCAATTATTACCCCGATACCCAATACCACAGGAGTGCCGGGAAGAGCCGGTACCAACAGGCCTGGAGCGTCAAAAATTGCGCTCCTGGGCCTAGGCGGTAACAGGCTGGCGTTATTTAGGCTGGGGAGGGCCAGTAACAATGGTCCTTGCCCACCCTGGTAACGTCAGGCTGTTACTGTTTGGTTGGTATTTGGCTGAGAATGAAAATAGGGGGGACCCTATGCGTTTTTTTTTAAATAAATAATTAAATATTTAAAAAAAAAACACATAGGGATAGGGTTCCCCCTATTTTTATTCTCAGCCAAATACCAACCAAACAGTAACAGCCTGACGTTACCAGGGTGGGCGAGGACCATTGTTACTGGCCCTCCCCAGCCTAAATAATGCCAGCCTGTTACCACCTAGGCCCAGGAGCGCAATTTTTGATGCTCCGGGCCTGTTGGTACCGGCTCTTCCAGGCACCCCTGTGGCGTTGGGTACCAGGGTAATAATTGGGGGTTAGCGCTAGCTGTTTTTGTGGCTAACGCTAAGCCCGGCTTAGTAATGGACTCCGTCTGTAAGACAGCTTCCACTACTAAGCCTGTCTAGTAAAGTAAAAAAAAAAACACAACAGGTTTAAAAAAAATTATTACAAAAAAACACTCCCCACAAGCCCTCATTAACCATTTTATTAACATCAAGCAAAGAAAAACACTGTTCGTCGAAGTAGTCCACCGAATCCAAAGGAATCCACAGGATACACGGATCTGTAGAAGAAGTAACAAAAAAAAAAAAAGTAAGTACATTTAGGGAGAAAAAACTGTGTTAAAAAAATGTAATAAACACACACACACTAAACGCCGTTTACCACTATTCTGAGCCATGACTACAATTTAGTTATTGAATTATTTAGATGTGGTGAAAAAGCTAAAAAAAAAAACAAAAACAAAAGATCCAGAAGGAAACCTAGCAGCCAAACCTATTCAGACAGCAGGAAAAAGGAACAGACTATTTTTTCTACTACATTAAGTAAATTTCCCACTTTTGCCTATGTATGCCAAATTTATTAACGCCGTGCAACAATTTAGTAAATTTGTCGCACATAGTCAAAAATGAAGTAGAAAAAAACAGGGTAAAAATCAGACTACATAGTAAAAGATTAGTAAATGCCCCTCATAGTGTTTAACTTAAAGGGGTACTCCAGTGCTTACACATCTTATACCCTATCCAAAGGATAGGGGATAAGATGCCTGATCGCGGGAGTCCCGCAGCTGGGGATGCCCGCGATCATGCACGCGGCACCCCGTAAGTAATCAGTATCCGGAGCGTGTTTGCTCCGGGTCTGATTGCGGTCGACCGCAGAGCCGGCGGCGTGTGACGTCACACCCCTGCCCCCGTGTGACGTCACGCTCCGCCCCTCAATACAAGCCTACGGGAGGGGGCATGATGTCACACGGGGCGGGGGCGTGACGTCACACGCCGCCGTCTCTGCGGTCGACCTTAATCAGACACACGCTCCGGGGACTGATTACTATCGGGGTGCCACGTGCATGATCGCGGGCGTCCCCAGCTGCGGGACTCCCGCGATCAGGCATCTTATCCCCTATCCTTTGGATAGGGGATAAGATGTGTAAGCACTGGAGTACCTTTAAATAGCATATTTATAATTTATGCCCCCCCAAAAAATTGTGCCAAATTCGGTGCTAAACCTAAAAAAAAAAAATCTTAGAGAATAATACAAATGCAGTGGAATTCAGAAGCTCGTATACTTGTTGCAAAAACTCACACAAAGCTTTTCTTTCTTCTTTGTATGAACAAGCAGAAGGTGACACATTGATGTACACATCACTTTTCCTTTTCGCTGCTGTTTGTTCCATGGGTGTTATGCTGCTAAGTAATAAATGGAAGGTGTCTTTTTTCTCACCTGACTTTCTTACTTGACTTTATGTATCACTCACTGTTGGACAAAATGTTGAACTCCCAACTATTTAACCAAGATCATGACATAACTGCCTAAAAAAAGACAATTACAAATATTTATTATTATTTAGCTAAAATCCTGAACATTTACTGGTATAAGTGACCATAACATGCTGTGATAGCGTAGAAAGAGAGAGAAGAGGTTGACAGATAAGGATTGCTGCAAAATCCTTTATGAGCTGTTACCTCAATAGCTAACATAAAAACAACATAACGAAAATGAATCATATTTAATACTTGATCTTTATGTAAAGACCAAGGAGGAGATTTATTTAGACCTGTGCAGAGGAAAGTTGACCATAGCAACCAATCAGATTGCTTCAGATGCCTTTTCAAAAATGAAAGAAGCGATCTGATTGGTTGCTATGGGCAACTGGTGGACTTTTAGTCTGCACAAGTTTTGATGAATCTCCCCCAAAGAACTTGCAGTGAGTTTTTAACTCTCTGATTAACAAGTAAAAGGGGTACTCCCTTGAAAAACTTTTTTTTTTTTAAATCAACTGGTGCCAGAAAGTTAAACAGATTTGTGAATTACTTCTATATAAAAATCTTAATCCTTCCAGTACTTTTTAGGGGCTAAATGCTACAGAGAAAATGCTTTACTTTTTAGATTTCTCTGATATCATGACCACAGTGCTCTCTGCTGACCTCTGCTGTCCATTTTAGGAACTGTCCAGAGCAGCATATGTTTGCGATGGGGATTTTCTCCTTCTCTGGACAGTTCCTAAAATGGACAACAGAGGTCAGCAGAGAGCCCTGTGGTCATGACATCAGAGAAATCTAAAAAGTAAAGCATTTCCTCTGTAGTATATAGCCCCTAAAAAGTACTGGAAGGATTAAGATTTTTTAATAGAAGTAATTTACAAATCTATTTAACTTTCTGGCACCAGTTGATTAAAAAAAAAAGTTTTCCATGGGAGTACCCCTTTAACTCTTATAATTGTGCAAGGTAAGGTAGCCTCTCCTTTGATTGAACTTTAGACAGGTGCAACAGTCAACAATTAGTGCCTTCGTGGGTCCTCATTTTGCATCTACTACAAAACATACTTTCAACTGGACCATCACTTGGATGTCCCTATCTGGGTCGCACCATGCTCCCTTGCATTAGTCTATGCCAGGTGGTTTTTGTGGGGCTGACCAATATCTTTTAGTACATCATGCCAGGTCACATTGCAGCCAAAATATGGACTTAAATGGGTTTTACCACCAGTGCCAAACAGACCACCATGACGTATAACAGTGTCTGTCAGTTTAATAGAAGAAATTGTTGGAATTTGCAGAGCCGCCAACTAAGACGTGAACACAACTTTAAGTGTTAAACTTTCATCAAATTTTCCTGTACGCTTGGAGAATACATTGGCAACCTGTCAAAAAAAGAATGCCGATATATACTGCCAATGGGCCCACTGAGTTTATTCGACTAGTGACAATGTTTGGTTCATTCTTTACATTTATGCAAGACTGAATAGTGAAGTCTGATGTGCTATTGAGTCCTTTAAAAAAAAGAAATATGTTCAAAAATTCTACCGCACATAGGCACTAGTCAATGGGCCCATCAAGTGTACATGTGGTATACATTGGCAACCTTTTTTGACAGGGTGCCAATGAAACCCTGAAGGGGGGGGTTTGTGGGGGGGGAAAAGTATGATGGAAACAAAGCTTTATAATTATCACTATCCTAATGTCATGATAGTAGTAAACAAATTGAATATCTATTTGTACCGCCTGTTTACAAAGCCATAAGTTGTCACTTGCCCTTTCTAACCTCAAAGTAAACGGTCTGAGGTTGAGTACATTTGTGTGTCATAATGTTTCAAAGTTAGATCCATTACTGAGTAGTAGTATCATGAAAGGTGCTTTGTACTATATGATAATACATTATGTGTCAAAGGGCTAATATACAATACTGTTTCATGGACACCTGTTATGACCTACACTACTAGCACTGGGACCACCAATTACCAGCTGACAGATGCAGAAAAAGGTAGACAAAAGGTCTATAAAAAGGCTATTAAATGTGTGTTTTCATGCACAGATGTCACCCATATGTCATTCTCTATGGAGCATAGCTAAGAGTTTTACCTTGTAAAGCTTTTTGCTTTCCAGCAAAAGCAACACTGAGTATGAAAAGCTACCTCCGCACTCAGGATATTTTATATTTACCTTTCTTCATTATGTGCATTGTATGGTATTACTCTAGAGATGAATGTGGTTTTCATGAAAAGTCAAAAATCAAAAGATATAACCTAATGTATTCTTTGAAGTTTCTGATGTTATGTTTATGTGCACGTTTTTTATGATCAAACATTACAGGCATGAAAGTATAAAAAACAAATGTTAGAAACTAGCATTTAAGGTTCTCCATAGGTTCTGCATTGAAGGGGTACTCCAGTGGAAAACATATTTTTTTTAAATCAACTGGTGCCAGAAAGGTAAACAGATTTTTAAATAGCTTCTATTTAAAATTCTTAATCCTTCCAATACGTATCAGCTGCTTTATACTACAGAGAAAGTTATTTTATTTTTGAATTTCCTTTCTGTCTGACCACAGTGCTCTCTGCTGACACCTCTGTCCATGTCAGGAACTGTCCAGAGCAGGACAAGTTTGCTATGGGGATTTGCTCCTACTCTGTATAGTTGCTGACCCATACAGAGGTGTCAGCAGAGAGCACTGTGGTCAGACAGAAAGGAAATTCAAAAAGAAAAGAACTTCCTCTAGAGCATATAGCAACTGATAAGTACTGGAAGGATTAAGATGTTTAAATAGAAGTTGGCACCAGTTAATTAAAAAATAAATTTCCTCCAGAGTACCCCTTTAAGAGGATCTCTGGGCAGATTTCTTCTTTTAACCCTTTCACAAAAAGGAGCAAGAGTTTTCCAATTACTTGTCTGCTTATTTTTATTAACCCCTTACGGACACATGGATTTTTCATTTAGAATTTTAGCTTTTCCCTTTTCACCTTTTAACAGTCTCAATTTTCTACCTACAGACCCATATGAGGACTCGTTTTTAAACCACCAATTGTACTTTGTAATTACATCACTCATTTTACCATCAAATCTACAGAGAAACCAAAAAGAAAATTATTTGTGAGCAAAAAAAAAAATTCAGCAAAAAATGACTTTTTTGCTTTATTTTGTAGGTCCCTAAAATTACCCAATAACACTTTTACTTTTCCATATACAGGGCTGTATGAGGACTCATTGTTTGCACTGCTATCTGTAGTTTTTATCTATATTATTTTTGCTTTGATGGGACTTTTAACCACTATTTATTATACACTATTTCTTTACGTTTACTCCATTAACCATCCAGTGTTTACATAATTTTATTTTTAAAAAAATGTTAAAAGGGTGATGATTCAAACTTTTATTAGAGAAGGGGTTTATTCACATTTATTAACTTGTAACTTGTTTTTTTAACACTTTAGTCACTATTATTTAGTCCCCATAGGCAATCTTTCTATTGCATACACTGAACAATGCTGTGTCATAGCTGTCATGACCCACTGGGGGACAGGGAGAGTGAGCCCTAACTGACCCTAAAAAGACTCTCCCCGCCTATTTGGTCAACCATCCTAAACGATGGATTGACAACTGGGCGCCGGTCCCTTCCTGCGCTAAAGTGCAGTGGTGTAAAAACACCTAATATACATAGTTGGTCACAGGCCGGAAACGGAAAACTACTAGACAACCAGATATACCAAACAGGATACAGATGCTAACAGGGCAGAATACAAACAGGCAAACTGATAAGGAAACATAAGACACTGTTCACACTGGGACACAAAGCAAACACACTGGACACCCCACTCCACAAAAAGAGAAGCCAATAATATTAAAGCCAAATAGGCTACTGGCCAGCGGAAACACTCCACCATGTGGACAAAATGCTGACCCAGTAGGAAACGAAAATATAATGCATGAAACACTAGACTAGAACCGGATGAGTCTGAATAGACTCCAGAATACCAAACAGGAATATAACATACAGAGCACAGAGTACAAGCAAGACTCAGACACAGTGTGAACACAGACAGAGCGGAATGAACAAACATTATCCTAAAACCGACTAATGTAACACAGACTAAAATACAAGGAGCATGCTATATAACCATGGCTAAAAACCCAGATAAAATGAGAAGATAAATACAAGGTAAATGCTCAAGCAGACATACCGTATTTATCGGCGTTTAACACGCACTGGCGCATAACACGCACCCCCATTTTAATAGAGAAATTTAAGTAAAAAAAAAAAAAACATATAAGATAAATGACAGACTAAATGCCATATCACCCCTCTAACTTTGATTTTGCCTGAACTTCAGTTTGGCCCCCCCTTCCAGTGCCACATCATTCCTCCCCTTTTATCAGCCCCTGTGCCACATTTACACCCATCCCCCCCTTACCCTCTCATCATTCCCCCACTGTCTCATCATTCCCCCACTGTCTCATTATTCCCCCACTGTCTCATCATGGCCCCCTGCTCATCATGGCCCCCTGCTCATCATGGCCCCCTGCTCATCATGCCCCCCTGCTCATCATGCCCCCCTGCTCATCATGCCCCCCTGCTCCTCATGCCCTTCCCCCCCCCTGTTTTTGATATATATAAAAAAAAGAATTCCCATCCTCCTTACCTAGCCACGCTCGGCAAGCCAGGTCTCGCCACTCCGGACCCGTCACCGGTGCCCTGGATGTCACTCCATCGTTGTCACCGCGTCCCCGTGGTGTCCCCAACGCTCCGGATTTCTTCTTCCCCGGGATCCACGATCTCCGTCGCCGTCATCACGTCGCCGTCATCACGCCGCTACGCACGCCGCTACTATTGGATGACGGCGTGCGCGACGACGTGATGACGTCGAAGGAGAGCGCAGGGGAAGACACCGAGGAGGCAGGTAAGGTCCCTTCCGGTGTCCTGTAAGCTGTTCGGGACGCCGCAGTTTCACCGCGGCGGTCCCGAACAGCCCGACTGAGTAGCCGGGTTAGTGTTATTTTCGCTTCAGATGCGGCGATTAGTTGGGGAAGAAAAGTGCGTCTTATACGGCAAAAAATACGGTAAGTGCCGTATTACACAGAGCAATTTTCAGCAAACGTAATAGGGCCAGTGATCAGCCTACAATCAGGTTGTTTTGGCCAATCAAAAAATCACCTCTGATGAAAACAATGGGCCTGGAGGAGAATATAAGCCCTTCAGTTCATGACCTGAAGCTAAGCACACTTGGGATCTGCAGCACATTAAGATGCTTTGGCATTACCTTAAAGGGGTACTCCACTAGAAAAAAATATTTTTTTAATCAACTGGTGCCAGAAAGTTAAACAGATTTATAAATTACTTCTATTTAAAAATCTTAATACTTCCAGTACTTATTAGTTGCAATATGCTCCATATGCTCCACAGGAAGTTATTTTCTTTTTTAATTTGTTTTCTGTCTGACCACAGTGCTCTCTGCTGACATCTCTGTTCATTTTAGGAACTGTCCAAAGTAGGAGCAAATCCCCATAGAAAACCTATCCTGCTCTGGACAGTTCGTGACATGGACAGGGGTGTCAGCAGAGAGCACTGTCGTCAGACAGAAAGGAAATTAACCCCTTGGGGACCGAGACCATTTTGACCCTAAGGACCAGAGCATTATTTGCAATTCTGACCACTGTCACTTTAAGCATTAATAACTCTGGGATGCTTGTACTTATGAATTTGATTCTGAGATTGTTTTTTCGTGACATATTCTACTTTATGTTAGTGGTACATTTTCGTCAATACTTGCATAATTTCTTGGTGAAAAATTCCCAAATTTCATAAAAAATTTGAACATTTTGCATTTTTATAATTGTAAAGCTCTCTGCTTGTAAGGAAAATAGACATCAGAGGGCTTCAAAGTATAGCAGCAATTTTCCAAGTAAATTTCAAAATCTGAATTTTTCAGGGACAAGTTCAGTTTTGAAGTGAATTTGAGGGTCTTTATGTTAGAAATACCCCATAATGGATGCCATTATGAAAACTGCACCCCTCAACGTATTCAAAATGACATTCAGAAAGTTTGTTAACCCTTTAGGTGTTTCACAGGAATAGCAGCAATGTGGAGGCGAAACTAACATGTTCTTGAAGACCCATATTTTTTATTTTTAAGGGTAAAAGGAAAAAAAAGCCCCCCAAAACGTGTAACCGAATTTCTCTCGAGTAAGGAAATACCTCATGTGTGGATGTAAAGTGCTCTGTGGGTGCACTAGAGGGCTCAGAAGAGAAGGAGCGACAATGGGATTTTGGAGAGTGAATTTTGCTGAAATGGTTTTTGGGGGCATGTCACATTTAGGAAGCCTGTATGGTGCCAGAACAGCGAAAAACACCCCACATAGTATACTATTTGGGAAACGACACCCCTCAAGGAACTGATCAAGTGGATGTGAACATTTTTATTTTTTTCACAAAAATGCTGATGTTACCCCAAAGTTTTCATTTTCACAAGGGGTAATAGGTGAAAATGTCCCACAAAATTTGAAACCCCATTTCTCTCGAGTAAGGAAATACCTCATATGTGGAGTTAAAGTGATCTGCAGGTGCACTAGAGGGCTCAGAAGGGAAGGAGTGACAGACCGTGCATGCTGGGAGTTGTAGTTATGCAACAGCTGGAGGCACACTAGTTGGGATTGGGAAACACTGAGTTAGGTAACAGACTACCGCAGCGTTTCCGCACCACTGTCTGTTTCCTAACTCAGTGTTTCCCAACCCATGTGCCTCCAGCTGTTGCAAAACTACAACCCCCAGCATGCATGGTCTGTCAGTACATGCTGGGAGTCATAGTTTTGCAACAGCAGGAGGCACATGGGTTGGAAAACACTAAGTTAGGAAACAGACAATGTTTCCCAACCAGTGTGCCTCAAGTTGTTGCAAAACTACAACTCCCAGCATACCCAGACAGCCGAAGGGCATGTTGGGAGTTGTAGTTATGCAACAACTGGAGGAGAACAGTTTGGAGACCACTGTGTAGGGCCAGATGTTGCCGAACTACAACTCCCAGCATGCCTGGACAGTCTCAGCATGCTTTGAATTGACATCTGGACGGCCAAAGTTTGGAGCCCACTGTCCTTCCAGATGTTGCAAAACTACAACTTTCAGCATGCACAGACAGTCCAGGCATGCTGGGAGTTGTTGTTCTGAAACATCTTAAGGGCCAGATGTTACAGAACTACAACTACCAGCATGCCTGGACTGTCTAAGCATGCTGAGAGTTGTAGTATTGCAACATCTGGAAGGACAGTCGTCTCCAAACTGTGGCCCTACAGATGTTTCAAAACTACAACTCCCAGCATGTTGGGAGTTGTGGTTTTGAAACTCCTAGAAGCAGCAGTGAAGATCACTTTACAGCAATCTTCACTGCTGCATCTGGGCACTGCCGCCACTACCTCCACTTGCCTGCCACCTCCTGTCAGCCACCAGTCCCTGGCCCCTGCGTGAACCCAGGTAACTGCTGCCGGCGGTTCCAGCTGCATCCATGGCCCCCGCACATCGTCACCTTCTTACCCCACCCTGCCCCGACATCCAGGGGTGGGCAGAGTGGGGGAAATACACTTTCACCCCCGCCCCTGCCCTGCGATGCGATTTGACGGTCAGTCCTGATTGGCCAATCACAGGGGATAGGAGGAGGTGGCACTCTGCCACCTCGCTCCTATCCTTCAAGATGGTCAGAGCTGTCTCTGACAGCTCCGATCATCCCTATTTTCTGGGCTATCGGGTCATCTAGAAGGATTAAGATTTTTAAACAAAAGTAATTTACAAATCTGTTATTTTTCTGGCATCAGTTGATAACATTTTTTTCCAGTGGAGTATCCACTTTAACAAAGATGGTTCATGCTCAAAAACCCTCCAGTGTGATTGAATTAAAACAATTCTGAAAATAAGACTGGGACAGAATTCCCCACAGCAATGTGAAAGATGCATTGCCAGTAATCACAAATACTTGGTTGCAGTCGTTGTCGTTGGGGTGACACATCCAGTTAGGAAATTTAGGGGGTAATTATTTTTTCACATAGGGCCATGAATCATAGCATTTTTCCCATCATAAATAAAAAGGGTCAAAAAATAGCATTTTTGTGTTCACTTGGGTTATCTGTATGCATATTCTTTAGTGTGTCCTGTGTGATGCAGCCTGACATCTGCTCTCCTGTGTGTAAGAGCTAACAGGTAGAGAAGGAGACAGGCTGACACTGTATCTCATATCATACATTATAGTGTGAGATTGGTGACAACAGTTCTGTGTTACTGATCTATCAATTGCTGCATTTAGATAGAATCAGACCACATCCCCTCTGTCTCTGCAAAGGCAGATGCATCATGGGAAATATAGGCTTTATTGAAAAACTATATGAGGAGGAAAACATCAATCAAGATAGGTTACCCAGGTATGCCACATCAACTAAAATATTCATGCAATAGGAATACACAAGAGCCTCTACATTATTCTCCATGCTGCACAATATCAGCAATAAAAATTTGTGGACTACTTGTATAAATTCGTAGACTACTTGTATTGAAGACAGTTTAAAACTACACCAGACAAGTAGACAATGCACTAAATCAGAGCTTTCCAAACTTTTCACATTGGTGATACCCTTTTTAGACGTGCATAGTTTGGTAATACACCCCTCAGCGTACCGTCAATTGCATGTGCTATGACCTCGTTGTGCGTCCTACGACGCACAGCGCAATACCAGTATCCAGTATCAGCATTACAAATGTGGCTTCTACTCCATTCCCCACCCCATGCCATTTCATTAATTTCCCCCTTCATACCCTGTGCCATTTCATCACCCCCTGTGCCGTTTTATTCCCACCCTTAATCCCCCTTGTGTCACTTAATTCCGCCCCCCCTTTGATCCCACCTTGTCATTTTATCCTTCTCCCCATTCCCCTGTGCCATTCCATTTGCTACCTTTTATCACCCCTTGTGCCGCTTCATTCCTCCCCTTTTCATCCCCCCTGTGCCACATTATTCCCCCCTTTAATCCCTCCTGTGCCTTTCCAATAACCCTTTATCAGCTCCTGTGCCACATCTCTGATCCACCCCTGTGTCACATCATTCCCCTCTTTATCACACCTGTGCCTATTCAATCCCCCTCTCCATCGGCCCCTGTGCCATATCATTCCCCCATTATCACCCCTGTGTCATTTTAATCTCCCCTTTATCAGCCCCTGTGCCACATGTTCCTCCCCTGTGATCCCCACCTGTGCCACATGTTCCCTATTTATCCCCCTGTACCATTTCAACCCCCACCCTTTATCAGCCCCTTGCCACATCATTCCTCCTTCCTCTGATCCCCCCCTGTTCCACATTGCCCCCTCCCCCTCAGATATCCTTTGTGCCATTGTATTTTTTGCCTGGCCTGTGTTTTTTTTTTTAACTACTGCAGGTTCAGTATTAAAATCAGCAGCTGCTTTGTTGAAGTTTATTATTTATAACAATTATAACAAGCAAACCACCTAAAAGCGATGAAGGGCATAATATGGTGGAACAAAATCCAGTACTAACAGATACACAGTAACAGTAAATTCAATGCCAGCTGTATATCGTTGGGCGAAATTTCTTTACTTTTATGGACTTGCTCTTGTCTATGAACACCACGTATACACGAGTGCCGACTCTTCTTCTACAATCTATAGCTGCTGATGTGGGACCGGATGTTCCCACTACACACCTGGGGGTTGTGGCACCCAGTTTGGAGAGCCCTACACTAAATGTACTAAATTTGTCACAATGATAGCTTACTGTTGTAATTAATTCTTACACATTTTAAAACTCTTCTCAGTTATGGCCCAGTTGTAAACACTATCGTGATATGAAAAAAGTGTCCAAAAGGCTTAGTAAATGTGGTGCACAGCATGTACATTAGGTTTTTAGCACAATGTGTGCCAGAAATCTGACAGGTTTGTTTAGTAAATCTGACCGGTTATATTTATCTTACATCATTATTCAGCTACTATACAAATGACTCCTTAGTAAAAAGAATTCTAACAAAAAAGTTTGCATTCATACTGAATATAGTAAAACAACAATGAAGACTAACAATAAGAAATTCTATATATGATCTCATCACTCGTTACGGAAGAATTGCTTAATATAATAGCTGAAGTCAAGTAAACGCCAAATCACCTGTACACATACATGAAGTTGTACAAATATCCATTAAAAATGGACCATTTGCTTAAAAAAATATCGTTGTGTCCATATAAATACCAAATGCTTCAAAAAAGATCTATGGAAATCCCTTTAATCATTTACGTTGAGTATATGAAAAAAGGTGTCAGCTATAGACACAACATGGTCTTGAAAATGATAGGGTTTCTTTACAAACTGTAGACACTCCCTTCTAAAATACCAGACCTGTAAAGTCACTCTTTGAAATCCCACTCAAATCTGACCTTTTCCTTGCTTAGAATAACATCTTAGAATTAGAGGAACCAAGACCCTTCTTGAACTTTTCCTTTAAGTAATTCCTCTGAGAAATCCACATAGAAAGGAATGAACAAATTATCTGCTATTTAAAATCAAGAAATTCAAGACTTGACTTCTTCAGTTTGTAGATATTTCCATCTTAACATTCTTGGGGTTGTTTTCCCTCCTTTCCTGACGCTTTAAGATTATCAAAGAACACTTGTCCCAGACAAGAGGACTTTGTTTTTGTGGACTTTGCAGATCACAGCTTCAATTATTTCACAGTTTGGTCTATTTTTAGCTCTATACTCATTTACGTACCTTACTATTTTTATTAGAACAGCTTCTATTCAATAAAGATATTCAATAACAGTATAGACAAATCTACTGTATATGAAAAGCTCAATGTGTGCACTAGGGACTTCCGTTACCCTATTCCACAAGTTCCGTTCTGCATCTCCCGCTAAGTGTGTCGGTCCAGGTTGCAAGCCATGCCCCTCCTGCAAGCCACACCCTCTCATAAGCCACGTCTTCTTCTATTCTCTGCCCTTTTTTGGTTTTGGCACAAGGGTGAAAACACCATCGACGCCCAATATACCCACATCCCAGGTCCTTCAACTACACTTTCTTCATCACAGCTGAGCCCCACCTCACTCTATAAGCTCCACATCTCCAGGTGAATGTGACGGTCCGACTTGCAAGCCATGCCCACTCCCACACCACACGTCAGCAAATCCACTCCTTCTTCTGTTTTTGGCCTATATACTTTTCATCACAGCACAACTGTTACGCCGAGCGCTCCGGGTCCCTGCTCCTCCCCGAAGCGCTCGCGGCGTTTCTCTCCCTGCAGCGCCCCGGTCAGACCCACTGACCGGGAGCACTGCACTGACATTGCCAGCGGGGATGCGATTCGCATAGCGGGTCGCGCCCGCTCGCGAATCGCATCCCAAGTCACTCACCTGTCCCGGTCCCCGGCTGTCATGCTCTGGCGCGCGCGGCTCCGCTCTCTAGGGCGCGCGCGCGCCAGCTCTCTGAGATTTAAAGGGCCAGTGCACCAATGATTGGTGCCTGGCCCAATCACCCTAATTAGTTTCCACCTGCTCCCTGGCTATATTACCTCACTTCCCCTGCACTTCCTTGCCGGATCTTGTTGCCTTAGTGCCTAGAGAAAGCTTCTTCTGTGTTTACCTTTACTGTGTTCCTGACCTCCTGCTATTACCATTGACTACGAACCTTGCCGCCTGCCCTGACCTTCTGCTACGTCTGACCTTGCTCTTGTCTACTCCCTTGTACCGCGCCTATCTCAGCAGTCAGAGAGGTTGAGCCATTGCCAGTGGATACGACCTGGATGCTACCGCCGCTGCAAGACCATCCCGCTTTGCGGCGGGCTCTGGTGAATACCAGTAGCAACTTAGAACCGGTCCACCGACACGATCCACGCCAATCCCTCTCTGGCACAGAGGATCCACCTCCAGCCTGCCGAATCGTGACAGTAGATCCGGCCATGGTTCCCGCTGAGGTCCCCCTGCCAGTTGTCGCTGACCTCACCACGGTGGTCGCCCAGCAATCCCGACAGATCGCCCATCTAAGTCACCAGCTGTCGCAAGTGTCCACCATGGTACAGCAACTTCAGTCGCAGCTACAGCAGCTGCAACAGCAGCCACCATCTCCTGCACCTCCTCCTCAGCGAGTGGCCGCTCCTAACCTCCGCTTGTCCCTGCCGGACAAATTTGATCGGGACTCTAGACTCTGCCGTGGTTTCCTGTCACAATGTTCCCTACATTTGGAGATGTTGTCGGACCAATTTCCTACAGAACGGTCGAAGGTGGCTTTCGTGGTTAGTTTCCTGTCTGGGAAGGCTTTGTCTTGGGCCACACCGCTCTGGAACTGCGATGATCCTGTCACCGCCACTGTACACTCCTTCTTCTCTGAGGTTCGTAGTGTCTTCGAGGAACCAGCCTGAGCTTCTTCTGCCGAGACTGCCCTGCTGAACCTGGTCCAGGGTAATTCTTCAGTAGGCGAGTACGCCATCCGATTTCGTACTCTCGCTTCCGAATTATCTTGGAACAACGAGGCTCTCTGCGCGACCTTTAAAAAAGGCCTATCCAGTAACATCAAAGATGTGCTGGCCGCACGAGAAATTCCTGCCAACCTGCATGAACTTATCCATTTGGCCACCCGCATTGACATGCATTTTTCTGAAAGACACCGGGAACTCCGCCAGGAAAAAGACCTTAATCCCTGGGCACCTCTCTCACGGTACCCCTTGCAATCTATCCCTGTGCCTCCCGCCGAGGAGGCTATGCAAGTGGATCGGTCTCGTCTGACTCTTGAAGAGAGGTCTCGCCGTAAGGATAAAAATCTATGTCTGTACTGCGCTAGTACCGAACATTTCTTGGTGGATTGCCCTATTCATCCTCCACGTCTGGAAAATGCACGCGCGCACCCAGATCACGTGGGTCTGGCATCTCTGGGTACGGAGTCTGCCTCTCCATGTCTCACTGTGCCCATGCGGATTTCTCCTTCTGCCAACTCCTCCTTCTCAGCCGTGGCCGTCTTGGACTCTGGTTCTTCTGGAAATTTTATTCTGGCCTCTTGGCTTGATAGGTACTGCATCCCGGTGACCCGTCTCATCAAGCCGCTCTACATTTCTTCGGTCAACGGAGTCAAGTTGCACTGCACTGTGCGTTACCGCACAGAGCCCCTGCTTATGAACATTGGACTACATCTCGAGAAAATTGAATTTTTGGTTCTGCCCAACTGCACCTCTGAAGTCCTCCTCGGTCTGCCATGGCTCCAGCATCATTCTCCCACCCTTGACTGGACCACCGGGGAGATCAAGAATTGGGGTCCTGCTTGCCGCAAGAAATGCCTCACGTCAGCTCCCAGCCCCGTCTGTCGAGCCTCTGTGTCTCCTCCTGTGCCTGGTCTCCCCAAGGCCTATCAGGACTGTGCCGTGCCTCCTCATAGCCCCCGTCCTGGTGACACTCTGCCCCGTGCCAAGCCTCACCCTCTGCCCCCCCCCATTCCCACTCCTTCTGATCTCTCTGTCGTTCATGAGTATACCCAGGACTTCACTGTCCCCCAGAAGGAGACTCTACAATCGCTCTCAATGTCCTCGTCCCATGTGGAGCGACATCCCGACAAAAAGAGGGGGAGACCTAAGGGGGGGTACTGTTACGCCGAGCGCTCCGGGTCCCTGCTCCTCCCCGAAGCGCTCGCGGCGTTTCTCTCCCTGCAGCGCCCCGGTCAGACCCGCTGACCGGGAGCGCTGCACTGACATTGCCGGCGGGGATGCGATTCGCATAGCGGGTCGCGCCCGCTCGCGAATCGCATCCCAAGTCACTCACCTGTCCCGGTCCCCGGCTGTCATGCTCTGGCGTGCGCGGCTCCGCTCTCTAGGGCGCGCGTGCGCCAGCTCTCTGAGATTTAAAGGGCCAGTGCACCAATGATTGGTGCCTGGCCCAATCACCCTAATTAGTTTCCACCTGCTCCCTGGCTATATTACCTCACTTCCCCTGCACTTCCTTGCCGGATCTTGTTGCCTTAGTGCCTAGAGAAAGCTTCTTCTGTGTTTACCTTTACTGTGTTCCTGACCTCCTGCTATTACCATTGACTACGAACCTTGCCGCCTGCCCCGACCTTCTGCTACGTCTGACCTTGCTCTTGTCTACTCCCTTGTACCGCGCCTATCTCAGCAGTCAGAGAGGTTGAGCCGTTGCCAGTGGATACGACCTGGTTGCTACCGCCGCTGCAAGACCATCCCGCTTTGCGGCGGGCTCTGGTGAATACCAGTAACAACTTAGAACCGGTCCACCGACACGGTCCACGCCAATCCCTCTCTGGCACAGAGGATCCACCTCCAGCCTGCCGAATCGTGACAACAGCCCTACCTGAGGATATGAGGAAGGGATATGAGGTCGGAATATGAGGACAGGATATGAAGCCGGTTATGAGGATTGGATATGAGATCGGAATATGAGGACATGATGTTAGGTTGGGATATGAGGATAGGATCTACAGTAAGTCTGTAAGTCAGGATATGTGGTCGGAATATGAGTATAGGATATAAGGACAGGAGCATCATTGTTGCTTTTCCTCTTCCATAAAGTTTACTTACGAAGACCAGGCAATGCTGGGAACTCTGCTAGCTGTATATAAATTACCTGAGTTGAATATAAAGCCCCTTAGATCTGTATAATATCATATAATATTCGATAATGGCAGATATACTGTACGGATTTTGCACAAAATGTATACAACCACAGAAAAAATAGCAATGTAATGACTCCATTTCAGCAAAAAAACTAACAAACATGTTTTCATACATTATTCCACTACATTAACTTCTACCTTAAAAACTTTCTTACATTTACACCTTTACCTCCCCTATCCTCCCCCTCCCTCTGAGAGCCTGGGCGAAGAAAAAAAATACAACCACATAGTTTCATTAAATTGAATTACATTAAATACAATTATGTGATTATGTGTAGAATAATGATTGTCATTACTGTATTGCTTGTTAGAAAGCTTTCTGCATATGACACACTTGAGAGGCAGAAATAGAAGAGGCATTGGACAAAGAGCTGTCTAACCACAACTTCTATAGGTAATGGTGGAAAGCTAAGAACAAGGATTAATTCAGCACATGGGGAGGACTGCAGTGCAGGCTGGCTGGGAGTACTAGTCCCTTGGAAAGGTAGATAGTTAATAATACATACATTTAGGTGCACTACTGTGGTAGATGTAAACAGTAACATATGACTAACCCTCAAAATGATGTTAAAATTGAGACATTAGCCAGTAAATCCTTATATGAAGGACATACCTGAGCATACGCAATTTATGTATTATCCCCGATTGTATGCATTTTATGCTGGGGATCGCCCTTAGCAACAGACCACAAGTGCAGGATCTGCTCCCCCAGTATAAATGCACAACTGCATTTGGGGTTATTCACCTCCTGCCATTTGAAACCACGTTTTTTTTCTTCATGTTCAAAGGTAGATACTTAATAATATCATGTGGTAGGGTGGTGTTAATGTTCCCCTGTGAGCCCAAGCACTAGTTCCTCAAAGGTGTTGTTCCCACAGGGGGAAGTTTATGAATAATAACTCCAAAAAATATGGAGAACATGGAAACAACTGGGAACTTTTCAGAACATTCTTTCCAGATTCAATTATATTGTAATAATTATAATAATAACAACAGTAATTCTATATTTATATAGTACACAGATTCTGCAATATAGTCTGTTTTGCTCAGAGCAGAATGTTACACTTTTGGTGGAAAGTCTCTAGTGCACTTTTTGCACATGTAAAGGAAGTTAGGCCGGGTTCACATATATCAGGCGTCCAGCAGTTTCCCTCCAGCGTGCACCGGAGGGAAACTGATGCTAGAACTGATCCCATTCATTTGAATGGGACAGTTCACAATCATCCAGCATCTCAATTTTGATGCTGGCTGGTTGGTCATGCCGGAGGGCAGCAGACAGTGGAAAACAGCTGTCCGCTGTCCAGAAACAATGGACGCCGGATGCTGTACAACTGATGACAACTTGCTATCAGTTGTGGCATCAGTTGCGTCGAGATCTAAGCTGAGTTCACCTATGCCAGATCCCGGACATATGTGAACACAGCCTTACCAATGTAGATGCAGATAGGCTAGAGTCCAGTGAGGTTGAACTGTGATAGGCCAACACAGGTTTGCTTACTGTGGTGCAAGTACTTTTACTCACTGGTTTGTGGCGTGATACCCTAAGTGAAGGGTGTATGCAGAAAAACCTTTGTGAAGTGTTAAGCCACACAGGACTAACTTCAACCTTAGGTCAGTGAAGAGGTTATTGTAAGCAAATGGATCCTTCTTCTTTTATGATTAAGGCTAAGTTTCCACTTGGTTTTTTTTCTGGCAGTTTTTGGATATCTGCCACTGCAGTTTTTGAGCCTAAGTCAGAAGTGGATCCATAAGGGAGGAGAAGTATAAGACCTTCCTTTATATGTCCTATTCCTTATGGATCCACTTCTGGCTTTGGCTCAAAAACTGCAGTGGCAATTTTCCATAAACTACCAGAGAAAAAACCAAGTGGAAATTTAGCCTTAGGGTACGTTCCCACACAGCGTATTTGCTGCGTATTTGCTGCGGCGTATTTTATTTTCCCTGTTGAAGTCAATGGGTAGGAAAATACGCAGCACCAAATACGCAGCAAAAACGCAGCAAAATACGCTGTGTGGGAATGCACCCTTAGACTACGTTTCCACTTGTTTTTTTCCTGGCAGTTTTTGGAGATCTGCCACTGCAGTTTTTGAACCAAAGCCAGAAATGTATTCAAAAGGTATAGGACATATAAAGGAAGGACTTATACTTCTCCTCCCTTATGGATCCACTTCTGACTTTGGCTCAAAAACTGCAGTGGCAGATATCCAAAAACTGCCAGAAAAAAAACCAAGTGGAAACTTAGCCTAAACCATACTTCTTTTTGGAGCTGGAAACTTGAGAACGATGCCTTCACAGCGTGGACTGGAGATGACCTTTTGGGTGAAGTCCTCCAAACAGCTATAGATCATGCTCAGAGCTCAAGAGTCAAAGGCAGTACTGAATATACTGTATATCATATTTTCTTGAAATGTACAGTTATTCCTTTAATTGGAGCATGCCTATAGAGTAAGTGGGCGATGTGCGAGTGCTTATTGCCAGTAGATGTCTTACTCACATAATCCTTTCTGATGCTTAACATTGCCTGATAATTCAGTCATAAAACAAGAAAAGCTAATGTTTAATTATTGGTAATTTAATCACTTTTAATATGTGTCCACTCGCTTTGCTATAAATAAATATAATGGAGAGCTAAACATAAATCAGTGACATCATTCTGACGGGTGTATGAATACCTGAAACAGAATCCTTCAAGTGGCTGCACGTCATGCCAAATGTTCACTAGAAGGTAGGGCAGCTGTTTGCTAAATCCCATTAGTAAATACATCCTGCAGCTAATCCAAAACGTCACTAGATAGGTCTAATGACCTTATGGACTTGTATATGTAACTTTCTAATTGACAACTGCTTAGGAGCCTCAGGCAGCGTTTACTAAGAGCTTTATACCCCATCTGAGTGAGATCACGAATAATTTGGACATTGGTTTGAGCTTTTCATTTACATGCAGAAATGTTTACACAGGATTGTAGCAATATTAGTGATCTTTGATGAGCTTTGAAATATGTTTATATAGGTTCGTACTATGCTGAATATTTTGACAAAAGTAGTATTGCTGCAATCATTAGCAACAATGCTGCCATGATTTGCACCAAACAAAACGACATGAATTTCATGTATTAAAGGGGTATTCCAGGATCTAAGCTTTTATCCCCTATCCAGAGGATAGGCAATACAATGTTTGATCATGAGGGGCCCACAGCGGTCAGACATTGTATACCCTATCCTCTGGATAGGGGATAAAAGCTTAGATCCCGTAATACCCCTTTAATGTATTGCCACCTTTGAGGCACTTTTTAGATACTTTTTTCATGTTGTGTTTGACTGCTACCTATGTCATGTTGTTAAATCTAAGGAAAGTTAGATAATTCTATTAAGACACAATTTAAAAGAATATAAATTAAGTTTAACTTAATCAAAAAGTTAAAGTGATGGTCTTGAGCTTAAAAGGGTATTCCACTGAAACTCTATGATTTCATATTTAATCCATAGTTAAAAGTTATACCAGTTCTCAATATACATTGCTCAAAAATATAAAGGGAACACTTAACCAACACAATGTAACTCCAAGTCAATCACACTTCTGTGAAATCACACTGTCCACTCGGGAAGCAACACTGATTGACAATCAATTTCACATGCTGTTGTGCATATGGAACACACAACAGGTGGAAATTATAGGCAATTAGCAAGACACCCCCAATAAAAGAGTGGTTCTGCAGGTGGTGACCACAGACCACTTCTCAGTTCCTATGCTTCCTGGCTGATGTTTTGGTCACTTTTGAATACTGGCGGTGCTTTCACTCTAGTGGTAGCATGAGACGGAGTCTACAACCCACACAAGTGGCACCGGTAGTGCAGCTCCTCCAGGATGGCACATCAATGCGAGCTTTGGCAAGAAGGTTTGCTTTGTCTGTCAGCGTAGTGTCCAGAGCATGGAGCCGCTACCAGGAAACAGGCCAGTACATCAGGAGACGTGGAGGAGGCCGTGGGAGGGCAGCAACCCAGCAGCAGGACCGCTACTTCCGCCTTTGTGTAAGGAGGAGTAAAAGGAGCATTGCCAGAGCCCTGCAAAATGACCTCCAGCAGGCCACAAATGTGCATGGGTCTACTCAAATGGTCAGACCAACAACTAAATAATGACCCAAGAGGAGGGGAGGGTACAATTACACTAAACAACAAGTGTGCCCATAAGGCTCCGGAATCCTCATAATCCCTACTCTTATAAAACGTAACTTTTATTCATTAATTTATAAAATCACCAAGGGAGGAATATTAAAACCACAACTAATTCCACTGGATGTAATCCACTATCCTTTCCAATATTGTAAACAACTGTTCTATTCAGAACTAGTTAGGAAAAGCGTGTTCAGTACTAAACTAGTGCTGATTAAGGGCTTTTTGTGCCGACATTGGAGGCAGTTGCAACTGCGGTGTGTACTGCCTTTCACTTAACTTCTTATATGCCAGTGGATACTAGTGCAAATAAAACCGTGTATCTGCTAACATCCTACATGTTTTGCCACTAAGTGTGGCTTTCTCAAGGATGACAGCTAGCAGAATGACACGTTTCAGCTCTGGCTTATAAGCCCTCTGAGCCTGACGTCATGACCAATCGGTTCATGCTTGTCACATGAGATACCTGTCACGCCAATAGGGATCCTGTATACCTGTAAACACAACACCTTTACATACGTCATGGCTGTCTTGCTCCAATCAGCTTTCCCAGAGGGTGTACCTGGGGCCAGACCAGGCTGCACTCCTGGACCACGTCCGTGATCGCGCGCCCGCAGCGCGCATATTCTCGCCTCGCATGCACTCCACCGGTCAATCCACAGGCAAGCGGAGCGCAGGTCTTCTCCCTCATTCTGTATAAGGTGAATTGCGCATGTCACAGAACTTTGAAATCATCCTATGCTGAGATGTACATTGTGCATGACAAAGCTGTTAGAGTATTTCTCATATCTTTCCTGCATTTGTCACAGAGCTTTGTACACTCATACATAATGATGTCTATTGTACATGGTGTTTATTTATAAAATTACATTGTTAACTGAATAAGTTTGATGTGTCACATGACCCTCTTCCTATTGAAAAAATAAAAGTTGGATTAAAAATGGCCGACTTCAAAATGGCCACCATGGTCACCACCCATCTTGAAAAGTTTCCTCCCTCACATATACTAATGTGCCACAAACAGGAAGTTAACATCACCAACCATTCCCATTTTATGAAGGTGTATCCATATAAATGGCCCACCCTGTATTTATATTTGTAGTTCAAATCACAACTTTATGACACATTTTTTCAGATGAATGGTGTGAAATTGAACCCCTCGTTCAATCCCAAAGGGTTCAAACTTTTCATCCAAAATCCACTTAGCCTCTTCCTTCAAAAGGATCTTATCCAAACTACCTCCTCTTGGATCCATTTGAATTTGTCGCACCCCAAAGTATTGTAAATCCTTTGGATTTCCTTTGTGTTTCGCCCAGATGTGTCTCAGATGCAGCTAATATGTTTTGATATCTGTCGTCTCAATTCCTGTATGGTTTTCCCAATATATAACCTGGGACATGAACACAGGACACCATATATGACTCCCTGGCTTCGGCAATTTACAAAATCCACTAATCTATATAAATTCCTATCTGTGGGATTGGTGAATTCCCTCCTTCTTTTGAGGTATATGCAAAAACTGCAACTGCTACATGGGCACGTGCCTATAGTTGGATTTTTGAGCCACATCTGTTTGGGTTCTAGATAAAAGGAATTAGTTGTGGTTTTAATATTCCTCCATGAGGAAACAGAAACACTCCATGAGGGTGTTATGAGGGCTCGGCGTCCAAAGGCGGGGGTTGTGCCTACAGCCCAACACTGTGAAAGATGTTTGGCATTTGTCAGAGAACACCAAAATTGGCAAATTTGCCACTGGCGCCCTGTGCTCTTCACAGATGAAAGCAGGTTCACACTGAGCACATGTGACAGACGTGACAGAGTCTGGTGATGCCGTGGAGAATGTTTTGCTGCCTGCAACATCCTCCAGCATGACCGGTTTGGCGGTGGGTCAGTAATGGTGGGGGGTGGCATTTCTTTGGGGGGGCCACACAGCCCTCCATGTGCTTGTCCAGAGGTAGTCTGACTGCCATTAGGTACCAAGATGTGTTCCTCAGACCCCTTGTGAGACCATATGCTGGTGCGGTTGACCCTGGGTTCCTCCTAATAAAAGACAATGCTAGACCTCATATGGCTGGAATGTGTCAGCAGTTCCTGCAAGAGCAAAGTATTGATGTTATGGACTCGTCCGCCCGTTCCCCAGACCTGAATCTGATTGAGCACATCTGGGTCATCATCTCTCTCCATCCACAAATGCCACATTGTACCACAGACTGTCCAGGAGTTGGCGGATGCTTTAGTCCCGGTCTGGGAGGAAATCCCTCAGGAGACCATCTGGCACCTCATCAGGAGCATGCCCAGGCGTTGTAGGGAGGTAATACGGGCACATGGAGACCACAAACACTACTGAGCCTCATTTTAACTTGTTTTAAGGACATTACATCAAAGTTGGATCAGCCTGTAGTGTGGTTTTCCACTTTGATTTTGAGTGTGACTCCATATCCAGACCTCCATGGGTTCATAAATTTGATTTCCATTGATAATTTTTGTGTTATTTTGTTGTCAGCACATTCAACTATGTTAAGACTTAGTTTAGTGTGGGTGAACAGACTGACAGTTTTCCTTTAAAGGCTTTGTGTGTGTATTACAATGGTTGGTAGGGCTGCAGCCACCAACAGTAAGAGTTTACATGAAGGCCTGAAATGCTGTGTCACAATTGATTACTGTCTCGTGTTGTGATAGTTATAACAGCTGGGGCTCTATACCCGTTTTATACACTGGCAATAATAGTGTCATTAACATGATTATGTTGCATAATAAACATACTAAAAATGTATTATTATTTTGCATAATAAACAAACTAATAATTATTGATTATGTTGCATAATAAACACATTAATAAATAATGATTATGTTGCATAATAAACACACTAATAATTAATGATTATGTTACATTACTAAGCACACTAATAAAAGTTACGTTTTATAGTGGGGATTGGTGTATCGGGTTATAGTGATCCCTGGTGAGGGATCTTTTGGAGTCTGTAGTTTATAGCTTACCCTTCACTCCACTGCATCATCAAAGGTCCCTCAGCCATGATCTCTCCTATCCTGCACAGCAGCACTGTCCCCAACATGTTACTGGTCACTCGATGGTGACATCATCACAGGTCCTACACATTCAACATCTAGCAGGTTGGGTCGAGGGAGGAGACGCTCCCTTCCTCTCTCTTCTGCCACTGCTGTGATCTGTGTTCATGGTGGCTAAGTTAAAGGGGTACTCCGGTGAAAACCTTTTTTCTTTTAAATCATCTGGTGGCAGAAAGTTAAACATATTTGTAAATTACTTCTATAAAAAATCTTAATCCTTCCAGTACTTATTAGCTGCTGAATGCTACAGAGGAAATTCCTTTCTTTTTGGAACACTGATGACATCACAAACACAGTGCTCTCTGCTGACATCTCTGTCCATTTTAGCAACCATGCATAGCAGATGTATGCTAAGGGCAGCATGGTGGCTCAGTGGTTAGCACTGCTGCCTTGCAGTGCTGGGGACTTGGGTTGAAATCCCACTAAGGACAACAATAAATAAAATGTTGTTATTATTATAATAACGTCAGCAGAGAGAACTGTGGTCGTGATGTCATCAAAGAGCATTCCAAAAAGAAAATAATTTCCTCTGTAGTATTCAGCAGCTAATAAGTACAGGAAGGATTAAGATTTTTTAATAGAAGTAATTTACAAATATGTTTAACTTTCTGCCACCAGTTGATTTAAAAGAAAAAAGGTTTTCACCGGAGTACCCCTTTAATAGAGAAACAGGAGAGTGATGGGTGCAAAGGAATGGTAGGTATAATTAAAAGGTCGATTCTGCAAGAACAGAGTTCCTGCTCTGGAGAAAGTGAAGGAATGCCGTTACCATGCTTTCCTGCAGGACTCAAGCCCTGATATCAAATATTTATAGACTGTTTACTTGGTAGCTGATAGTAACTTATTTAGGGTGGTAATGAGTTACTCTGTCAGGCCTATGCTTAGCATTTCTAGAAGCTTGACTTTAGTTACTATGCTTTCAATCTATATGTACTTACCTCTGATCACAAAGAATCCTTGACATAATCTCAAATATGAATCACCAGCAAACACTGACTATAATGGGATGGATTGTCTCCCATAATAGTTATGATCAAAGCATACATTCTGTGAAATGCCGAGAAGCTCAAGTGGAACATTTGAATGAACTGTTTAAAGCAATTGTTTCTAAATATATACCCATGTATGAGCTAGAGGTGATTGTGTGAGCTCTGGCTGCTGACAATGTTTGCTTTTTTCCAGTTTTGGTTTTACTTTCTCATTTTCAGGTACGCGTTTGGCTATTAGCATATATATCTATATATTCATGAAGAAAACGAATGTATCTTCAAAATAATCGATTACTTTCATTATGAAAAATAATAGGACTGCCTTTTCTTTTAGTTATAGGACTTACGTATCTGTTTAATAAATTTACCGGTTTTCTACTTCTATGCACTTAAAGAAGCACTCCAGCTAATTGGACATATCATATTAACCAGCAATATTCTAGCAGTGTTATTTGTCTCATCCGAGCTCAGTTGCATTCATACATTGCGAGCAGCTGTGTTATGTGATATCCAGCCTACAACTCCAACCTCCCATACCCACCAAGCTCCACCCTGCATGTTCAGCTGTATGCCCTTATGTGATGTCATTATTTTACTCTAGGTGATCAGGAGTGCAGTGATATAGTACATGATTTTCTTTAATAATGTAGACTGTAGAGTTATAAATGAACTCCCCTGACTCACACCGCATGTGTCTGCTTTCTGTTGTGTGCAGAATCTCAAGTACTGAGAAAAACATATTGAAATGACAGTATGAGTTAAGGTACCCATACATATTAAATTAAAATGAAAAAAGACAACAAATTTCAACTAAATCAATCATCTGGTGGGTGCAATTTAACAATAAACATCATTTTAGTCTCAAAGCTGTAAAAAATATACCAACAGTGCACATTACTGTTTACTAAGCATAGATACGGTGGAGAAATATACAAAGAACAATGTAATAAGTGATATGAACATACACTATAATCCGGTATAAGGGGGGGGGGGGCAATTGGGTTCAAAGACAAAGGTAGAATAGAGCGGCCATAACACAAGATACAGTTGATGACAGAAACGTACAATACAGTCACAAGGCGATATAATACGATGCATGCTGGGAAGGGGCAGGGCCGGCCAAAGGCATGGTGCTGTCTGGATCCAAGAGTTCAATGCTGCCTAGAACGTTTTTTATGACTTCATAATATGGTAAATCTAACATACTATCTTTAACCCCTTAATGACCTGGGGTTTTTCCATTTAGCATTTTTGTTTTTTCCTCCTTACCTTTAAAAAATCATAACTCTTTCAATTTTGCACCTAAAAATCCATGTGATGGCTTATTTTTCTACTTTGTAATGATGTCATTGTGAGACAAGATTGAAAAAAAACACAATTTTTTAACTTTTTGGGGCTTCCGTTTCTACGCAGTACATTTTTCAGTAAAAATTACACCTTCCCTTTATTGGCGGTATGAGGGCTCATTTTTAGCGCCATGATCTGAAGTTTTTCCTTCATAGGACTTATTGATTAACTTTTTATTAATTTTTTCATGACATAAAAAGTGATCAAAAATAAACTATTTTGGAATTTGGAATTTCTTTGCGCGCACGCCATTGACTGTGCAGTTTAATGAATTATATATTTTTATAATTAAGACATTTCCGCACGCGGCTATACCACATATGTTTATTTTTATTTACACAGTTTTTTTAATGGGAAAAGGGGGGGTGATTCAAAATTTTTTTGGGGATGGGGTTAAATGATCTTTATTCACTTTTTTTTTTTTTTCACTTTTTTTTTGCAATGTTATAGCTCCCATAGGGGGCTATAAGACTGCACACACTGATCTTTTACATTGATCTATAGTTTCTCATAGGAAACCATTGATCAATGATTCTGCCGCTTGACTGCTCATGCCTGGATCTCAGGCACTGAGCAGTCATTCGGCGATCGGACACCAGGAGGCAAGGTAAGGGACGCTCCTGCTGTGTTACAGCTGTTCGGGATGCTGCGATTTTGCCGCGGACATCCCGAACAGCCCCCTGAGCTAACCGGCAATGATTTACTTTCACTTTAGACGCAGCGTTCAACTTTGAACGCCGCATCTAAAGGGTTAATAGTATGCGGCACCGGCGATCAATGCCGCACGCTATTAGCCATAGTTCCCTGCCGTTGCTGCCCCGCGTTATAGATTAGTATATGTGAGGGGGAAACTTTTCAAGATGGGGGGTGACCATGGTGGCCATTTTGAAGTTGGCCATTTTTAATCCAACTTTAGTTTTTTCAATAGGAAGATGGTCATGTGACACATCAAACTTAACTTTATTTTTTCATGAGTTATTTACAAGTTTCTGACCACTTATAAAATGTGTTCAATGTGCTGCCCATTGTGTTGGATTGTCAATGCAACCCTCTTCTCCCACTCTTCACACACTGATTGCAACACCGCAGGAGAAATGCTAGCACAGGCTTCCAGTATCCGTAGTTTCAGGTACTGCACATCTTGTATCTTCACAGCATAGACAATTGCCTTCAGAAGACCCCGCGACGTAGCAATTTCGCATATCCAGTGGCCTACATGATGATGTGTTTCCCTCTTTATGCACTGAAGCTGGCACGTTCCCAGAGTTTTTCCAGCAAGATGGTGCACCACCACATTATGGGTGTCAGGTCCGAGCATTCCTAGATGAACAGTTTCCTGGAAAGTGGATTGGTCATCGTGGGCCAGTTGAATGGCCCCCAAGGTCTCCCAATCTGACCCCCTTAGACTTTTATCTTTGGGGTCATCTGAAGGCAATTGTCTATGCTGTGAAGATACGAGATGTGCAGCACCTGAAACTACGGATACTGGAAGCCTGTGTTAGCATTTCTCCTGCGGTGTTGCTATCAGTGTCTGAAGAGTGGGAGAAGAGGGTTGCATTGACAATCCAACAAATGGGCAGCACATTGAACACATTTTATAAGTGGTCAGAAACTTGTAAATAACTCATGAAAGAATAAAGTTACGTTAAAACCAAGCACATCATTGTTTTTCTTGTGAAATTCCCAATAAGTTTGATGTGTCACATGACCCTCTTCCTATTGAAAAAACAAAAGTTGGATTCAAAATGGCCGACTTCAAAATGGCTGCCATGGTCACCACCCATCTTGAAAAGTTTCCCCCCTCACATATACTAATGTGCCACAAACAGGAAGTTAATATCACTAACCATTCCCATTTTATGAAGGTGTATCCATATAAATGGCCCGCCCTGTACAATGCTCAGAAGAGAAGGAGTCACATTTGTCTTTTGGAAAGCAAATTTTGCTGTAATGGTTTTTGAGGGGCATGTCACATCTAGGGTATGCTGGGACTTGTAGTTATGCAACAGCTGGAGGCACAATACTGCAACTACCAGCATGTCTTTTGGTAGTTTGTGCATGCTTGGGGTTGTAGTTATGCAATTGCTGGAGGCACACTTTTTCATCGAAAAAATGTGCCTCCAGCTGTTGCATAACTACAACCCCCAGCATGCACAAACTACCAAAGGGCATGCCGGGAGTTGTAGTAGTGCCTTCTGCTGTTGCATAACAACAACTCCCAGCATTCCCTTTTGTGTATGCTGGGAGTTGTTGCTAAGCAACAGCAGGAGGCCAGCCTTACTGCCTGCTGCTGCTCTGCCAGATCCTGATGCCGGGGATAGGGGGACCCCGCTCCAGGTACTCACTCTCGTCACCCGCTCTCGCCCTCCGGAATAGGGGTGTAGTGGGTGCCACTAGGGACACCCCACAGCAGGAGTCCTGATTCATCGGTGGCACCAGGTCACTCCTGCTGCTATAGGGTGATAGGTGCCATGTCGGACGACACCTATCACCCTTTTTTCCGGGTCATTCGCAAATCGCCAATCTGAATTGTTCCTGAGACCCCCTCCCCATATCGGCAATCACCGCAAATCGATGATGCAGGGGTTTGCACGGGGTGCCTGCTGAATAATTTCCTTATGTCCTTAACGGGTTAATATATGGGTCAGTACGATTCCAATCATATCAAACTTGGATAATTTTTGTTTTGTTTTAAGAATAAGAAAAAAAAACATTTCTTCAATGCAATGTTCTTATCCCTATCACTTCTGGCATCTACGAAGCTATGTTTATTTTTGTACCATGAGTTGAAGTTTTTAACGAGACCACTTTTGCTTATCTATGAAATTTTGATCACAAATTTTTTCTAGTACAAGATTTTTTTGCGTTAATGCCATTCACCGTGCTTGATCAGGAACACCATAATTTATTAGTTCAGACAATTACGCACGTAGTGATACCAAATATGTTTTTTTTTTTTACAGTGTTCTATTTGAAAAATGGGAAAATAGGAGTGATTTTAACTTTTATTGGGGGGGGGGGATTTTTTAAAAATATTTTAACCCCTTAATGACAATGGACGTTAATGTATTTCATGGTGCCATGGTACTTAACGCACCATGACTTACATTTAGGCGCCGCCATGACCGCTAGCACCAGAACGGTGCTCGCATCATGCGCGGCAGGTCCTGGCTGCGATCAGCAGCCAGGGACCCACCGGTAATGGCGGACATCCGCAATCGCGAGGATGTCCGCCATTAACCCCTCAGATGCTGTGATCAATACAGATCACAGCATCTGTGGCAGTGTGGTACTTTGAATGGATGATCGGATCGCCGCAGCGCTGCCACGGGGATCCGATCATCCAGCAAGGCAGCTGGAGGTCCCCTCACCTGGCTTCGGCTGTCTCCCGGGGTCTTCTGCTCTGGTCTGAGATAGAGCAGACCAGAGCAGAAGATCACCGATAATACTGATTAGTGCTATGTCCTATGCATAGCACTGAACAGTATTAGCAATCAAATGATTGCTTTAAATAGTCCCATATGGGGACATAAAAAGTGTAAAACAAAGTAAAAAAAATGTAAAATAAAAAAGTACAAATATTTGACAAATCCCCTCCCCCAATAAAAAAGAAAAATGTCCGTTTTTCCCATTCTACCCCCAAAAAAGCGGATTTTTTTATTAATACACATATTTGGTATCATCGCGTGCGTAAAATTCAAAAATATTAAAATATATTGTTAATTATCCCGTACAGTGAGCGGCGTAAACATAAAAAAATAAAAATTCAAACAAAGTTCAAAATTGCTGCTTTTTTGTCATATTTTATTCCTCAAAAAATGTATAAAAAATTTATAAACAGTCAAACCTAAGCAAAAGTGGTACTGATAAAAACTACAGATCAAGGCACAAAAAATTAGGCCTCAAACCGCCCCATATATGGAAAAATTAGAAAGTTATAGGTGGTCAAAATAGGGCAATTTCAAACATGCTAATTTTATTTCAATGGTTTGAGATTTTTTTTTAAGTGGTACAATTATAGGAAAGCATAGAACATGGGTATCATTTTAATCGTATTGACCCACAGAATAAAGAAAACATGTAATTTTTACCGGAAAGTGTACAACGTGAAAGCAAAACCTTCCAAAATTTGCTAAATTGCGGTTTTCTTTTCAATTTTCCCACATAAATAATATTTATTTGGTTGCGCCGTACATTTTATGGTAAAATAAGTGATGTAATTACAAAGTACAATCGGTGACACAAAAAACAAGCCCTCATATGGGTCTGTGGATGGAAACATAAAAGAGTTATGATTTTAGAAGGCGAGGTGGAAAAAACTAAAATGCAAAAATAAAATTGGCTAAGGCCTTAAGGGGTTAAAGCATATCCGTCAGATCCAACAAAAAAACAATCTTTTTAATATATCACTCAGTACCTAATCCTGACCATGTACATCTAATTTTTTTTGTGTCTAGCACCTTTATTTTTTTATTACACTTTTAATTTAGCTCATTAGTCTGAATTCCTCTCAAAGGGAGGGGGCATGGCCTCGCTGTGCAGGTGTCCGCCCCCTCCCTCAGTATGCTGTCTGCTCACATCTCCCCTAGCATTAGCAAAACTACAACTCCCAGCTTGTCCTCACTGACAGTAGCAGGACACAAGCTGACAGTGGGAGGATTTTTCCCCCAGCTGTGAGCCCTATGCTACCAGCTGCCAATCAAGGAAGTGTGTCCATGACATAGGTGATGACGCATGGACACAGCAGGACTAGTATGTGTCCAAGCAGGCAGGGGGGGCAGTTGTTTGACTGGCTTTTTCAGTATGAAATACAGAATTTTTTTTAATGAAAGCAATTGCAAAACCTATTGGTTTTACATGCTTTACAACATATCAAAAGTTTTTGTATCTGACAGTGCTCATTTAAAAAAATATTCTTTTACTTTTTTCTTTCACTTTTTTACTTTTATAAAAATAAATTACAGTAGATGGCTTGCATAGATCAATGTAATGCTATTAAATTACATTGATCTATGTTTTTTGGGGCTCGATTGGTTAAGGCTGCCTAAGGCAACCTTAAGCAATCACCAATCCATGGAGCATCAGGAAGTAAGTCCCTGTTCTTCCCTAGCCATCTCCGATGTCCCTCATTATTAGCAGTTTAGTGTCTGTCGACAGTTTCATAGAAGGCTGGTTTATTGGTGCTATTAGTGTTCAGTATGAGGTAATGACAGATTGTAACAGCTTTTTTAACCATAAAATCTTAATCATATGTCATAAAGCTGGGAAAATTAAAGGGAAATCTCTGTTTGTTTTGGGAAATTTTGTAAAATCCCAAACACAATCATTTAATTGTTTGAATGTTAGTATTACCAGTTATAAGGAACTATGAAATGGAAAAGGGAATTTACTTACACACCTAATCTAAAGCAAATCATTTAAACCACAAGGAAATCTGCTAATAGAGTATATTTTTATGGCTGTGACATTGGAGGCAAGTGAATGAAAGGAAATCTGCCCCTGACAGTGTTCTAATAGGTTCAGTTGAGACGCGCAAAGGACACTTGCATGAATGTGTAGGAGGCCACACACCAAAAAGATCGATCACCAGGAGGAAACTGTGTCTCCTATACAACGCTGCATATTGTGTCCACAATACATCCCCTGAATTACTACTTTTATCCTGTTACTAATATACAGTTTTTCTTGCATCATACAATGGCATTTAAATAATTATAAAATGACAGAGTTTAAAATGTGAAACAATTAGTGTTTATTGACTAAAATATAAAATATAAAGTGCAGTGTGTCTCATACAGTAGAGCTTGTCTGGTGTAGTCACAGTATCACAGATGATCTGAAAAAGATGTAATTAAGTGGTTACTAAAATTGGTATAAAAATGTTCCTAAAAAAGGGGATTTAAGGAGTGTGATGTACTTTATATACCACCCACCTATAAAGTGCTGGGTGCTGTGAGTATATCTGTCGGTTGCAATTGAAAGGAAGCGATTCAATTAAAAGACAAATTTCTGAGAAGAGGCTATGAAGAGGAGAAATTGAATAAAATTGCAGAAGATATAGGAAAAGTGGAGAGAAAACAGATATCGGAGAAAAAGGATAAAAAGAAAAATATGGATAAAATGGATGGAAATCAAATAGAAAAAGAAATGATAGATATACCAGTAATAACCACTTATTCAAATCAAAGCTACAAAATTAAAAGGATAATTAAAAAACATTGGTACCTACTAAAAGATGACAAAGTGATAGGGGAAAAACTAACA